>NC_048236.1:31422483-31603721 GCF_002007445.2 Ailuropoda melanoleuca
TTTCTCCTCTAGAATTTTGATGGATTCCTGTCTCACATTGAGGTCTTTCATCCATTTGGAGTTTATTTTTGATAAATTCTTTATGCAGCAAAATTTAGAAAAAAATACAAATATCCAACAACATGGGATTGAACATTATGAAATATTGTATACTCATTAAATATTTATATAAAAATATAATGCTGATATTAAAGTATCTTCCTGAAATATTTTTCAATATAAATTATAGGCTATAAGATAATATTTAAAGGATATACTATTATATGTATATATACTATATGGTAGTGTAAATTCATGAGAGATTAAAATGTAAAATAGCTAAAATTTATTTCAGTGATAATTATAATGTAAATATGTGTTATAACAGCTCCGTCAAACCTCACAGGTTCTCTTTCATGAAGCTTCTCTTGAAGCTAAATAATGGAGGAAGAAGATGAAACAGAGTAAACATAGTTAGAATTGGAGTTTAGACAGACAAGCGTGTGGTATTGAAGCCCAGTGCATTTGGATTCACTGCTTTAAATTGATAGACAGTTGATAAGCACAGATAAAGAAGGTTCATTTTACACGTTCTCAGTTTTTCTGTTATACCTTTAATAAATATAATCTTAGTTAATATTATTTTCCAACACGAGATAAAAATTAATATGACTTCCACCTCCACCCAGTAAAGTAGGTCATATTCTCCCTTGGTGTCTACTTGTTGTTTCTGATTTATTAGACCCAATAATTCATGGTCTCAACTAAGGAACTGATCGATTTGGCGTTACTTTAGTTGCTCCCTGCTTTCCAGTTATTTGCTATCATTTTGTAGCCATGGAATCAAAAGCAGGCCAAGCAATCTGCCTCTTAACCTAGTCACTTTTGTTCCTGGGCTGAATCCAGTCCCACACATGGATGAAAACAAATCTCATTTGAATTCTCAACCAGGGGGAAATGCCTTTTTGGTGTGATCCAGAAGAGATCTAAATAGCAAAACTGTGTTATGAGTAAGGTTTGCTAACATCCAAAGAGTTTGGCAGAATTTTACCTCTCAGTACCCCATGAGGGTGCTTGTGAGTGTAAAGTAGGATCTTATGCAAGAGTCTAAAGTTTATTAGTCATATTTACTTACCTTACAAAATCAAAATTATATCTCTCAATTGTTTTGAAGACAGCTGCAGCTAACGTATCTATCCCTCTGGGTACTCTCAGACTAAGGTTATATTTTCTCAATTCTTTGGAACAGTTGGGACCCTGGCTACCACATTGCTATACTGCAGCAAACAGATTATTCAGAACATATTATTATTATGATTCATTAGAGAGAGGGAGCTTCAGATTTAGGAAATTTCCAATGTCGTATGGAATGGAAAACCTTGAAACCCTGGCATACACATCTCTGATTTTACAGGAAAGGCAATTGTTTAAAACGGAGAGTTAAATTTAAGATACTTATTACTTTTTTATTATTATTAATTTAATTTAAATTCAATTAATTAACATAAAATGTGTTATTAGTTTCAGAGGTAGAGGTCAGTGATTCATCAGTCTTATACAACACCCAGTGTTAATTACATCATGTGCCCTCCTTAATGTCCATCACCCAGTTACCCCGTCCCCCCACCCACCTCCCCTCCAGCAACCCTCTGTTTGTTTCCTATGATTAAGAGTCTTTTATGGGGGCGCCTGGGTGGCTCAGTCATTAAGCGTCTGCCTCTGGCTTGGGACCTGATCCCAGGGTCCTGGGATCAAGCCCCACGTCGGGCTCCCTGCTTTGCTGGGAGCATGCTTCTTCCTCTCTCACTCCCCCTGCTTGTGTTCCCTCTCTCGCTGCCTGTCTCTCTCTCTGTCAAATAAATAAATAAAATCTTAAAAAAAAAAAGTGTCTCTCATGATTTGTCTCCTTCTCTGATTTAGCCTTGATTTATTTTTCCATCCCTTCTCCTATTATCCTGTTTTGTTTCTTATATTCCACATATGAGTGAGATCATATGTCTTTCTCTGATTGACTTATTTCGCTTAGCGTAATACCCTGTAGTTCCATCCACATAGTTTTTGACTCAAAAAGTTGATTCTTAGAGAAGGGCAGTATGGATGGGATCTAAGATTATAAAAAAGGGTACCCAAACTGCATCTGGATTCAGAGACTCCAGTTTCCTTGTACCCTAGGACTCAAATATTGCTTTGGTATTTCATACATGTGTCAGGGATGTCTAATACTTATGGTATAATAATAACAAATTGTAAAGTAACATATCCCACTTCATTTTTTAATGTCATTGTAGTATTTATTTTTTTTAAGGACTAATTTATTAGCTTAGGCCAGGAGTCATCAAACTCTTTTTGTAAAGAACCAGATAGTAAATGTTTTAGGCTTTTGGGGACACACAATCTCTGTTGCAGCCACTCAAGTTTGCTATGTTAGCTTGAAAGTGGCCAAAGACAGTTTGTAAGATGAATCTTTCTAACTTAATTTTCCCAAATAATCTTTTTTTTATAATTTTGATTTTGTTATATTAGTCACCATACAGCACATCCCCAGTTAATTTTCCCAAATAATCTAAACACATAGATTAGGGTGAATAATCTAAACATAGGGCTTGTTTTAGTAAGACTTAACATTGTAAGACTAATTCAGCCAACAATCACTAAAACCTTTTAAACAAAATCTTTTGAATTTCCTCCTAGTCAATGTTAAGAATATAGTATTACATTTATTTATATTTATTTAAATACTATATAGTATTTATCACCCTATGGGTCACATTTTTCTCTAGTGCTCCTCTCCTCTTCCTCCACTTTTTTTCTTCTATTAACACATTGGAGATGTTATGGTACACAGATAACTCGAACTCTGTAATGGAAATTGTAGTCTGTGGACTGCTCATCCATTCACCTATTGAAGGGCATCTTGGTTCCTTTCAAGTTTTGGCAATTATGAATAATATAAAAACTTGTGTGCAGATGTTCGTGTGGCAGTTTTCAATTCTTTTGGGTAAATACCAAAGAGCACAACTGATAGATTATATGGTAAGCATGTGCTTAGTTCTGAAAGAAATTGCCAAACTGTCTTCCAAAGTGGCTGTACCATTTGCATTCCAGCAGATGACAGTCAGTCTTTTTCCACAACCTATTCAGCATTTGATGTTGTTACGGTCTTGGATTTTGGGCATTCTAATAGGTGGGTAGTGGTATCAGATATTTTAATTAATGCAATTTCCTAATGATATAGGATGTTGAACATCTTTTCTTATTCTTTTTTTGCTATCTGTACCATCTTTAGTGAGTTGCCTGTTCAGCTCTTTTATCCATTTTTAATTTTTTTTTATTATTGAGCCTTTAGAGTTCTTTGTGTGGTTTGTATAACCAGTCATTCATCAGATATGTTTTGCAAAGATTTCTCTGTCTGTGGCCTGCCTTTTCATTCTCTCTCCAGTGTCTTTCACAAAGTGTTTTTAACTTTAACGAAGTCCAATGTATCAATTCTTTTCTTTCCTAGATCATACTTTTGGCATTTCACTTTTTGAATGCTCACTATCTTTGACAACTCATTTTAACCATTGACCAAGCATTTCAGGTGGTACTGATGTTTTTTCCTTGCCTTTTCTGTTGTATGCTTCTGAAATTTTATTGTTTCTAAGTATTTCTATTAAGTTGAAGGATGGCAAAGAATTATTCCATTTTATTATCTATTACTAAATTGATGAATGTAAGGGAAGAAGGTTGAAGCTGGAAGTTTTATGATATTCTTTTTTTTCAAGTATCTTTACTTTTTTTTAATAATATTTTTTTATTATATTATTACCCACCATACAGTACATCCCTAGTTTTTGATGTAAAGTTCCATGATTCATTACTTGCGTATAACACCCAGTGCACCATGTAATATGTGCCCTCCTTAATACCCATCACCAGCCTATCCCAATCCCTCACCCCCCTCCCCTCTGAAACCCTCAGTTTGTTTCTCAGAGTCCGTAGTCTCTCATGGTTCATTCCCCCTTCTGTTTACCCCCCCCTTTCTTTTTCCCTTTCTTCTCCTACTGATCTTCCTACTTCTTATGTTCCATAAATGAGTGAAACCATATGATAATTGTCTTTCTCTGCTTGACTTATTTTGCTTAGCATTGTGGAAGTTTTATGATATTCTTGAACATTATTTTAGTCTTAGTACTCAGCCCTCAATAAAGTGGATACTAATGGGTTGATTGGATGATATATGTATATGATATGACCCTATGTGATGCAAATCTGATTCTCAGTTCCAGTAATATTCCCTATCACCTCTAGGTTACTGTTTCTTAATGCATATCCTTGAATTCTAGTTCATTCTTACCATGTAGCCATGAAACGTGTTGTCAGCTACACTGCTGTTGACTCTGGCAGACTTAGACCACAAGGCTCCCGGTTGGGCTACCAGCCCTGCTGTCCCTTATCTGCATCTCCACTCCTCGGATTCCATCCTTGTGTGAGCCTGCCACAGCTTTCTGTGGAGCACATGAGTCACTGATTTAAGTATGATAAGGTTGTGAGGCACTGTTATCGATGTTGTACTTAGAGACTTTTTAAAATAGAATAATGGATTGGCAAGCAAATGGGCTAAAGTTCAGAAAAATTTCTTCAGATTTTTTTAGATAAAGGAGCTTTGAGTGAAACAGAATGCTAGTTACTCAACCATTGGAAAGGGTGACTCTGGTCTGGAAGAAAAAAATTCACTGAGGATGAACTTTTCTGAACTGGCCTGGGGATAACTCGGAGGGCCTGGAATCTTTCTATCTTATCTCCTCAAATGTTGCTTAATTATTATTTGAGAGGAGAGATTTACCTACTCTATGGATTTTTTTATACTTTAATGAGTGATTGTTAGTTTTAAAGAAATTAAATAATTCTTTTTAAACAGTATGAAGTTAATGAAAAATGTCTGAGTTGCAGCTACTGAGTGAATTCTTAGAGACCCCCAGAACAATTATAGAAACTGCGAAGTTTGCCTCTATAATTTTATTTCTGGGTTAAATTATCCATGGCAAGCAAAGATCTGTTTTTAATAAACTGTATTTAAACATGTGGCTTGATAATAATGAAATGAATAAGAGGATAAGTCTAGGACAATGTTTTGCACACAGTTGGCATTCTCTAAATTATATTAAATTTTCACAAACATAATTGATGCAAAAAAGTAAGTTCACTAAATATTATTGAACAGTGGGAAGACATCCTATTGATTTTTTTCAATCCAACATATGGGTTTTTTATTCTATTCCAGAGGTTATAATGATAGTGAGATGGTGATGGCATTAATATGAACTTATTATCATAATAAAGTTAAAATATTTGATGCTTTGAGAAGACTTTGAAGTCAAATAAAATTTCACTGATGTTTTCCTTAGAGTTATTTAGAAAAAGTGTACATTTTAATAATCTTTTGCAAAAATAAGATTATACCCTTTCTGTTATTTTGTATATGGGGCTTATTATCTTATATGTAGACTTGAAGAAAATATCACATAGGAAACATTTCATTGTGGGGCTTAACAAAAATATTTTAATCCACAGCATGAAATTTTCAGTGCTTAAAATGCACAGTTTTGGGACTAGATAAAAATTCTAGACAGTATTTTGGGACTTACCTTCTAGTATAACTTCTCTTTTACGGGTTCAGTAAAGGAGGCTCAGAGAGGCCAGGTGACTTGCTCGAGGTCTTACTGTGGCTGCCGTCGGAGCAACGGCCTGATCTCAGTCTCTTTATCCACATCTCAGAGCGCTTTAAACAAAGAGCCACAAGCATCACATCTTTAATATGCCACCCAGACTTGTTAATTTGGAATAGGAACATGGGCACTTCCTCTTCTTAGCTCAGTATTTACACATAAGCACGGAGTACTCTTGGAAAAGAGCATGAATTAGTAAACATTCCTTGTAATGTCTTTTAGTGATTGATTATGATGATTGGGTACAAAATGTTATAAATAGCAAAAATGTATGATGAATGTGCTTCTGCTATTACTCCCATTCTCTTTTAAACCTTTTCCCCTAAGTTTCGGTTGCCACTTCATGGCAGTGAAGAAACTGCACTCTAGAGTCAAATGACCTGTGTTTAAATTTTGATATTTCTGTTCTTTGTGTTGACCTTGGGAAAATTATTTATTTATTTATTTATTGATTGATTTTATTTATTTTTTTAATATAAGTTTTTCTTTAAGATTTTCCTTATTTATTTGTCAGAGAGAGAGAGAGAGAGAGAGAGCGCGCAAGCAAGGGGGAGTGGCAGGCAGAGGGAGAAGCAGACTCCCTGCTGAGCAAGGAGCCTGATGTGGGGCTCCATCCCAGGACCCTGGGATCGTGACCTGAGCTGAAGGCAGACGCTTGACTGACTGAGCCACCCAGGCATCCCAACCTTGGGAAAATTATTTAACTGCTATGTAGATTATGATAGTACCTCCTTCATAAGGCAGTTAGTTGGAATAATTCATGAATGACACCTACACATTTGACTAATGCTGATGGTGATGTGGTTGATGCCGATAACAACGGCATATCCTCTTCCGGTTTCCCACTCATCCCACTGATCACTTGTTTTCAGTTCCTTTGGCTGATACCTAATCAGCCTGACCTCTTAACCTTGTCACTTCTCAGAGATCACATTCTCTACCTGCATTCCCTTCTCTGGTGAACTCATTTAATCCCATGGCTTTTAATACTGTTCTCCAGAGAAATAGAATCAATATATATGAATAGATTACATATTATGTGAAGAAGTTTATTATAGGAATTGACTCATGGGGTTATGGGGGCCGAGAAGTCACATGATCTGATGTCTGCAAACTGGAGAGCCAGAAAAGCTGGTGGCATATTTTAGTTCAAGTCCAAAGTCCTGAGAACCAGGAGAGCTGATGGTGGAGCTCCTACTCCAAGGATGAAGGCCTGAGAAACAGAGGGGGGGCACTGGTGTAAATCTTGGAATGATTTTTTTTTCCTAGTTTTATTTTAATTCCCATATCCAATCCATCAGCAAATCCTGTCAGAATTTATTCAAAACGTGTTCAGAAAGTGACTGCTCTCACCTCTCTACTGCTCCCACCCTTTGCCCCTGGATCATTGAGGCAGTCTCCTCACAGCCTTTCGTTAATGTTTCCCTTCAGTCTTTTCTTGGCATATCAGCCAGAATGATCCTTTAGAAGTTTAACACATAGGCCGAATCGTGTAATACCCCTGCTCAGAACTCTTGCACATTTCCCTGATTCACTCAAAGTAAGCCCAGACCTTTCTCCAGGTCCTCTCAGCTCTAACATTTGCTCCTGCCACCTCTAACTCTGCTGTAGCCACACTCCTCACCTTAGAGTTCTTCAAACACTCCAGGCAAACTCCAGCTCCACAGTTCTTGCCATGATTGTTTCTCTGCTTGGAAGCATCTCCCCCGAGGGAACTCACCATCTCGCTTCTATGAAGAGTCACTTTTTCAGTGAGGTTCTTTTTAACGAATGAATGAATGAATGATGTTCACTTTTATAAGTTACATCTATTGAAAGAGTGAAAAATCAGGTTTTCTTGTAATAGACAGTCACAAAGGTTCAGAGTAATTGATGTCTCATTAAGCACTTAAAAATTTGCAGAGGTGGTTGTGATCAATGGTGGTGATCGATTGTTCTGCATTTATATTGTCCTCCCATACTTTTATGTTTCTATCAGAAGTGCCATGACTTGATAAATTAAAATGAAAGAAGCAGATACTCAACCGTCAACTGTCAAAAACCAAGAAAATTATGTTTTCCATTTTTCAGCTGCTATAAAACATTTGATTCTATGTAATCAAAAGCATTTATTTTATGTTTCAGTTTGGAAACAATACATAGAAAGGGCTCTATTTTAGCTCCATATGTTGTGACTCGTATATCATGTGTTAAAGTTAATAATTTTGGTAAAGTACAGCATCAAATGAGGCATGAGTCATCTAGCAGCATTTAAGAGTCTATGTTCCAGGAGAACACATACTCCAAAATGTAGTTGATAAATACCTGTTCTTCATATATAAGTGGTCTCCAAATGTTGTTTCACTGAATATAGGATAAAAAAAATATGTCTGTCATTTGGGAGCATAGGAGATCTTCAGGATGTTTCACTAAATACAATTCTGATGAACAATTTTGGTTTTATGTAAAAGCATATTTTGCATGCTTTCAAGATAAATATATTCATCAAGCATTTTCACTGTGAATGATGGTGCTGGATAAGTCTTCAAATGCTCTTTTATAAATCAGGTTTAAAGGAAAACTGTTGTAGAAATATTTAGCAATGTTATTACATATTAATTGACAATTCAAATGCTACTTTTATTTATATACTTATAATTTTGATTTTTTGACCTTTGTAACTCAGCTACATGATTTTAGGAAAATTACAAAGCCAGCATTATTTTGTCAAAATAAAGAGTGCTTAAGGAGGATAGTCCATTTGGTTAAAGAAAATAATCTTTCTTCATAGTCTAATTCCTTGTTTTATTTTGGGAATAAAACACGTTGGAGGTGCATCCTAATTCTAGGTGATGAGGGTAGGGAGGTCTATAAGAATAATGAATGAGGCAGAGGTTTAGTTGTCCAGTAGGGCATGAAGAGATTAGTCCTCTTTATAGAGTAGACGCCTGATTATTCCATCACGGTGACAGATGGAGGACCTTGTGGTTTGGGGCTGGGTCTGTTCAAGTAAAACCGGGAGCATACCCAAAATGATCCTAGAAAAATGGACTGGGAGAGGGCTGACACAGGAGTCTGGGGAGGATAAGGAGAGTCTGGGGAATCCAGTAACCATCTGGCTCACAAAACAACTTAGAATCTGGAATTACGTAAAACTCTTGAAAGACATGAAACCTCAAATTCAGCAACGAACTATTTGTCTTCTTACCCGTAAAATTTATGCCTGATTAGCAAGTTGTTATTATAATTTTTAATAGCCTTAATTTTATAAGAATACTTTTTCACTATCAAAAACTTAGCAAATGAAGGGAATAAAAATAGAACTTTCCCTTGTTTATAATTGTTACAATTTTGTTGCATACAATTTCAGTTCTTTTCCCTGCAAGTGTATTTAAATCCCCAACCTTTTACCTAGGTCTTTACTATATACTCCAGTTATGTATATATATATATATAACCCATATTTATCTATATATGCACACGCGTGCATATGAATGTATCTGTGTATGGATGTATGTATTTACTGCTTTTGCATATCTCCACTGAGCTTCTGTTCCATGGTCTTACCCATCACACTTAATGACAATTAATGTTCTTCAAGTTGCTCTTCCCCTGAAGCTAAGAGTTATCCTTGACTCCTCTTGCTCTCTCACGCTCTTCCTCTAGCCCATCAGCACAATTTCCTGGCTCAAATTTCAAAACATATCCATTGTCTGTTGATATCTCACCTCCTTCACTGGCGCCATCTTGAGTCAACCACAATCATCTCTCCCCTAGTTTGTTAGAATTGCCTCCTGATTGTACTGTCTGCTTCCACACGAGTCTCTTTTTCACAGTGGACCTATATCACTCTATGTATACATCTCTCCCTCTCATCATTTTTACTGTCCATTGAATTTGTCAAATTTAGAGAATCTGTCTCTGTTTCTAGATGGTAAGGATCCTGAGGGCAGGAATCCATGTCTTACTCAGCTGTGTCTCTCTAGAGCTGGCATATAGTAGGTGCTCAGTAAGTGCAAGTGGGGGAAAAAGTGCAAATGGAATTAATAAGAGACATGTGACCAAAAAGAATGACTATGAAGTGTGGACTTGGACTTGAGAAAGTTGATGAGCTGGCATTTACAACGCTGGCAAAACTGTGGTGTGAAGATATAAGTGGTAGGAGAGGCTGTTCCAAATGCTGATGACATTCAGGGTATTTTAACATGGTAGCGAGTAGATATAGAATGAAAAAGGTGTCGATGCTTCAGAAGTTCGAAATGTCAGAACAAGAGGTCAGAATGCCCATGAGGCAATTCAGGTTAGTGAGAATGATAAGGGAAAAAACAAAGATAGAAATTGTCTTATGAACTTCTAACCCATAGGCATGAAATTAAATATTTTATCTCATTAAATCCTGCAGCAACTCTTAAGTAGGTATGGTTGAGAAAACTGAGGCCCAGAAGAGTAAAATGCTTGCCCAGTGTCCATAGATAATAAAAGGTGGAACTTCAATGAAAAGTTCTGTTTATCTGAATTCAAAACCCAAGTTGTTTCCACTCTGCATTACTGTGTCCCCAGGGAAGAACTGAAGCAGCTGGTGAAATACTATATCAAATGGGAGATGGAGCTCAGGTAAGATTTGGTTGAAAAATTGAACAGTTAAGTAAAAAGAACTAATTGTGTTGCAGGAATAGAAAACTTAATTCAAACAACTTTAAAAATACAATTGACTCTCCTAAAGGACTAGCCCAGGGCCGTCTAACTTTAGGGATGTCTTTCTTCAAGGCTTAAATCACGTGAGCAAGAAATGGTTTGTCTTGCTATTTCCTGACTCTGCTTCCTCCTCCAATCTACTCTTAGGGATGCTTTCCTGTTTTCATCACAAGGTGGTCACCAGAAGTTCTTGAGGTTGCATTCATTTTTCTGTGATCATGTGCATCAACACAGAATGACTCTTTTCAATAGTTTCTGCAAAAGACGAGGGGATCCCCTCCCCCTCAAACTGTTGTAAACTCTTCGCCAGCTTGATAAGATCACATGCACACCCCCAAAGCAGTTCCTCTGGCTAGAATTAGAGTACACTTTGTTTTAACTCTTTCCTTGAAGGGGCAGTGAATCATTTCACACAAATCCACATGGCTGAAAATGTACGAAGGGTTAATTCTCTGTTGGCATGAGGAAAGTTGGCTAATGGATGATGGAGAGTCAACCAGAAATGAATACTTCACCTGGAGTAAATAATTCCTGCACCAATTTACTCATGCAGCAATTTATTGACCATCAATTGTGTTAGACACTGTGTTCAGGCTGATTATATAGCTCAAACAGCACCTTATCCTCAAGGAGCTCGTGATCTATGATAGGAGACTGATGAACTACCAACGAAAACACAGTCTAATCGGTATGAGTCTAACAATCCCCGGGGAGCAACAAGGAGTCATCGACTAGGAGTGACCAGAGTGAAGAGCAGGCAAGGAAAGTTTTCTGGGAAATACACTTCTGAGCTGCGAGTTTCAGGCCCAATAGGAATTAAGCAGGTGAATAGGCTATTCTAGTTAAAAAGAGCAGCATGCACAAAGTCACACAGGCAAAAGAGGAGTGCGTGAGCTAATCTCAAGTAGCAAGTTTATGAAGAATCTGCTTGAGAGCTTTTAGGCTTTTGTAAAATGTTCTTATGAATGTGCAAGTAAAGTTAGATGAGTCAGTAGCTGGTTGTTCAAGTAGTGAATTGTGGTTGGCAATGAATCACATTTTGAGTAGTAATTTTCTTTACCCTTTACAGCTTGTGAGTGTGTTACTATTTTCTTAGGCATAGAGCCTAGTTACTTTGCAGGGAGAGTCAGATGGGGAAAAAAGGACAGAATGGGATGGGATCGTTTTTTCCTAATTTCACTCCCCTTGTTTTGGAAGTAAAAATTCCAAATGTACTTTTATGGAGAACAATCATGTTCAGATGCAAACAGGTAACGCTTAGGAAGACATATCCACTGCTGATTCTCATTTCCCGGGCGTTCCCTAATGAACTCATTTACTTTTCAACAAGAGAGGGAAACAAGTAGGTGTAAGGTCACATAAGAGCTTTTCAGAGAATTGAGGCACCCATTCCACCCCAAACAATATTTTACTTTTGATTAGTTGGTAGGTTTTTCGCTAACAGTACCATATTTGGGCCTAAATATGAACAGGGATAAAAATAAAAATTTGGAAATCTTAAAATAAAAAAGTAATTTGATAATTCACAATAAAGAATATTCTGTTTTCAAAAAGAATTGCTTTCCTTCCTAGGCTTGACACGGGGACTATTTGTTTAAGAAATCCTCTGGGATAATAGGCCTTGCCAAACTATTTCATGGACAAACACTTTCCTGCTTAAGAAAATAAAGAAAAAAGCAAAGCAAACAGTATTTGCAGGGATGATCTCATCCTCACAGACCCTCTGTCAGGAACTTCTGGGAGGAGGGAGTCCTCTTTGTACATAAGATGCCACTTTGATGTGACCGTCCGTCTAGCCATTGTCTGGCCTGATTCTGAGAATCACAGCTGGAGCCATTTGGAAAATGTTTAGGAGAAACCTGTTGAATTCTGCACTGGCAAATCCCTAAGAGTTCTGATAATAATGACAATTGTGTATTTCTTACTACATATTATTTTTATCATTAAGAAAAGGTTTCAGTTTATATTTTTCCTTAAATGGAATTGAATAAGTGAGGGGGGTAAATAACTATGTGGAATTCAGAAAGAAAAAGAAGTCAGAATTTTATGCAGTAAAAACACCAAGAATTATTGTAAGTTTACTTGAATGCGACTTTTATAATTGGTACTCTCTTGAAATTTTTTTCGTTTTGAATCCAATGTCAATAGTTAGAGGGAGACCGAATCCTTATTGAAGTGGGGAAATTGAGGTATAAAATAGTGAAGTTCTCAGTCACACACTAAACTCAAACTTTCATAAAAACAAAATGGTATTTTGAGAGACAGTTTGTAATCAAACGGATCTTATATCAATGCTCCATGAGTTTTTAACTGCATGATATTATGTAGGATTCTTAAACTTTGAGCTGTATTTTTCTTATCCATAAAAGGAGAAAATACTGCCCACCTCCCAGAATGGTTAAGGAAATTAAAACTACAACAACAACAACAACAATTGTAAATGTCGATGTATAGTCAGTGCTAACTTGGAATTGTAGGGTTTGTTTTCTTAAAAATCGGATCGATGTGGTAATAAAAGAGTCTAGATGCAGATGTATCAATTTGCTTATTATATATACTGAAATGTAATGTTAAGTCAACACATCTGTCTCAGAGGATGAGGCCATTGGCAAGCAAAATGGACTTTATGTTCTAGAGGAGAAACCAAAAATAAAGGTAAGGGAAAATATATTAAAGATATAATTTTAGGTAGTGATAGATCAGAGATCAGACCATGTAGGGATATGGTCATTAATCCAAATTTAATGGGACTTTCTTGAAGAGTTGAAAAGATGTCATTTTCCTGTAGGACTTAAATGACAGTTACAAGAAATAGCCAATATCCACAAATAACTTGAATTTTTTTTTTAGCTCGAGCCTTGTTAGATACCTTGAATTCCAAGACACCTGATGCAAAGTTTCATGATGATGAGGTACATGCATGCGTTGTACTGACACTTCCAGTTAAAAATATGCATACAGGAAAATTCACTACACTCAGAGACTAAAGATAAAGTAAGCACAAAATAAGAATAATCTCACTAGACAAATAAAAATATGCCTAGGAACTATACAACACAAAGTTAGGATGCAATGATAAAGAATCTAGCAGAAATTCAAAATATGGATGGTTGCTATAAACAACTCAAACAATGAAATAAGAGGTTAGAAGAGTCGAGGAACAAATTATCCACATACAAATCAGTTTGAGATATCAAAAAATAAACAAAAAGAGGAGGAAAACAACTCAGAAAAGAAGTGATAGAAAATAGAATTATAAGTAGAGATGAAAAAGTGAAAGTATAAAAAATCCATATAAAAGCAGTTTCAGATGGAGATAAAAAAATAAGCTGAGATTGCACATATAGGTAAGTCCATACAGTATTTATCTTTCTGTATTTGACTTATTTCACTTAGTATAATGTCTTTCAAGTCCATTCATGTTGTTGCAAAGGCGGGATTTCCCTCCTTCATTCAGCTGCATAATATTCCATTGTATGTAGTTACCAGGGCTTTGGAGGAAAGGGCAAATGGAGAGTTGGTGATGGCTAAAGGGTAAAAGTTCAGTTATGCAAGATAAGTATGTTCTGGAGATCTATTATATAGCATGGTGCCTACAGCTACAACTTTGTATTATATACTTAAAATTTGCTAAGAGGGTAGATCTGATGTTACACACACACACACACACACACACACATGCACATACACAATAATAATAATAAAAAAATATGTGGGAAGAAACGTTGGAATGTGATGGATATGTTTATGGCCTGGATGGTGGTGATGGTTTAACATATAGATACTTACTACCAAACTCATTGGGTTGTATAAATTAAATATGTATAGCTTTTTACATGCATGTTATTCATACCCCATAAAGTGGTTTAAAAAATAAACTGTAAAGAAATAGTTAAAGAAATAATAATTGAGAATTCCCATGAATTAAAGAAATATGGACAACTTTGGATTTATAGTTCTTTGGGAAAGCCGAATTCATGAGTTAGACTCTGCTATGTAACAAACCACCCGAAACAGTGGTTTAAAACAGAAAGATCATTTATTAGTTCAGAATTCTGAGAGCTGGCAATTTGGGTTTGGATCATCTGGGTATTTTTATTGCTGATCGCTCCTGGGCTCGGTCATGGGTCTGGTTAGATGGAATTGGTTTGTCTTGGATGCCCTCACTCCCGTATCTGACAGGTTGTGAACCAAGACCCCTTAGTTGTCTTCCATATAGTCTGTCTCATAGGCTCTCTCAGCCTCACTCACATTTTCACACTGTGGTTTCAGAATTCTAAGAGCTACAAAAGAGGTCAAGACCTAATGTGCAAGTAGTGCTCAAGTCTTCGCTTACATCATGTTGGCTCAATACTCTATTAACAAAATAAGTCATATGGCCAAGCCTAGATTTCGGCATGGAAACATAGACTCTTCCTCCTGAAAGGAGGAACATTAAAGTCACATTGCAAAAGTAGCAGACAAATGTGAAAGAGGAAATTATTGGGGTCATCTTTACAGGCAACCTAAGAATAAAAAATATACCTGGATGAATTGTAGTTAATTTCAAGACCAATGAAGACGAAAAGTATAAAAGCTTTTAGAAGAAAAGAGCAAATGAATCACAAAAGAGTAAGAATGGATTGCATATCATATTTCTCAACAGTGAAGAAGAGAGCTGTAACATTGAAATAAATGTGTGTGCAATAAGGATTTTCTGATGTCCTACCAGGGCTTCGAATTTAACACACAAAGACCTCTTGAGAAATGCTTTTGAATAATGTCCTTCAATGAGAAGAAAACAAGAATCAGTGCAGATGGGGATTATGACTGCAAATAATTAAATAAAAATGTGGCCTTAAAAAGTAGATACTTCTTCCTATTATCTTCAAAAGAACCTGTATTATTAACAATAGCAAGATCTCCTCCTGATTAGGAGGAATGGGTCAAAGAATTTTCCCATTTTTAACGTAACATTGCTTTCCTTAATTAAATCAAAAGGTAAAATGTTACATAAACCTCAATGTGTGTGTGAGTGTGTGTGTGTGTGTGTGTGTGTGTGTGTGTGTGTGTGTGTGTGTATACTTCTAAAGATGAAGTAGGGTTCCAGTCTCACCCAGAGCCACGTCCTTAGTCTTTACCTAAGCTCACTCATTTACCTTGGATGGATATCATTAAAGCATCTCTGTAGTTTATCATGCGGATTTAGCTACTGTATGAGGTTTGCAACCAAGGGAACTCAGCACCAGAAAGTGTTTCAGATAATAAGTGTTTGCTATCTTTGCCTTGTGAAAGCCGTCAACCCAATAGCTAGATTCCTGACATTAATTGTACCCTGTGATAGTTAATGGCCCAGCTCCCACTAAAAAAACAAAGTATAACAGCTCCTGTTTTTATTTAACTGATCTCATAAATATTGACTTATCGAGTGTCATATGTGCTCCCCATTTTTATTAATATGTGCTTATGTTAATTTTTATATGTAGAACCAGTTCATTGCCAGGAAAAATATTTTGTGTAAGTGTAACCATTTATGTTTGAAATCAGTGTATTTTCTTGCTTCATTATGAACTTTCTCACAGCTGCTTGCTAACTGATACTTCTCCCTGGTCAGACTTGCTGCAGCTACTGCTCTTAAAGTGTTCCAAAAGGATCATAAATTCTATAGACTATGCAAACAATGTTAAATACACATTGTATTTCATGCTAAATGAAAGTTAAATAAACTAAATTTATTTTAGCGACAAATGAAGAGCTACAAAAAATTTAAAAATGCTGTGTATGAAAGGAACAGTCTTTAGTTTTATGTGTTAATTTCATACCAAATTATTGAATGTATTCATTTAATATTCAATATTAATTGAATATTAAATATTAATTTAATAAACATTAAACCACAAAATCTATTTCACTTTTATTTTTTGATCTAGAAAGAGCAAATTAAATTTCTTGTTTTTAATTTGGGTAACCATTAACACCTTCGTTGAATGGCACTGCAGAGGGTTATTGGTTAAACTTGACCATTGTAAACATAATCATCTTAAGCAGTGAAAATTTTAATTTCTAGAACTTCATGCCACTCTTTACAATATGCTATAGAAAAACTTCAACCATTTGTTATAAAAATTTAATATAAACTTTAAAAGATACTCTTTTGAATTGACAGGAATAGATTATAGACACCATGGCGAAGAGTGTCGTGTGCAAACTTGTAGCATAATTGTCCTAGGTCTGGAGAAGTTAAACTTGATTAGGAGCCAAACTCTAGGGTTAAAAAGAAAGTGGTGACTAAGTAGTGGGTAAATAGCACTAGCTATGTCACCTACTGTGATGCATAATAAATGTCTGAAACCCCAGAGCAGGAAGATTTCCTGTTTTAATTTTCTCTGTTTGTCTCTGATAAAACAAAACAAAACAAAACAAAACTACCCAAGAAAGATTTAGTAGTAAGCTTGTAATAGCAGTGCAAATAAAATCAGGTTCTCTGTTGGAATTTAGAATGCCTAAAGAACGGATAACAAAGTTCAGACGACATCTCTTATACAGAACCTTTGATACACAGGTAAGTATGTGTTTTGTTGAATTGAAATCAATTAACAATCATTTATAGGTAGCCTACTTTGTATCCAGATATATGTCTGATACCATGAGACTCCCATCTATTTACATAAATCGATGTCATATACTGTTATTCAAAATCTTTTTAAATTACATTTTAGATTTATAAAAAATTATAAATATAATATTTTTCATATACTCTGCATCCACTTTCCTCTATTATTAACATTGAAATCAGTGCAGTACATTTGTCACAATTAATGAACCAATATCAATATGTTATTATTAATAAAATCCACATTTTATTCAGATTTCCTTAGTCTTACCTAATGTTCTTTTTCTGTTCCTGGATCCCATTCAGGATACCACATTACATTTAGTCATCTGGTTTCCTTAGGCCCCTCTCATCTGTGATAGTTTCTCACACTTCCCTTGCTTTGATGACCTTGGCAATTTTAAGGAGTAGTATTTATATATTTTGTAGAATTTCTTTCTATGGGAATTTGTCTGATGTTTTTCCCATGATTAGCCTGGGGTTATGAAATATTGGGAGGAAGAGGTAAAGTGTCATTTTCATCACATCACATCAACGGTGTGCTATCAACATGAGTTATTACTGCTGATATTAGCCTTGATCGCCTGAGGTCGTGTTTGTCAGATTCCTCTACTTTAAAAAGGTTATTTTTCTCCTTAATCATACTATACTTATATATCATATTTCTTTGAAGGATGTCACTATATGCAGCCCCCCGTGACTTAAGATGCAGGGAACAAAGCTCCATCTCTTTGAGGTAAATTATCTACATAAATTATTTGGAAGATATCATATACTTTTTATCAGGGTCTTTCAGTTTCTCTCTCATCTGTAAAGAAAAAAATGAATAAAGAAAATACAGATTCCATTTTTTTTTGAAAAAATTTGAAAGTAGATATTGCAGTAGTCCTTTGAAAAAGAAAATTGGTGTTTAATTGTGGAGGGAAAAAATGATAAGCTAGAAATAGCATCCAAAAAATGAGATTATGTGGGACACTTGGGTGGCTCAGTTGGTTGAGCATCTGCCTTCAGCTCAGGTCATGATCCCAGAGTTCTGGGATTGAACCCCTCTTTGGGCTGTTTGTTCAGCAGGGAGCCTGCTTCTCCTTCCGCCTACTGCTCCCCCTGCTTGCTCAGTCTCTCTCTCTCTCTCTCTCTCTCTCTGACAAATAAATAAATAAAAGCTTAGAAACAAAACAAACAAAAACAAAAAATGAGATTATGATAAATTTTTAAAAATTTTTCTAAGTAGGGGCACCTGGGTACCTCAGTCAGTTAAGTGTCCAGTTCTTGATTTCAGCTCAGGTCATGACCTCAGGGTTGTGAGATTGAGCCCTGTGTCAGGCTCTGTGCTGGGCATGGAGCCTGCTTAAGATTCTCTCTCTCCCTCTCCCCCTGCCCATCCCCACCTCTCTTCTCTTAAAAAAAATTTTTTTTTGCCTAAATAAAGCGTGAACTTTAAAATCAGCTGAATGCTAACTACTAGATATGTAACTTAAGCTGAATGAATTAGGAAATGTGAGACCATAATAAAAATAAGCAAATAATAAATAAAGTAAAAAAAAAAAAAACCAACAACAACCAGCATCTGAGGTTTAAAAATGAGAAGAAATAGTTTATGGAAATTTGTCTTTAAAATGGTGTTGACAAGCAACCCCTGAAGGTGGTTCTTTTAAGCCCTCAGTAAAATATTTACAAAGAATCAGAACTACACAAGATAGACATTTTATTAGCACAAAACAAGTAATTTCCAGAGCCTATATGTTAGTCCTCCTACACAGACAAGTATGTAGATAGAGCTGGCTTGAGAAAACTTTACTAGAGCATTGCTTCATGCAACAGAGGATGCCCGGGAAACTTCAGAAAACTCTTTATACCTTTCAGACATTGTGTAGACTCTGAAACTTAAAGTGTGAGCAGCTGTCTTTCCACCCTGATCTTTCCCAGTTTTAAGGCAGCTAAAACTTGTTTCCTCACATTACTTCATCTTCCTCGTGTAACCCTTCACAGACAGTAATATCCAGAAAACAATTGGGCATTAAGCTGTCCGTGTGTGAGGAAGACTGAACACTTGCACGTTGCTATTTAGTAAGTAAGCAATATTGGTGGGGCTTTTAACCTAGAAAAATCTCTGAAGGAACGCTTAATAAGAATTATAGCTTTCACAGAGTTAGGGTTCCAGTAATCAGGAATTTGGGTCAGGAAATGATGTTACCTCAATGGGGCAGAACTGCAAGGAAAAGAGGAATTTGACTAGAAGCTATGGACCTTCACTCACCTCCCAACTGATAATGTAGCAGGGTAGGTAAAAATGAGCATATACACACTTATGAGGTATGCAAAAATCTCATAATGGCAGAACACACTATATGTTGACAAATTAAGTCTAAATAGTCAAAAATAGTCTGATTTTACCATATTTAAATAGGAAAAAACATAACTACATGAAACCTGGTAACTTGGTAGTGAAGGCATGAACAAGGATAAAGAATTTGTGAAGAGATAGATTATTTCTGAAAACTACACTTTGGGAGAAAAAAAGAAAATTCAAGAACCTTTTTGAAATCCTCAAAGGATTTAAAGTATTATGAACCAGGAACAGATCTAAAGACAGGACAAACTTGGATGAAAATATAATATAAGAGGAAAGACAACAGAATGAGTTGGAAAGTCCTAATAATTGATGAAATGGACCAAGGAGCCACATGACACGACCCTAGGAACAGATTGCCTGGATTTAAAATCTGGCCTTTTGACTTATTTAAATTATCCATGCTTTACATACCTCTTCTGTAAAATGAGGATAAAAATAATATTTAATTCACTTGGATTGTTTTGAAATTTATGTAAGATAATTTATTTATAAATGCCTGGTACATTAAAAATATTTGATAAATATTTGATAAGCCAGGTCTAACAATTAGAAAGGATTGCAAAAAAATCTAAAAATGCAACATAAGGAACACAGGCAGAAAATTAAGCATTTTATGTAGAAAATAAAAGTAACCAAAAAAATCTAGAAGAAAACCTTCATAGCCTTGGACTGGAAAATAATTTCTTAGGACAAAAAAGCACTAGCTGTAAAAGAACAGTCTGATAACTTGGATTTCATAAAAACTAAAAATTTATGCTCATTAAAAGACTCCATTAAAGAAAGTGAAAGGACAAATCAAAGACTGAGAGAAAATATGTGCAATCCATATATTTAACATAGAATTTCTATCTAGAATATGTAAAGAACTCTTAAAATTATAAGAACCAAAATAGCCCAATAAAAATGGGCAAAAGATTTGAATAGACACTTCACAAAAGAATATAGGTGAATGGCCAATAAACATATGAAAATTTGCTCAATGTAACTAATCACCAGGAAATTCAAATTAAATCATAATGAGACACCATTATGTACTTCTTAGGATGACTGAAGTATAAAAACGTTACGCAACACAAACTATTGTGTTGAATGAATGGAAGAAATAGAACTCTTGTATCATGCTGGCCGCAGCGTAATATGGCATAGCCCTTTGGGGAAACCTTTTGCATGTTTCTCGTAAAGTCAAACACTCAAGTTACCACATAACTCAGTAATTCCACTCTCATGGATTTACCCCAAGACAACGAAAACATACATCAACACAAAGTCTTGCGCATGAATGTGTAATGGTTTTATATGCAATCACTTCAAAATGGAAACAACCACGTGCTTGTCCTCAGGTGAATTGTTAAATTGTGGTATATTCACATGGTGGGATGTTACTCCCCTAAAAAGAGGGGCAAACTTCTGATGTATATAACTAAATGAATCTCAGAGACATGCTGAATGAAAGAAGCCAGGAAGAAAGGAGTTCATACTACTATGTTATTCCATTTGCATGAAATTCTGGAACAGGTGAAACTAATGGGTAGTGATCCAAAGAAGAAGAGTGGTTGACTGGAACCAAAGGTTGACTGGGCAGGGGTGACTGTAGACCTTTTGGAGTAATATCCTGATCGCGGTGGTGGAAATATTTTGATCTTGTCAAAACTCATCTACTTAAGATGGGTGCTATTACTTTATGTAAATGTTACCTCAGGAAAAAAGGTTGAAAATGTTTTTAAACATGTCATTTGTGTACAGCACAGGTATAAAGTTAAATATTTCAGAAGGAGTTTCTCTAATATGCCAGGACTTAACAAAAATATAGCACACATTTTATTTTCCTAAAAATAAAAAGTTATTTGAAGAAAAACTCTTATTACTAAAAACGAAAGGAAAATTGAAGTCTTGAGTCCTCCCAAATGTATACTGCAGTTTCTAGAGCTGTGTAAATAGGCATTTGATGAGGGAGCCCAGAAGTCACTGGAGGCTGTCGGAGTTAGCAACCCACACATAATCATTAAGCATGCCTGTCGTGATCATAATGAAGAAGTGGGTCATGGTGCTGGTATTACTGATTTGGAGCACCCTGAAATTCCTGAAAAAAATGTAGAGATCTCTGAGTGTTAAGAGCTGGGCTCTTGGCTTTAGATACTCTATGGCCAGAAATACAGCACTTGATATCTTTTACATACAGGTTAGTTACTTCCCTGTAAAATACCTGCTCCACACGGTGGTTGAGAGATTAAAGTAAAATGTAGCCGATACCAGGTTCTGATCACTGATAGTAATCACTTGTACAAAAGTACATAAAAATGTGAAAAAATGAGAATGGCATATTACGTAAAACTAATGATTCAATAATTTATTTTTTTATTTTTTTTATTTTTATTTTTTAAAGATTTTATTTATTTATTTGACAGAGATAGAGACAGCTAGCGAGAGAGGGAACACAAGCAGGGGGAGTGGGAAAGGAAGAAGCAGGCTCATAGCAGAGGAGCCTGATGTGGGGCTCAAACCCATAATGCCCGGATCACGCCCTGAGCCGAAGGCAGACGCTTAACCGCTGTGCCACCCAGGCGCCCCTCAATAATTTAGAATTAAGACACATTTTATATATTAAAGAAAACCAAAAAGTGGATGAGTGCATGGGTGGAAATTATGTGCAGAGTAGAGGTGGCTTAAATTTTCATCTTAAATAAAAAGGACACTATTTATCAGATCACGACTCTGACGTAGTCTTAAAATCTTTATGATCTTTAGAATGTAACTGGTTGTTAGGTTTTAAATCTGAAATCTAGTAGAATTAGAAATCGGGCACATATATAATCCAAAACACTGTAGAAAAAATAAAAGCAAAAGCCAACATAATCCACATAGAAAAAGGCAGATAAAAGGGAAATACAGAAGCACATAGAACAGAAAGAGCAAAATAAGATGAAAATTTTAAGAATACATTAGATGAAGCAGATGTTTCTTTTGCATGTTTCTCGTAAAGTCAAACACTCAAGTTACCACATAACTCAGTAATTCCACTCTCATGGATTTATCCATTCTCCAATCAATCCCCACGTGAATGTGCTCAATATAACCAGAGAAGGGCTTTGAAATGAAAACAACTAATTTGTTTTTTTCTTTACTATTATATCTTAGAAAATGCAAATTAATAAAATAGATATTATATTTGAAGATAAGAGTAAATGGTAAAGAGAGGGAGAGAAGTGAGAAGAAGAAGGAATGCAGTTGACCGACAAACTGTAAGGATGTCTGCAATGGGTTGGCGCTAACTTTCTTGAGGAAGAGCCCCATTGCACTGGCAGCCTCTCCTTCCACATGGGAAGGATCCAGGCAGCATGCATCATGCCTCACCAGCCACTACCTTGTCCTTCTGTTCATACCCGGAAGTGTTCACTTCAGTATGTACTTTACTATGATGGGGCATTTTCATCTACCTGTGGCAGAAGAGGGTATAGCTTGCAAAAATCACAAAGGGCCGTCACTGATTCCGCAGCAGATAAGGCAGTTTCTAACCACAGAAATACACCACAGACCTCCGCCTGTGCATTAGGAAAGTAATAAAGGAAGTATTGGGCATCATCCTGCCCTCTAACAGAATACAAACTTTGTGGGCAAGATAGCCTTGTTTACACATATAAAACAAATAAGGGTGTAGGGAAAAGCATAAAATAATAAAATACATAATCGGGTTTGGAAAGGGAGTAATCAGTGTAGGCTGCCCTCCTTAGAATGTCTTCATGGAAACAGAAGTGGTCATGGAGGATAAATGGACTCCAGGGAGTGGATGAGTGAGGAGAACCCAAGAGGTCAAGAGGGTGTGATAGAGAAAAGACAGAGTTCAGGGAATGAAACGTGGATGAATCTAGAAGGAAGACTGTCGCAAACCAGGGTGAACCTCAACATGGCTTTACTGCAGCGCCACGTGGCTCACGGTGGTGTGGGGAAGATGGTATGTGTGAACATACATAAAATATGAATCTTGAAATTAGTAGTTTATGAATAAGTTGTATCCACTGGCAACACTATCTATGTGCTGTGGCTCTTAGCTAAGACAAGGAAGATTAAGGCAGATCTAGAAATGTGGAGCTTGAGTGAGTCTCACGGTTGTCTCACCAATACTAGCCAATTTGCATTGCACAGAAAGAACAGAGTTTTGTGGACATAAGAGACGCCAAATGAAATATACGGGCTGCAAGCTGATGAGCTAGGAACGATGGAAACATTTTTATGAATTTAATAAATCACAAGTAGAGAGCTACATGCAGGTTTGGCGTGGATCACTCAGAGGTAGATCTTTTCTTTTAATCTGTTTTAGTTGTAACAAGGATACCTTAGATCTTGATTCTTCTTGCATGAGTTTTGAAATCTCCCAGAGGCTCTTTACAATTGGAGGACCCATAAAAAGAAATGGGTGGATGCTCAGTCAGACCACAGGAATTCTGCCTTGAAATAAAATGCCATTCTTTCAGCACATGTCTGAGGAACAAGTGAACCTGGCCACATTTTTAATGTTCCAATCATCTTAAATTAATTTTCTACTGTGCCAGGCTAAGAAAAACCCGATACATAGTTCATATAACTTTGCATATTTGAAGTAAATGTTCATCCATGTGCTTTTAATTCATTTACATTTATATCATCAAATATTAGTTTTGTGAGTTTTTGATGTACCACCAACTTTAGCTGCCTTCTCAATAAGGTATGTTTCAGGACTTTTTCCTTTTAAAGACAGGAAGACTTGTTTTGCAAAGACAAATATATGAAGGTTTAAATTTGATCTGTAATTAGAAGATCATGTAATTTGCGTATCTAGAATTACCCCCTCCTTCCCCTAGTACCCACTTAACTGAAATAACCAGATTCTCCAGATACTCCTGCCAGACACTAAGCAACCAAAGGGCTTTGGCAATGACTGTTGAATAAAAACTTAAAAAAAAAAAAAAAGTGGAACTTTCAAAAATACTGACAAAATCTTGACTGAAAATGGCATTTCCCTCTAGTATTTAATATGTCTGAGCATGACGATGCCTAGGCAAATTGTAGAAACTAACACCATCTTGTCTGAACTGTTAAAGAATTTTCGTTAAGGATAAACATTAGCCAGTTCTCGATTTCCTCACTATCTCAGAATGGGATCTTTAAATATCTGATTTACATACTTAATTAGGATCATCATGATTTATTTCTTTGAAGGAGCCGATTTATTCCATTTATTGCCTGTTGAGTAAAGTCGAGCGCTTTACTTTTTGAGTCTAACAAATTCATTCTATAGAATTCAAGAGAAATTTTCCAAATCTGCTGGTGTCTCCTGGGATTCAATCAACAAATCTAAGTTTATCTTCTTCATTATGTTTGTGGTTTCATGCACTTTAATCTTAACCCTTTTTGTCTGTTTCTGTATAGTGAACAAATTCAGAAGTAATTGAGCATGTGAACATATGGAAAGAAAGAGAAACAACTCGATGCTATTTTAGTTTTGAAAAAAAAAAAAGAGATTTTGAACAAGTTTTCTTTGCCAAAGTTTTATTGCCAAATGTTATTTAAAATTATGTATTAAGGGACTGGGGGAAATCTTTAGTGATGACTGGGGGGAAATGTCTTAGTGATAAAAAAAAAAAAGTGGAGGTGAAATGTAGCTTTTCTGACGGCAAACCACATGAAGTGATACCTCTATGGAAAGAATGTATGGAGCTCCTTTTTTCTAATCGGGGACAGCAAGATCTCATGTTGGAAAAGACATGCCTCTCTCTGCGTAAACAAGCTCAGAGCAGAAGTTTATGTGGCGTTTGTAAGTGTAGGACTCAGAATTTAGGAATAAATCATTGCATATTAGTTATCCAGCACATAATGATCTAGGAATCTGGGCTATTTTCTGAAGGTGCTGGCTGTAAACTAAGGGAGCAGCGGATAACCAAAAACCATCAGAAACCAAAGAGAAAACATTAACTCCTTGCTCCCTCCCTTTCTGCCTTACCCTTTATACCTACAAATTAATAATTGCTAATATATGTTGAATGCCTACTACGTGCCAGGCAGTCTTTTAACATTTTGTGGATGTTTGTTGCAAATTTTTGAGAAAACATATTATCGTTCCTATTTCACAAGGAAACCAAGACACAGAGGGGTTAATTAATTTGTTCATGGTGACACAGCAAGTAAGTGATAAAGACAGAACCTGGACTGGCACAGCCAGACTCTAGAATATGTCTTTTAGACACTTGTCCGTACTACCTCTGAATGGTCCCTGCCCATAACAGGGGTTAATATGAGACATTTCCCCCCAAATCACAGAGATATTAACCAAGCTAGATGATGTTCTTGAGGAGAAACATCTAAGAGATAAAACATTTCACATAGGAATAAGTAGGTTCATCCAAGAAGAATTCCAAAGAATAGAATTAAGTACAGAAACTGGGGAGGTCAGACTGTAAACTCAACGGCTCCACTGGAATGTTACCTTTCTTATGAGACTGACACATACCTGGTTAAGTCAGGCTGGGCCCAGGCCAATTCCAATCTGTTTGTTCTGTGGGAGAGCTGCTAATGTATAGGAAATGAGACATTTATGTGAATATTTACTAGGGATATTCACCATTATTTTACCAACTATAACAAGAAGTTTAAAGGACATAAGAAAAAGATAATCTAACCATATTTTTTAGAGTTAGCTCAGTAGTTAAATGAGTAATAAAGTATTACTGTTTTGTAGTCTACATTATCGTGCAGAAGATTCAGTTGGGGATGTAAATTTCCTCTGAAGTGAAGTCAATCTACTGTTTGTTGTTTTTTTGTGTTAGTATTCATCTGTAGCAACTGGGGCGGTTGATACAAGGTCACTTTGAGACAAAAGCTTCAGGGGAAAATGTGTCTCTTATTCTGGTAAGTGTGGTGTTTCTAAGATTGTCATTCAGGAGTTTTTTCTCTGCCCCTTCCCTGTCTCGTTGTGTATCTTTAGTATATCCCAAAGTAAAATTTATTTGAACCCTCACTTATTTTATTATGCACACACGCAGCTCCCACTCTATTCGTCTTTTCTTCTTTCTTCTTCTGAGAGTCTACATTATATTTTTCCAAGTAAATAAAATTATTGTAGGAAAACTTATATACTGAAAAATCTCAATTACGTTCTACTGCTTTAGTAACTTAGAGGTAAGTACTATTTCGGTGTCTATTATTAACGTCCTTATTGATAGAAGAGAATCCTCTTTTACGTTGAGTAACTGTGTTAAACCCTCAAGTATGAACACGGTCCATATGACACCATGGTGCTGTGGCTTCACACTGCAGAGGAGCTCACGTTGCACGTGGTTTGTTCTGAATCAGTGACCTACAGCAGACTGCATTGCTTGCCCCCAATCCTCCCAATCAACTCACAGTTGCCTTAATTTCCTTTCTGGCACTTAGCTATATTTACATGCGCACACACACACACACACACACACATCTTCAGAGTCCTTGACACCTCTGCCCTCCCCTCCCCTCCCAATTTGGCTATTTGAATCAAAGAGAAGAACTTAGCACTATATATACACACACACTACAGATATAGATACACACACATATGCATTGGTCATTGGTACACTGTTCAAAATAGTATAAATTGGGTTTTGTTTTTGTTTTTTGTTTTTGTTTTCGTTTTTTTTTTTGCTTTCATATAGCAATTATATTGTCAGTAGCAGCCAAATTAAGCTTCCATGCTGAAAAGAAGACTGAACAATTTGCTCTGTGTGTGAGATTGAACGGATACTGAGGCTCCAAGGGAAAGGCTTATTTCTTCCTGTTTGCACTTTAGGACCCTGTAACTAGACGAGAGAAAGGCACTCCCACCTCCATCTCAAAACAAGCCCCACCTCTTAGAGGAAAATAAAGTCAAAGGAGCAGGAGTAGGGCCAGGTAGTCTTTCTGTTCTTGTCTTGAACTTGAGTCCGTTCCAGTTTAAAACACTGGGTACTTCTGTTTCACTCTGGCTAAAAGCAGACATGTAATTTGGCTCTAGCCAAAAACATATATGACCCCCAAAGAAGGAAACTAATATTTAACTGGTACACACCACATGTCAGGTGCTGTACTTAGGCAATTTCACCACACAAGAAGGTATCTCATGCTCAAGTCAGAGGAGACAGTTGCTTATTTAGAGTCCTCATAGCTAGCATTGGTCAAAAGTTAGTTCATCTAGTTTGGGTGCAGTCTTAGAGATCTTATCCTAAATTTTGCCAGGTAGAGTGCTTTAAGCCAGAAACTGAAAGACCCGAGAAGTTCTATGACAAGGCAAAGGAGGGAATGTATTGGAAAACTTAGGTAGGAAACTAGGTGCCATCAACTACATTAGAGGGATCCCATGAATTTCTTATCATGGACTTAAAAAGGACCTTTGTGGTCAGATAATTGCCAAACATAATTTTATAGGCAAGGAAAGGTAGCCCAGAGAAGTTAAACAACTTTCTAAACAGCTACATCATGGAAGGCACGAGAATGGTGTTGATCTCCAGTCTACTGGCTCTCATTTCAGTGTTTTCTGTCTTTACCCTCTTTACCCCCTTTACAATGTGTTAGTCACCACAACCGAGGCGTTCTTTTCTTCACCCATAGCCGTGCCTCAGCCACCTGCTTGATCAGCTTATTTGGGTTATGTGATACAGGCTACTTTTCTTTCTCTCCTGTGGGTGAATATTCAGGTTGAAGCTGAAGGACTAAAGCACTGAATTATTGGCTTTCTAAAACACTGATTCAGGATTCAGGTTAGAAGAAAGTTGTAAAAGAAACTTAATAGTCTGGTTGAAAGTCATTAGGAAAAGTAGGTGAGCTCTTTTGACCTGCACTTTGGACTGCATCCTGAAGGTGAAGAAAGACATAATGGAATTGCATATATGAATTCACAATCTCAGAGTAGAGAAGACCTGTGCCTTGTCTTTCTCAAATAGGATTTGCAAGATTGATCGGCTTGCAATGGTGGCAGGAGTGTTTGAGCTCAGCAAGAATACCTCTTTTGAAAATTAGTTTTTTTTAATTTTTCTAGAAAAAATTCAACATTTATTTACATATAACTAAAGGTTAGGGAACGTCTATGTTACATAAGATGATAAATTTATATTTCTACCCTCAAGGTATAGAAGGATGTCTAATAAAAAAGGAACATATCATTCAGACAGTGCTATACTCAGGAAATCTATGTCCTATGTGTTTACCTTTCTCATTGCTTTCATGGTTTTGTTCAGGATATTTTTCTCCTCCTTCATGTAAAATTTCAGCTATTCTAAGACTAATGTGTTAGACTATAATTAATCCACTCATCTTGTCATTAAATTCTATAAACTTCCTGATTATTCCAATTTTTGAAGTTTGTGGCACCTATCCCTAACTTGTTAACTCCAAGTGTTTACGTTGCTCCAGCAAAACCAGCATCCACAAGATTGATTGTTCTACTTTTCTGGAAACCTGTATCTCTGTGCCTCTAGCAACCTTCTTGGCTCCTTCGTTGGCTATCATCCGTATAGTCATATCCTTAAACTTACCTTTAACATGATAATTCAGAGAACCATCTGAGTCCAGCTGAGCTGTGATAGCCCAAACATTTGTTCTGTCACTGCTTTAGGAGGCAAGAATTCTACCACTGAGCCAGTGATTTGCTGTTCCACTACTTTGGGACTTTCATTTATTCTACTTCTATCTACTTCATTTTCTCCCAACCGAGATTGGGCTATTCTGGACTATTCTCTCCTGTTCATATTCTAAACTTTGCACATTCATGGAGGAATCCCAATAACTGCTTTTTCCTTGCCTGGAGAAACCTCCACGGGTGGATATATTGGTCTTTTTATACAGTCATGGTAATCAAACAAAGGAGATCTTAATGCTACTGGACAATGCCAGTATGTTCTCTTACTTTTTTTTTTTTTTTAAGTCAGATCTCATCAGTAATAATAACTACTTCTAAAGATCTGTAATTTCAAAGTTTTGACCCTCCCATTCTCTCTTTATCTCTCTTTCTTGGCAAAATACTTTCCCTTTTTGTGGAAGATACTCTCTTTTTAGCAGAGACTCTGTCTTTTAGGATGCCAGAAGTTAAAACACCTTGAAAGAAACTAATGAGTTCTGAATCAAAATCACACATCTATTTGTGTCTCAACTGATCATGTTTCTCTTTTGACAAAAGCCAGTTTTACCACCTGTGCCTTGAGTCCCATTCTTTTCTACCTTAGAGAGTTAGTGTTTCAATTATCCCCTCATTTTTCTTAATTTTCAATATTTCTTTCATTTTATCCCATCAGTATTTAATCTTCACAACCTTAAAAAGATCTGGCACCAAATTCACTAGTCTCATTCATCTACCTCTAGCTTTTCCTTTCCATTTACTTATGAGCCTCCAAACTGTGGCTACTCCTATTCAGTTGCAACTGTCCCCCTTTGCCAAAACCAATGGATATTGTCCCTGTCCTTACCTCGCTTGATCTCTTGGTAGCATTGCACATGGTTGACCATTAAGTCATACATTTTTGAAGGACAGGGCTTCAGATTTGAATCATCAGTGCCTAGTACAGTGTCTGACACAAAGGAAAGTCCAAGACCAGATGGTTTCATGGGTGAGTTTTGCCAAGCATTTAAAGAAGAAATAAAGCCAATCCTTCTCAAACTCTTCTAAAATGTAGAAGAGGAGAGGACACTTCCAGACTCATTTTACCAAGCCGGTATTACCCTGACACCAAAACCAGAAGAAGACACCACAAGGAAAGAAGACTACAGGTCAATATCTTTGATGGATATAGATGCAAAAATGCTCAGTAAAATATTAGCAAACTGAATTCAGCAATACGTTAAAAGGATCATACAATTTTTTTTTTCTTTTGTGAATCGTGCTTTTGATGTTGTATGTAAGAGATCTTTGCCTAAACCAGAGTCTCAAAAGCTTTCTCCTATGTGTTCTTTGAGAAATTTTGTAATTGTAAGTTTTATCTGTAGATCTATGATCCATTCTGTGTTAGTTTTTGTTTATGGTGCAAGGTATGGGCTGAAGTTTTGTTGTTCTTCTTGTTCATATATGGATAAAACAACTTTGTAAAAAGAGAACCAGCCTATAAAGTTACAGTAATTGATTTAAAAGCACAATAAATAAGACTATGGTATTGGCATAAAGATAGAAAAGTAGATCAAACAAACAGGGTATGGAACCCAGAAATCTATCAAAAATTTACAAATGATTTCAGAATTATAAATGATATTAAGAAGTGTTTCAGAGTAGCAAAAAGCAGAATTAATACTTTGAATTTTAATTATTGACAGGTGGGGCCACAAAAAAGAAATATCATTTAGTGCGGATGATTTCTATTTATCTATCATCTATTTATTTTTTTGATGATTTGACAATTTTATACATTCCCCACAAGTGTAGCTACCATCTGTCCTCTTACTTTGTTATTACAGTATCACTGACTGTATTCCTTATGCTGTGCCTTTTATTCCTGTGACTTATTCATTCCATAACTGGAGGCTTGTATCTCCCACTCCCCTTCACCCATTTTGCTCAGTCTTCCACTCCCTTCCCTTTGGCAGCTATCAGTTTGTTCTCCATATTTATAGATCTAATTCTGCTTTTTGTTCATTTTATTTTAGATTCCATTTATAAGCAGAATCATATGGTATTTGTCTTTCTCAGTATGACTTATTTCACTTAGCATAACACCCTCTAGGTCCATTCATGTTGTTGCAAATGGCACTATCTCATCCTTTTTTATGGTTGAGTAACATTCCATTGTATATATATTGTATATATGCATACACATTTTCCTTATCCGTTCATCTATTGATGGATACTGAGGCTGTTTCCATGTCTTGGCTATTGCTGCAATAAACATAGGGAAGCATATATCTTTTTAAATAAGTTTTTTTTTCCTTTGGATAAATACCCAATAGAATTATTAGATCATAAGGTATTTCTATTTTTAAGTTTTTTGAGGAACCTCCATACTCTTTTCCACTATGGCTGTACCAGTTTACATTCCTTCCCACAGTACATGAGAGTTCCTTTTTTCCACATTCTCACCAACACTCAATGTTTCTTGTTTGTTTTTAGCCATTCTGACAGGTGTGAGGTGGTATCTCACTGTGGTTTTGATTTGCATTTCCCTGATGATGAGTGATGTTGAGCATCTTTTCATGTGTCTGTTGGCCATCTGGATGTCTTCTTTGGAAAAAAAGTCTATTCAGGTCTGCTGCCCGTTTTTTAATCAGATTGTTTTTTTGGTGTTGAGTTGTATAAGTTCTTTATATATTTTGGATATTAATCCCTTATCAGATATATCATTTGCAAATATCTTCTCCCCTTCAGTAGGTTGTCTTTTTGTTTTGTTGATGGTTTCCTTTGCTGTGCAAAAGCTTTTTATTTTGATGTAGTCCCAATAGTTTATTTTTGCTTTTGTTTCCCTTGCCTTAGGAGACCTATCTAGAAAAATGTTGCTATGGCCAATGTCAGAAAAATTACTGCCTGTACTCTCTTCTAGGATTTTTATGGCCTCAGGTCTCCCATTTAGGTCTTTAATCTGTTTTGAGTTTATTTTTGTGTATGGTGTTAGAAAGTAGTTTAGTTTCATTCTGTTACATGTAGCTATTCTGTTTTCCCAGCACCATTTATTGAAAAGACTGTCTTTTCTTCATTGTATAGTCTTGCTTCCTTTGTCATAGATTAATTGACATGTAGTCATGGCTTTATTTCTGGGGTCTCCATTTTGTTCCATTGATCTATGTATCTGTTTTTGTACCAGCACCATGCTGTTTTGATTATTACCCCTTTTTAGTATATTTTGAAATCTGGTATTGTGGTACCTCCAGCTTTGTTCTTCTTTTTCAGGGTTACTTTGGTTATTCAGGGTATTCTGTGGTTCCATGCACATTTTAGGATTATTTGTTCCTGTTTTGTGAAAAATGCTGTTGGCATTTTGATAGGAATTACATTGAACCTGTAGATTGCTTTGAGTAATATGGGCATTATATGATTATTAATTCTTCTAATCCATGAGCATGGAATTTTTTTCCATTTGTTTGTGTCATCTTCAATTTTTCACCAGTGTTTTATAGTTTTCAGAGTACAGGTCTTTTATCCCTTTGGTTAAGTTTATTCTTAGGATTTTATTCTTCTTGGTGCAATTGTAAATGGTGTTGTTTTCTAAATTTCTTTCTGTGACTTCATTATTAGTGTATAGAAATGCTACCAATTTCTGGGTATTGATTTTGTATCCTGCCACTTTACTGAATTTGTTCATTATTTCTTGTAGTGTTTTGGTGTGGAGGACTTCTTAAAGCTAACATAGAACAAACTAGGGAAAGTATTTTTATATTAGGCCAGAAAAGAGTTGGAAATGTGACACAAGTTACTTCATAGCTGTACACACGTTATGTTATCACTCTGTATTTATAAAAGACTATATCATTAAAAATGAAAGTTTTTATATATTGTTTACTAAGTGCTCATCTCTGTGTTAAGGGCTTAGAACATATTATATCAGTTAATTCTCAGAAGATCTATGTAATATAGACAGTTTTCCTGATTTTATTGCTGAGGAAACAACCTTAACAAGGCTTAGTTATTTGCCTTAAATTACAGAGGTTATAGGTGATAGAGACCAGATTTAAACCAAATCATCTGACTCCAGGGTTATTTCTTAACCTTGTTTCCATCCAACCTGGTCTAAAGAATACAACTTGCAAATAAGATCTAAATTCTATATACTATAACCTAAATGTTTGGGTAATGAATGAATAAATGTTTTGGTATTCTCATCTTTAAAGGGCTCACAGTCTCATGAATGTCCTGAGAAACTAAATCAAAAAAGCTAATAATTTTTATCACTGAAGCACAGAGTGTTAAGTGTAATTATTGGGTTTAGAATCCTAACAAAACTGTCATTCAATATTGGCAGAGGTATGGGAATGTTAGGGTTGGCTTCAGAGAGTTGACACCTTTTATGTGATAAGTCAAAGAAGAGCATGAGATACAAAGATCAGAGGCTAAGTCTGTGCCAAGGAAGAAACACAGGATGCACTCAGAAGAGTCTAAACAGATCTTTACAGCTGGACAATGAGAAGGGAAAAATTATGAGAGGTGAGCAAGTAAAAGTATATAGTATCTCAAAATGATATGCCTCTTAGCATATGGTGAGAAGTTTGAATTTTGACCTTGAGAGTGACAAAGGTCACTTAAGGATGTTAAGTTTAGAGGTGATCAGGTGTTCCCTGCTTTTTGAAAGTTTGCATTATGCCACTTTACTTTTATGAAGAAATTACATTAGTACCTGTTTTTGGTAACCAAAAGAAACCTGGAGAGAATTTTTGCTTTTAGGGAAAAAGGTGGAAAACAAAAATAGCATTCAATATTTTTTTTGCAGCAAGCCTGCATGGGAGTCGAGGTTGCTCAGAGCAGCGAGAGGGGCCCCGCCAAGCTCCTTCCCAGGAACTACGCTAGACAGCTCAGCATCAAGCCACCACAGCTTTGAACTGTGTCTGTGAGTATCTGTGCTTTCTCTTGATTTATTTTGTGCATCTGTTACCAAAAAAGATGTGTCTTAAGGTATTAGAAAAGCCTAAAAGGAGTTATTCTGCGAGGTTGAGGAACACTTAAAAAATTTTCCATATATATTAATGATGATTGCTTCTTCATTTTACACCATTTTAGCTTATGAAAATTTTCATAGGAAGACTCTACTCTTGAATAATGGGGGAAACTGTTGTCATATTGTGTTTTATGATAATTAGTATAGAAAATTGGAAAGAAACAAAATGGAGGTTAGGAAGACAATTAAAGGATATTGGAACAATCCAACAGGAAATTGGGGACTGAATTAAGGCAATAGCAATGGGTAATAGCCAAGGGGACACATTTGAATACTAAAAAAGATACATAATTAGTGGGACATATGATTTAAATGGGTTAGGATAAAGAAATTTTGAAGAAAGACTTGCAGGTTTCTGGCATAGATGAATAGTTTTTTAAGTCGGGGAATAGATTTGAGGTAAGAGCATGAGAAGGAGATAAAGGACAAGGTGTTCTATTTATGAAACATTAGATTCCAGGTGTCAGGAAAATTTCCAAAATGGAGATTTGTAAAAGGCAGCTAATTATTACAGGGAGAAATTTAGATAGGATTATCAGGTTAGAAATCAATAACACATGGAAGATTGTCAAGCAATTGAACTCATAAAGATCATCCAAGGAATGTTACAAAGAGGGGAAAAATGAAACGAGTATCTGTGAATGGGACTGAGAAGGGGTTGGTCAAAACAGAAGGAAAATAAAGATTGGCTTCAGACAAAAACGTACGAAGAAGTTTCGAAAAGAAAGGAGTGGTCAATGCATCAGAAACAATTAAAGACTGAGTTATATTTATTGCATTTGTCAAGTAGACCACCACTGGTGACATTACAGAAAAGATTTGTGAAATGGTGAACATGGAAGCCAAATTCCAGCCAGTAGAGGTATTAAAGTCTAGATAAAAATCCAGGATAAGAGGGGTGCCTGGGTTGCTCAATTGGTTAAGTGGCCAACTCTTGATTTTGGCTCAGGTCATGATCTCAGGGCGATAAGATCAAGTCCCTTGTCGCCTCCGCCTGCCCCCGCACTAAGCAGGGAGTCTGCTTGAGATTCTCTCCCTCTCTCTCTCTGCCCTTTCCCTCTCCCCTCTCAAATAAATAAATAAAACTTAAAAAAAAAAAGTCCAGGATAAGATAATTTGACCTCATAAACACACAAAAAAGTTCACAAAAGCACAATAAACAAAGTGAAAACAAGTACATATGGCAAAAACATTAATACATTTAAAAAAACAATCAGCCAATTGGTAAAAAATTAAACACATCAATAGCAAAGTATACAAAGGCTATGAACAGACAGTTCTTTGTAGAGGCAATGCAAATTACCAATAAACAATGAAAAGGTTCTCAACCTAACTAGAGGTGAGGGAAGTATAAATTAAATATTGATGAAAAGTCTTTTTTAAGAAAACCCAATAGATTGAAAACAGTTAAAAAGAAGAATGTTGCCTAGAGCTCTGGTTGCATCAGAGTCCTCTGATACACTTGCTGGCATAAGAACACTTTGCAGTGGAATCTTGAGAACATTAAATCTACAATATCTCTTGACCTTTAAAATGTATGTACTTTTTCTTGATCCAGCAGTCCCGTTTTGGGATTCTATCCAATAGAAATCAAACAATACATATGGTATAATGATCAAGAATGTATACTCAGCTTTGTTCGTGTGGAATGGTACAGGATACAATCTGCTAATTAATAGGTGGTTGAATGAATTATTATGTGTTCATATAATAGATTAGCTCAGACCAATAGAATTTTTTCAATGATGGAAATGTTCTATGAGTGCACCATCCACTATGACAGATATCAGATGTATTTGGATATTTTGAGCAATTGAAATGTGGCTAGTATGACTAAAGAGCTGCATTTTAAAATTTATTTAATTTTAATTAATAAAAATTTAAATTTAAATAGCTACTTGTGGCTAGTCGTATTTGGGATGGCACAGCTACAGTGTATTAGTTGGTTTCAAAAAGTGAGTTACATCTACATATTTTTACTTAGAGAATTATCTAGTTTAAAAATATAGTTCCTAAAATGGGGTAATTTGATCTCATTTTGTTGTTTTTGTAAAACTCAAATGAAAATTCCCAACTGATATTTGTGTGTATTTATGAGATCTAAGACGAATGTAAAAAAATGAATTCAAACTTTTAACAATTTTGGCCTGTGAGTTTTGAGCAAAGGTGTCAAGTGTTACCTCGAGGCCACTGCATTTAATTACTAGTTTGAAACTTGCCAAACTCTTTCCTCTGTGTGTCAATTTGTGAGTTTCAAGATACTGACTTCCCCATCAGTCTGGAACCTGAAGTGAGAAAATGTCAAGAAGCTGTGATGTGGGCGAGACAAAACTTGTTATCTTTCAGCCATTTAGACTGCCCATTTGTTTGTTATGGCAGTTACTAAAACTGCCTGATACATGTTAAATTATAGAGACTATATATGCTCAAAATTGGAGAAAGGCATAGCAATTTAAAATTGTTAAAAAATATATAGAAAGTGGCCAATAGAAGATTGAAATTAACAGAACTTATACAGGAAGGTAGGTAAGACTATCATAAGCAAAAGTCCTCATTTTTTCACAGTGAAAAGACATGTATTCCAGGGCTTGTAAATCAACAAATGAAGACAAAAATGAAACAGTAATCATCACAAGACTTAAACTCAGAAGTGTTTGAAAGAGGTCATCTATTAGAAGTGGGACAGGGTAGGGCAAGGATGAAATCTTGCTTTCTCCTTACTCTTTTCTGAAGTGTACATGTACTGTTTTTGTAAATAGAAAGAATGTAGGCGTGACCAGATATATTTCTCCAGCCTCTCCTTCCTTCTCCAGTCCCTCTTGGATCTGTCCATGAGGTTCTCCATCTGTACACCCAAGTCCTGACCCCTGTCTTACTATCTAATGGAGGCAAAGAACACATGACCTGCAAGGGACTGGCCTGGCCTTAAAGCCATACCTCCGAACTTGCTCCCCAGGTCATCTTGCTGTAATGTCACCTGTACTCTAGTAACCTGGGGACATTTCCAGGCTGCCTGGGTCATCTGTAGATACCAGTATGTGTTTCCTGAATGACTAAGTGAGGTCCTAATCTGCAGGACTAGGGATCAGCCTTCTTCTCCAGTTTTGCCTAGGAGCTCTTACCCGACATACAGTTATCCTGCCATTAGTCTCAGGATCTCTGCTAGTCTGCCTTCACGTGGCTCCTCTTCCTCTGACTTGAGTACCCTCTCCCACCTCTCAGCCAAGGGCAGGGTATACAGCTGTGTAGAGATTCATGGATGGCAGTCTTCCCGACGGACTCCTAGGTTTTGAATGACACCTGGCATTCCCGCCGTAGCACTCTTCATCTGAATGAATGCCATCTCAACCTAGCGCCGGGCAAATCCAGAATGAAGGTGAAGCTGGCACACCTTTAGACACTGTACCAAGGTGCCTGGCAGGCTCCTATAGTTTTGTCAACTTTGCCTAGTCCTCATGTGTGGGTCTCTCTTGGTTCCAGATTGCTGTGACTGGCATGCATATATTATTACTAAGTACTGAGTTATATATGCCATCATAATATATGAATTTTTTTGCATGTTTTTGTGTCAATTTTTAATCAGGCAAGTACTACAAGAGAAAGTCTTCTTAAAATAGAATGAAGCAAAAAGGAAGAAAAAGCTAACACACTGCATGCAAGTCTCGTCTGTTTTGACTAAATCTCTCCTGGCTGTCTCACCTCTTCAAGTCAAATACAGTAATGAGTTTAAAGTGTATGCCTCTAAGTGGTTTGTCTAGAAGTCATTATAGTATTACTAAGTGTGCATGCATGAGTTTATAATGTGTTGATTTCTGTCTCCTCAGGAGCACTAATCATTTGATTTTTAATATTTGACTGCCTGGTAGATGAAAAGAAATATTTTATTCCCATGTTGATTTTTTTCCATCATTGAAAGTGACGATGAATTTTATTTAGTTAACAACCAGTTTTAAAAACTCTTTATTTTAAAATTTTGATTAACTTTTGCTTGTCATATATACGCAGATAGTCTTTCCAGGGTAAACTTCAACCTCTACTTTCATATATTTTTGATAATTCAAAGTGCATCCCTGTCAATCACCCTTTCTTTAAGAATTTTCCTTTCGAGTTTGGAAAGGCTTTTCTTAGTTTCAAGAATAGCTATGGTACATTAATTTTGAAACAATTATAGTCAAGTTTATCACAGTATTGTATAAAATAAAATAGGCATGTGCTAATGTGGTATTAAAATAAAATTCTCAAGTTCTCTGAAGTGGGGGGTGATCAAAAGAAGGTATTGATAAGAAAAGAAAATTAAAATTCTCTCATGCATTAAATTTTAATAATATATGTAGCCCAAGTTTTCTTTTATGCTCAAATGTACATTTATAAGGCAAAAAAATTTTTTGAAAAGAATACGAATAAACATCTGTCTCTTTAATCTGAGATCACCATACAGCCGACTCTATAGAAGACTGAATAAAACAAAGACAATATAGTTTCATGTTTCGAATTACTTTTTGGCCAGATGCAGACCTTTCCATCGCCTAAAAGGATTCAGTGATCTTATTACTCTCTCCTTCCTTGAGCTATTGGCTTGTAAATCCCCTGCCCTGTAGGATTGTACCAGCACCACCGCAGGGCAGGAGCAGAGAAGTGAGCCCATGTCTGCAGGCAGGAGCCAGTCACTTAGGGAAGAAAAGTCGCATTTCTTGCTGGGGATTGCCGGCAGTGGATTCTTCCAGAGGAAGTGCGTTTTTAGGCAGGAGTGGCAGAGAAGCAGTCTCAGGAAGGAAAGAGTGTGGGAGGTGTTTACTTGAATTGATCATTCTGAACTCTAATGAGGGACTCAGGCCTGAGGGAATCCGATGAAATACATTTGTTTACAAATTTTGAACAGCTCTCCAGTATCTTTTTTTTTTCTTTTCCCCCTGATACATAGATTTCAAAAAATATTCTCCTGGAAGTCTCAATTTAAAAAACATTTCCTCTGGGAATACGAACAAGAGACAGGTATTGCCCCTCTACGTTGCTTCTTTTCTCCCTCCCTCTCTCCGCTCTTTCCCTCCTCCATGCAGTGTAATGTTATGAAGTCTCTCTCCTGTGTTAAATTCTTTTCTGCATCCACAATTAAGAGGAAAATAATTATGAAATAAAATAACTCCCTGTTAGCTTAATAACAATCATCCACCTTTGCGGGCTTACCCCAAATCACCTTTCAGTTTCTGCGGTGAAACATTTACCAGGTGTTGTCAGGCATGGCTTTTTAGCTGCATGTTTTTGTGGATCTGGAGACACTGCAATTTTTTGTGCTCACTTGACCTTGATAAAAGACCGAGGGGATTACCTTCTAGGGCCAAGCGTGAATTCTGCTTTTACACTTTTACTTAGTCCTTTCTAACCACATTACTAGTTTTCAGAGATTAGTTACCTTGTTTTGTAAAATTAACCTCTGCTAGTATTAGATTAGGAAAGGTTATTTTTGTTTTGTTTTGTTTTTTTAAAGCAAGTTTATTTATTTTGCAAGACACATTACATCGTGTCTCTTATAATTTTCTTTCAGATTAAATTATCTCCATGTTTCAAAGAAACATATTTTTATCTGGCATGTTCTTGGCCTAATGATAGAAGAAATAAGTTTATTGCTTACATAACCATGTGAATCAGACATGGAAAATACATATTAAATTATCTAATTCATCCTTCTGCCAATTCTGGATTATTCCCTAAAGTCCATTGGTCTATTTTTTAGACTCGTTACATGATTCATTAATATTGTTTTAACTGCGTTCCTTATTTTCCTTATTTATGTGTGAATTGACACAGGTACAGTTTTCTAGTGAGTGTAGCCTTCATTAATATTTGCTGACTATATAAAGAAAATATTAATATTGCTTTGCATTTTTCTAGTTATTCTCCATGTATATACAAAATTTTTAAAAATCTGTACTGTCAGCCGCGTACTGTTATACCTATTATGAGATGAGAAAATTCGGTTCAGAAAAATTATATCTTCACAATGATATAGCTAGAAACTTATCCAATGTGGAATAAGTTCTATGTTTTTAAAATTCAAATTGACAACTGTCTGATGAAAAAATATAGATTGAGAAAACAATTAAAAAGTTAAAGATAGTAAACCCTACTCTGATTAAGGAATCCATTGGAAGCAATCCATGCAGAAGTTTAGAAGAATATAAAACTCATATCACTTTTTTGTTTATCATTTTTACTCTTTTTGAGTTTTGACAAATGCATAGAATTATGTAACCACAACCACCATCAAAACAGAACAGTTCCACCATTCCTCATATTTTCCTCATGCTATGCCTTATCCTGTTCCTAACTGCTGGAAACCGCTGACCCGTCCTGTGTGGCTATACTTTTATGATGAACAGAATGTCATAAATGGAGCCAGACATATGTAGCTCTTTGAAACTGGCTTCTTTCACTGGGCATAATGCATTTGAAATTCATGCTTCTGTGGAATGTCCTTTTTATTGCTTTGCTTGTTCCTTTTTATTGATAAGTAGGATTCCACTGTGTGTGTGGTCATCCATTTCCCAGTTGAGGGACATTTGCGTTGTTCCCAGTTTTTGGTGATTACAACTCAGACTGGTACAATGTGTATGTACATGTTCTTGTGTGCATCTAGGTTTTTATTTCAATTATGCAACGACCCAAGGGTGTGACCGTGGGGCTGGATGCTCAGTATATGTTCAGCATCATGAGAAACTGCCAAACTTGTTTCCAAAGGGACTATTGTTTTGCATTCCTACCAGCAATATGTGAAATTTCCAGTCGTTCTGAATCCTTCAGTTTTCCTTCTTTCTTTCTTTCTTCCTTTCTTGCTTCTTTGCTTGCTTTCCATCTGTCTGTCTTTCTGCCATTTTAATAGCTATATAGTGGTATCACGTTATGGTTTTAGTTTGCATTTCTTTAATGAATAATGATGTGAACCACCTTTTCATCAGTATAACTTCTTTGGAGATGTGTCTTCCAAATTTTTTGCACATTTCATTTTATTGACTTATCGCATTTGTTTTCTTATTACTGATTTTGAGAGTTCTTTGAGTTGTAGATACAAAACCAAAAACTTAGTCAGATGTGTGATTTGCAAATGGTTTCTCCCAGCTTGTGACTTGTTTTTCCATTCCTTAAGAATGTTTTGCAGAGGAGCGCCTGGGTGGCACAGTGGTTAAGCGTCTGCCTTAGGCTCAGGGCGTTATGGGATCGAGCCCCACATCAGGCTCTCTGCTATGAGCCTGCTTCTTCCTCTCCCACTCCCTCTGCTTGTGTTCCCTCTCTCGCTGGCTGTCTCTATCTCGGTCAAATAAATAAATAAAATCTTTAAAAAAAAAAAACCTTTAAAAAAAAAGAATGTTTTGCAGAATAAGAGTTTTAATTTTTATGAAGTTAAATTTAGCACTTTTCAAAAATTTTAATGATCATGATTTTGGTGTCCTGTGCAACAACCCAGCCTAACTCAAGGCCACAAAAGACATTATTTCCTTCTAAAAGTTTTAAAGCTGTATGCTTTACATGTAAAGCAAATTTACAAAATCCAAATTTGAGTGTATTTTTCTAAAAGGCATGAAGTGTGAACTGTTGGTTGAAGGTTTTGTTTTTTTGTTTTGTTTTTGTTTTTTTGCATACGGTTGTTCAACATTTTCAGCATAATTTCTTGAAAAGACTATCTTTTCTTCACTTAATTGCCTTTGCACATTTCAAAACCAATTGGTGATATATTGTGTGGTTTTGGCACAGGCATGTGGCAAAATTAGAGCCAAATAAGGGGAGAGGTTACTGTGAGTTTTCAACAAAAGCTATTCTTCATTGATAGAAAGAATCAAATAAATTGGAACATTGTTATTACACTGGATGCTGTTTTCTTCACCTGGAATATCTGGAAACACACCAGTCAGAATTTATGAATATGTGGCAAGCTAGACAACTTCTATCAGTTCTAGAAGTTTATATAATTTGCTGCAGGTCAAGATTCTAGTTCAAATCTGTCTGAATACTTGAAGCTCTTAAACATTATGTAATTGGAAATGAGTAAATTGTTTTCTTATTTTTCTATGCCTCATATTGTGTTAGAACAAGGATCTTTATTTTTTTCTTACATTATGCTAAAGATTTTTCCTTGAAGAAGATTACCAGAAGTGGCGACGTAAAAATGTTTCAGGATTCTGGATACAAGTTGCCACTTTTTTCTAAATAAATTGTAGCAATTTACACTCTAATTTTAAGGTTTGGGTTTTCTCATAACATTACCAAACATAATTATTAATATATACTAAATGGTATATAGTTATCACATAAAACATAATTTATTATATTTTAAAATGCACTCTGTAGAGTGAGTTTGAATTTTTATATGAATTCATTGTTTTTTCCTTTTCAGAAAAAAACTCACCTTTTCATTTCTATTGAACATTTTAAATAGTAGGTTTTATTTATTTATTTGCCTGAGATTTACATCTATTAAAAACATGAACATTTGATTTCTCATATATCTATAAATACTTTTCTTGGTTTTTCACTTTTTAAAAAATTTTAAACATTTCATGGTCTGTGTAACCACATACACTGTTGTTTCTCTTTCTGCCATCTCATGCTCTTCAGAGGACTGCAGAATTAATGTTCATTTTTTAGCTTCTCTGTGGCTTATCTAGGACTTTGTTTTTGAGAGCTAATTTTTACCAATTATTATTGGAAGCCATGAAGCCATGAAGAATCTGAATTATTTTTACAACTCATCAATAGTTTACAAATTATTAGTAAAGACAATAAATTTATACATATTTTTTATCATATTTATATGATAGACTAACTAGATAGTTTTATGGCAACATATAAACTAGAATTGATCACCTTTGTATTTCTTCTTGTTGACACATTGATAAAATTTTAATATTTCTTTATTGCCTTTTACCAGACTATAAGCACCATGAAGTCAGGGCTTGCATCTTTACTGTTTTCTGATATCAAACAGATTTTTGAATCTGAGTGGTACTCAAGATAATTGTGTTTACAGATACGGGCATATATATGGATGTGTGTGTGTGAATACACACCTATATGTGTATATACCTCTAGGCCTCTGGAAGTACGTAGGTATCTATATGTACGTATCCATACATGCAAGCATATATGCGTGCATGTACACACACTTACATTCTTTAGACTGGCTGATAAAAGGAGATGATGTAAAAAATGCACAACATATTTTTAAAGGTTCTCTAGGCAACATCATTCTGAGATTTGCAGTTTGAGTCCACAATAAAAAAAGGAAAATGAATGAAAATACACTTCATGGGTTTTGCTATCTATCCTCTTCTTCCATCCCTCCAAAATGAAAAAGTGTATTCTTTCTTGCCCATGTCCCCGCCCAGCACCTTACACCTCTCCTATAAGCTCATCTATACCATCAGGGACTGAGGATGGTGACCTAAGGACTAGCACTTGTTTCTCTGCATCAGAGACAGATGCAGACCTTCCCGATATACGAGCCTCCAAGCATCAGTGTCTCTTTAGCACGACCACACTTAACTGGCTCTTTGAGGACATTTAGAGTCCATTTTAGTGTCTGTTGTTACAGCATAATTCCCTTAATTTCTGAGGTTCCCTGTTGAACTGTTTTGAAAGACAGCTGCAACCCTGTCATCCTCTCAGCCCATTACAGCTCCCTAGGTCTTTGCATTCGTGTGAGATCATTCTTAAAACGCCCATGCTTTTGCAATGCTGTTCCCTCATTTTGATTGTAGTTGTATTGTTCCCATGTCAGAAAAGGATTTGGGAAGTCATATCACTGCAGTTACCTACAGAGCATCAGCACAGAGTTGCATAAGGAGCTTTCTTGGTTTTAATTTCAGAGATATGTGGGGAAAAGGGACAGGCAACGTGAGAGAGGCAGGAGATGGAAAAGATCAAGATTTGTGGGGCGAACGCTGGCCATTAATTGACTCTGTGGACTTAGGAAAGTGATTTGTCTTCCCTACATGACAAAATTTTCTCAAACTCAAATAGGAATCATGGCATTAAATAAAATTTCTTATGGTCACCGCATGTAACCAGTTTAGTTATCATGAAAGCTAAAGATTTGCATAGCATTAATTGTTAACAAGGACAGAATGATTTAAAATGTGGGTGTCCATTTTATTGGTGCTGCAAGCTCTAAAGTTTCAAATGAAAGTAGTGTGTTAGAAAACTGCTCAAAATCATGGGGACTTGGGTCATGTCAGTGGGTACGTCTACCGGCTCCGCTCTCACTGTGTTCTACCCCTTGGCCAAATAATATGGTTTCTGTACAACCTAATTGTAGACCCTCTTCACTTCATTCCATGTGGACATCTGTTCTATGGGAGGTAAAGTGGAGGAGGCTGGCCTTAGAGCTTTCACAGTCAGGAAATCATGAACGGTACGTCATCTTACAGAGTAGATGGAGATGGCAATGAGGACCAGGCTCATTAGAAGACAATGAAACAGGATTGCTCTCTCCCTCCCCGACTTCCTTTCCTGTTTTACTGAATTGAGTGCATCCAAAATATGAATGGAAAATGAATTTGCTATGCCCCTCTATCTTCTTTTTAATCACATATTTTTGTGGATAGGGAAAAAAATGGACTGGGAGGAAGAATGAGAAGTTTAAATCCACTCATGTCTTAATGTACCTGAAACGACAGGTTGTCTACCCATGTGGAGAGGGTCTAAAAAGCTTTATCCAGATTTCTGTCTCGAAGGAGAATGTATGTACGTAAAGAAGGACTCTGGAGAAGAAAATCTGGGCTTATGCCTGAGGAAACTCTAAGACCTAGAAACATTGATTCATCAAGCAATGATCTTTAAATAACCACTGAGATCACAGAGATGCCATAGAGTCCCAGGGCGATCGTCAGCATATTTTTGGCTCTTCAAGGAAATTCAAGTTATCATAAATTGCTGTCAAAGTCACTTATAAAGATGCATATATATTGATATAGTATAGGTACATTGTAAATATTATCAATCTAAATACTGTGTTTGGATTCAACAAAACAGTTCCAGTACCCTACAAACCCATGTGTATAGGACAGAGGTCCTTGTTAAAGGGAGAGTAGCCAGCACACCTTGAGACACATACACCAAGACTATCAGTTCATGACTTGTTGATCATAGCCATGTCTGAAGCCAGAAGCCAGACAGCAATGGTCCAGAAAGCCTATCTTAGATTTTTGAGGTATAAGGGTTTCCTCCATCGATGCAGTTTTGAAATTTACAAAACTTGCCTTGTTGCCTTTCTTTTTTCCTCCTCCCCTGCCTATCTCCCAGGGCTAGGCTCTGCTGGGCCAAAGCCCCACACTCTTCTGATGCCCCAGTATCGGTGCTCTGCCAAGATTTTCAATGCCTCATTCCTCTTATAGTAAAATTCTTATTATCAAATATTTGAGGTCATTTGGCATTTATATTATCAGACCAAATATAGTGTACCATCCTCAGGTGCCAGGCAGTGAGCTAAGAGCTTACATTTCGTATCCCATTTGATCCTCACAGCAACCCTTCCAGTGGGCCTGGCTTTCTCTCTGTAGATGGGGAAAGGAAGTGTTCGAGAGACTGAGTGCTTTGCCCACGACAACAAAGGTAGAGGCGCACTGGCTGAATTCCAACCCAGGTCTGTATGAGTTCAAAGCTGATGCAGTTAATCATTTCCTTTAAATATTATATTAATTGTTATTAGATAGTTATAAGAACAACATCGGAATAAGTAAATATGAGAAGATATCTAAAAACAATTACAGATAGTATGTTGAGAAATATCCATCTCTGCTTATAATCATGAGGAGACATAGAACATAAACATTAGGCATAAAGCCTCTGAAGTCAGACTTCTGGTCTCAGTCTTGTCTACACTATTTTCTGGCTGCATAATCTTGGAAACATTAACTGCTTTGATCTCTAATTCCTCTGAAAAATGGGAATCTACCTATCTATCCAATCTCACAAAGCTATTCTGAAGATTGAATTATTTAATGTAAATGAAGCAATAATAGTTTTTGGTCTAAACAAATGTTATGTGTTTTCTTAGAAGCAAATCAAAACTACAAGGTACATTGGAGTAGAATTCAATATAAGCTCTTGTAAGAATATAAGTAAGAATCCAATCAGTACCTTTTTGTGTCTCTTGTTTAGAGCCCAACACAAAGTAACACTGAGAAAACATTGTTAAATAAAATAATGAATGATTTTACACTGACTATGCAAAAAAAGAGAAAAAAAAATATAAAAGACAATAATAAAATGTGAAAAACTAATAAATCCAAAGTAGTGTCAGTGTAAGTTATTATAGTTTTAAAATGCAATTTAGCAAAATATTTTCAAAAGTTACAAAAAATTCATATATTTCACACAATATTAAATTACTGAGATTTTTTGTAAAGGAAAGAAATATAAAAAAGGAAAAACTGAATGAAATAATGTGTTCATTTATGTGTTATTTATAATAGAAACAAAATTTTAGAAAAATGAAGTCAGAATTTCTGAAAAAAAAAACCAGAATCATAATATAATTTTCTAGAATATTGCTTGACCACTAGGCATAGTATAAAACTGCAACTACTTAACACTGAGCATGGAAGGACATATTTTTACAAATGTTGAGTCTACTGAGACATCATACCTTATAAAATTATAGCTCAACTTGAAATATTTGATTTAATTTGGATCTGCTAAAATGTACATTTTGAGATGCTGCATTTTCATGCATTTAGATGCTGATTTCTCTGTTATCAAATCTTAATATTAAGCAGAATGTTAGATTCCATGGTAAATGATATTTTCACCAAATTAACAATCGTTTTTCAACCAATGTCAGGGTCAAGGATAAAGAGGGGCGAGACAAAGAATCTCCAGCAGATTTCAAACATTTTGAGGAATTTTACATCAATTTTAGAGATCTATTTAGCTTATAACATATTACACATTTTTGCATTCTTGGTTATATCACTTCTAAGAAATATTAACTGTCTTGAAGAACGAAATCTTCCCTTTAGGTTTAGGTGGGGTATTTAAAGCCATGTTCCTTGGTATGAGGTCAGACTCTATTGTTTAGCTAAAAACTTTAAGAAAACAAGGGCTAATAAATCATTGGAAATGTCTGGGGTGAAATTCGATTTATTTCCAATAGTTCATTTACATTTCTTCTTTGATTCCACAGAATGTGTTCACAACCAGAATTCATTTTTCAAATTGTGTGAGGATACAATAGGGGCAAGTGCAGAAAGATCATTCAATTGTAGATACACTCCTGTTGTGGAAGGACTATTATTTATCATGACTTTGGTAGACCATATGGTGTCTCAAAATTTCAAAACACTGGCAAAAACATCTGATGGCTGCCAATTTTCTAAACCACCTTGTCATCATAATTTTAGTTTCTGATCATCAGCTCAAAGAATTTTAATGGGAAGAAATAAGAAATGGAAGCAGTGAGGTTTTCTCTTCTCCACTTGTTCTGGCTGTGCCATTGGAACATGTGCAAACATTCTCTTTCTAATGAAGTGTTAGTGATTGAAGTGGGGATTACACACTGTTTCCTATTGTTCTAAGATTACACACAGGGTCCTTAAAACATGATCTAGGGATCAAATGGAAGCCACAGTGACTCCTGACATACTTCTCACAAGAATAGTTTTTATAATGAAATCAATAAAAATCATTATAACAAAAGCTTGTAAAAATTTAAAAAAAATGTGACTTTTTAATTGGGGCTAAGAGACGGATGATCTATCAAATTAATAGCTTCAACTGGTTATAAATTTAGATAATAATCTCAGATCTTTGAACTAAAAAAATAAAATATAAAACAAATTATATTAAACATACCAATTCTTATTATGGATATAAACTTATAACCATTTTTCCTATAAATGTGAACATTTCACTCATTGTCAGTTGCTCAAATTGTTTAATTTTTCTCAAGTAGTTTTGTCAAGTTCAGGGGTCAGCAAACTATGGGCCATGGGCCAGATCTGGCTTACCACTTACTTTTGTAAAAAACGTTTTATTATAATACAAATAAAATTCTAAAATGTGAATTCATGTATATATCTTCAATGGTTGTTTTCATGCTACAACCTTAGAGCTGAGTAGCTGCAAGACCGTATGCCTGCAAAGTTTCAAATATTTATTATCTGTCCCTTTACATAAAAAGTTTCCATTCCCTGATCTAGTTAAGAATGCAACAACTTTCACACCCACATTTCTGTCTTGTCTGAAATAGCAGATTCTAATACTTGACTATGCTAGCTTAAGAAAAGGATAAATTTATTCTTTTTATTTTTGCCTAACATCAGAAAAAAACATATGGTGGAAAATAATACCAGGGAAATTAGATAGATAGGTTAAAGCACTCTCTGGCTGAAATAAAAATATGTGGCCAAATCTTTCCTTGGGAAAGAAAATATCTATATTTTTTACAGAATGAATGTTCTCCTACTTTCTTTTTCTTTACACTTCTTTTTATTTTAAAGTAATTATAATAGCTCTTCTTGAGCTAGAAAATTAGAAGGGAGCCTTTAGCTTATGAATCAAAGAGAAGGAATCCATTCTCATGCCTGAAAAGTGTCCTGGGGATTCTCTGAAGAGTCGGAAACCTTGTCAGCAGAGGAAAAGGTCTCTTAAAATATTCAAGTCAAGTGAAACAAATTCCAGTTGCATCCAAGAAGGCATACTAGATATCAAACTATTTCAAGGGGTAAAATCTTTAAAAATCAGAGGACTGATTTAATATTCCTTTTTCTCATACAATTTATTTGTTGCAATACAATTCATATACTGTAAAATTCACACTTTTAAAGTACACAATTCAATGATTTTTAGTATATTCACTATGTCATATAATCATCACTATCTAAAGTTCCGGAGGATTATCACACACACACACACACACACACACACACACACACACCCACACCCAAAATCTCATATACCATAATGATCATTCCACCCTCCCCGGGCCGCTGACAACCATGAGTATAATCTCTGTTTCTATGGATTTCCTTATCCTGGATATATTCATGTAAGTGGAATCATACAATATATGACTTTTTGTGTCTATCTTATTTCACATCACAAAATGTTTACAAAGTTCATCCTTATTGTGGCATGTGTCAATACTTCATTCTTTTTATTGCTAAATTATATCCCATTGTATAATACATATAAACATATATATATATATATATATATATATATATACTACATTGTGTTATACACACACCACATTGTGTTATTCCATTCATTGTTTGGTAGGCATTAATATGTTTCTACTTTTTGACTAATGTGTGTAATGCTGCTATAAATATTCATGTAAAAGTTTTTGTGTGGGCATATAGTACCAGTTTTCTTGGGTGCATACCTAAGAGTGACATTTCTGGGTCATATGTTAACTCTATGCTTAATTTCTTGAGGAACTGCTGAAGCACTTTCAAATTGGCTATACTATTTTGCATTCCCACCAGCAATGTAACCCATGTCAAAGCTGCTCAGCCGCTTCTCCCTGAGTGAAGTAATGTTTAAGGCATACATGTGAGTGTGTCTGTGCTGTGTGTGTGCCTGTGTGTGTGAGAGAGAGAGAGAGAGAAAGAGGAAGAGATAGAGATAAACAGAAAAAGTCTAAGAAAGAGAAACTTGGTGTTGGTTGGGGTAGATCTTCTAAAGATAGGTGTGAGGAATATTATATAGTGATGAGTTTTGACTATCCCTTTATCATCCAAAATTATTTTATCATTCTAGTGTTCATATGGTTCTGAATTTTCAATCTTAGTTGGTTGCCAATAATCATTTTAAACTTTTTTTTTGAAAAATTTTTGATTGAATTTTTAATTTAAAGGTAATACATGCACATGATTCTTTTTAAACAGTTTAAGCCATCCATAAAAGTTAAACATTTCTTGGACAAAGATGTTTTCACCATCTTCCCTCCTTAAAAGTCACTTCAAGAGAAGATGGATGATGAGAATAGGAATATGATTATATTTTACTGAAATGAAGATGTATCTGTAACTTCAAAACATTTATATGAAGAAAAAAGGGATGGAAGAGTGACAACTGACTTAAAAATTATTGGGGGGATAGAAAAGTGACCTCTCCAGACATTAAAACTAAGAAATAAAAGATGTGTGTAAATGGAAAGGAGTATATTTTATATCATTGTTAAATAAACATAATTATTTACCAATAGAATGTGGGTAGTTGAGCACTGACAACTCTCAAAACTTGGATTGAACACTGACACTCTCATTTCCTAGGGCACATTGAGTTTCCCACAATTCTTGATTTTTATCACAGCAACCTTGCAAAGCACGGGTTTGCGAAGATATGTCAATGAAAGGAATGTAGATATGACATCCGAAAAAATATGGCTGCATTTAATATTGACACTGTGATCTGACTTGAGTTAATATTTTGCTCAGTGGCTGGAAGATGTTGAATATTGCTGGTTTCCTCAAGAGTGTACATATGTTGCAGCACCCTTGTGAGTTTCATGTACTGCATCAAGATGCTTTGGCACGGTCTGTAAAATGTGGTGTTTGATATAGTAATTTATGGCCATAGGTGTTTATGTAAACAAACAAATAATGAAACCAACCTAGCAAATAGAAAAGGAAATTATTTATTCTAGGAAAAATGAAACAAAACAACAACAAAAACTGAGTTGTCATCTAACGTCTATTTATTCTCCATTATAAAGTATGAAAACCATAGAACCCACACTAGCCCTCGACCCCCCCCCCCACTCCCTCAGTTGTTGACAATGATATCACTCCTTCACATCTTTTCAGTGGTTGCCTTTATAACTTTAAATAATTCAATGCTTTTATTTACTCACCCTTCTGTTGCTCCTTTTATTTGGGACACTCTCTTCTATTCTGTGATTGTCTAGTGAGCTATACATCTGAGTTTCTATTTCCTACCGAAACCTGGTTCCCCTCTTAATTAGTTCCATTGTTTCTTGGATTCTGTTTTTTCTTTTTTTTTTCTTTTTTTTTTAAATTTATTTATTTATTTATTTATTTGACAGAGATAGAGACAGCCATTGAGAGAGGGAACACAAGCAGGGGGAGTGGGAGAGGAAGAAGCAGGCTCATAGTGGAGAAGCCTGACGTGGGGCTCGATCCCATAACGCCGGATCACGCCCTGAGCTGAAGGCAAACGCTTAACCGCTGTGCCACCCAGGCGCCCCGGATTCTGTTTTTTCTAACTTCTTTGATTTATTTTTGATTCTTTTTGGACAGTGCAAATTTACTGAACAATTTGGAGGAAGATCATGTTTATTCACACACACACACATCTGGATAAGGACACAAAATATATAATAGCTCACATTAATTTCACTTATTCTGCTGTGTGTTTTAGCAAATTATACATCATTTTGGAATATGCCTGAATTTTATCATATGTTATAATGCTGTTTTGATCTCCATTCAGTCTTGCTTAAATAAGGGTGCCTGGCTGGCTCAGTAGGAAGAGCATGTGACTCTTGACCCCGGGGTTGTGAGTTTAAGCCCCACACTGGGTGTAGCTATTACTTTAAAAAAAAAAATCTTGCTTAAGTAATTAGCACCATTATACTTATGAGAGGTTATCTTATTCTGAGTTGCTTCTTAAATAGATCTATCAAAAGAAAACAATTTCTATCTCTGAGAATGATAGCAATAGGCGTACCTTATAATAAGTATTAGTTTATTTACCACAAAATAGAATAATTATATTCACGCATCCCATTGGAAATTGTTAAAATAGCTATTGTGGGAGGATGTTATGAGGTGAGAAGTTTAGAGCAAAGCTTAGGAAGTGCAACTGTCATTGTCAGAACTGAGAGTTCCGGTAGTCTTTCTTACCCCTTCCCAGGTAAGCGGGATCTGGGAGGAAAAAAATAATGGACTTTTGCAGGATCTAAGATCTTAGCCTTTTGTAAACACTTGCCTAATTGTGCTCTTCTAAGGAAATGCCTCTTCTGTGCTGTAATGGTAAACTTTCCAGAAGGACTCTCTTTTCAGTTTGTTATTTATGGAGTCTCTTACCAGTAATGCACATTTCCCTAAACTGGTCTCTAGGTCTAGTTCCTCAAGTCAAGCCAGGGGACATTTATTGCTTCCTGAGAATTCATTTCTGATTAATTTAACAGTGAATGCTAACTGGGGAAAATAAACTGTAGGAGGCAAATGGATCACCTCTGTTAGACTTAAAAAGTTGTAAGAGCCTTTATTGCCAGAGATAAATATTAAGGGCCCATGCCTTCTCTGCTAAACATTCCCTCTTCTTTCTCTTCCAATCTTTACTCCCTCTTTAATGAAGACATCCCCAAACCCTGATCCAAATGTGCTTTGCTCCAGTGTTCAAAAAGTTGACAGGGGGATATTAAGAAATGGCATCTCAGTGTGTTTTTTCCTGGTTACCACTGCCCAGGGGGAATTGGTGGTCTCATGAACCGAGCTGGAAATGCCTCATGCTCAGCTCTGCACAAATAAACTGACAGCATGGGTACTCAAAACAAGTCATAAAAGGCCGTCTAGCTGTGGAAGAAAATGAGTAGAAGTTAGAGTCACAGTACACTGAGGGAGAAGCCAGGATACGCGGAGGCTACAAGAACTTTAGCTGGTCCCACCTCCGTTTATTCATGGAACTAGATTTAATCAATGACCAAGGTTGTGCAATGACCCTGTTAAATGTCAGCCATCTCTATGTGAGAAAATGACATACTTTTTTATGCTGAGGTTATAACCTACATATTCAACTTCCGATGATAATAGAATATTTTTATTAACATTATATTATGTCTATGAAAATCTAGACATCTCTCTTGAATTTTTTTGACTACTGCCATTGTAGAAATGGGCGGTTGGAGAAGAATGATTGTCTAAACTAACATCAGTGCCCTAAGAAATCGAACTGTTTTCTTCAGCTGTCTGTTCACAAATAAAGATAGGGACCCTAAGTTAGTAAGTGGACAGGTGAGTTGTATGTATGTTCAAGGTGGTGAGAGCAGTAGATACCAGAAGGGCAAGGAAGAGGGGATAGTATTTCAAACCCATTCTTTTCTTCCTACTTTCTTTTACTGCCCTTTAGAATCTACCATCAACAAACTCTATTAGTACAATTAAAGAAACCCCTGAATGTTGCCCATATCCCTCAGAAGTGTTAGTGCACCAGAAGAGAAGAGCATAAAGTTTCCATTGGAAATATTTTAGAGCTTTTATTTAGGAAGATGTACCACTGACTCTAATTAATCATGTATTAAATATTGTACAATTTTTAGTCTTGTTTTAAGAGGCTTAGCCTACGGTCAATTCCTTCACGTGCAATTTGAAAACAAGTGATACTGAGGCTCACTGGGAGTGTGATAGTTAGAAGGTATTATTCATATATGGTGTAGTTGAGCTCAATTTATTCAGATATGGTGTAGTTGAGCTCAATTTAACAAACATTGAAGTTTTCCCATGAACTGGAATGTATTAGTTTTTAATAATAAAAATGACTAATAGAATATAACTCCATATAGGAGCCAAATGTGCATGAATAAAATGCAGAACCAAAAAACATTTTTATTATTAACAAAGTCCAAATTAACAAGCATTTATTGATTCTCTTAACGATTATCTTGAGGACTTATTAATCGTAAGAATGTATATAGAAGAATATAAACACATGGGTTGAAATAAGAAATTTATGCTTTATTTATGTAAGAACATGGCTTATTAAGCAAATCACAGAAAACATAAGTACCCTGACATCATAATAGTAGCTCAGGGAATAAAAGCAATCACAATTGGTGTCTTGGCATCTGTATGGGCAGGTATGACTTCAAATGCAGCCATAATAAGACTTTCTGTGGGCCTTTGCTATTTGAGCAATTTCTTCCAGCATGACAGCTTTTCTCAGTTGGCCACTGCTATTCGAAAAGATGCATACCAGCTTTACGTGTCATTGTGTAGGCATTTATAGCAATATTGTAAAGAAATTACTCACAGGGGCGCCTGAGTGGCTTCGTTGGTTGGGCATGTGCCTTTGGCTCAGGTCATGATTCTGGAGTCCTGGGATCGAGCCCCGCACCGGGCTCTCTGCTTAGTGGAGAGTCCGCTTCTCCCTCGGCCCCTCACCCTGGTCTTGTGCTCTCTCTCTCACTCTCTCTCTCTCAAATAAATAAAATCTTAAAAAAAAAACCCCAGAAATTACTTACAAATACACACACATATAGCATATATATACAAAATTACAAAAGTTTTAGAGAATGGGCTGTGGAGTCATTCTTCTGTGTGAGCTCAGGAAGGTTAAATAATATTATTTATTCTAAGTTTACTCATGTGTAAATAGAGCCTATTGTAATTTAGCCTATGGCTAAGATAAAATAGTTGGCATAATTATGCTTAATATATTTTAAAATGACCTCTTCTGATCTATTAAACTATTTTCTAGTCATTCTCTCCATTTCTTTTCTATTCGATTCTTTAATGTAATTTATACTTTTATATATTTTAAGGTATGTAATTACATTCTTGGCAGAAGCATTGGCTTCACAAGGAGAGTAATGAAAAACCTATTAAGTAGTACTATGTTTATTTTTTTAAATCTAGAAATTTTATTTAATCAATATCAGATTCATATCATGATTTATTCAAAGTGCACTTAAAATAACTTATTCCTTTTTAGTGTTTATTTCAAAACATATTTATGAATGGAATATCAAAAATAAAGCACTCTCAAATTCATTGTCAGAATGAGGCTGCTAAAAATACTCCATTTTTAAATCTTCTCTCCCTTAAGTTAACTTGAAATTTATATTCTATCATCAGGTATAGAGTGTAGGTTACCAAAACAAATATTTTATATATACTATTCTTTAACCTCTTTTGTGTGAATACATCTTATCAATAATTTAATATATAAATATAATGCTATAAACTCAGGACTTTTTTCAGCTCTTTCTTAGCAGTATTTGCCTCCTGGTTACTAGATTGCTTAATGTCATATTGTGTTGTATTGTATATGGTTGTAATTTTGACTAAATAATTGGCCAAAGGATAATTCAGCTTATTTTACTCTGCTAACAACTGCTCTCATTAGCTTCCTCATGGAATCATCTTCTTGAACCCCCCATTGTATTATTCATGGAAGCACTATGTTTCTAAAAGCATAACCTTGAAGACTCATAGTTATGTTGTGAGCCCTCCTGCTTATTTTCTTATTCAGTGAATTTGCATGTTCTTCAGTTGTTCTTCTCCAATGCCATTTGAATCAATTTTGTACTCCTATCTTCCAGTGTTCAGTACTTGTACTTAGAAAAACTCCCAAGTTTCTCTTAGTACCAGACTCTCAGTTTTGATCCAGTTTATACACTGCTAGAGAAATTTTCCTACCTGTGGAATGAAACCAAGCCAAAGGAAAACTAAACTAAAAAATAAATAAACAAACCAACAAGGCTTTCAATTTAAAAGTCTTCCGGGGAGCCTGGGTGGCACAGCGGTTAAGCGTCTGCCTTTGGCTCAGGGCGTGATCCTGGCGTTGTGGGATCGAGCCCCACATCAGGCTCCTCTGCTATGAGCCTGCTTCTTCCTCTCCCACTCCCCCTGCTTGTGTTCCCTCTCTTGCTGGCTGTCTCTCTCTGTCGAATAAATAAATAAAATCTTTAAAAAAATAAATAAATAAAAGTCTTCCAATTGGCAATCAAATTAAAAGTCAGCTTCTTAGATCGACGGTCAATATTTTAATTCTCTTGTTCAAATCTTTCCAATGTTAGGTCATGTGATTTCCATGTATGCCGCATGCCAGAAATACCTACAATGGCAGAGATTGTTGGTTACCTACTAAGTAGACCTTGCTCCTTGCTGAAAGACGCCCATTTTTCTTCAGGAATCACCTTGCACAGTTCCAGGGGATGAATCATGGTGGATTCCTTTTCCTTCTGCTGGAGGTTAGTCTGAGGTGGTTATGTGACTTAGCTCTGGCCAGTTAAATATACAGGAATTCTGCTGTGGCACATTTTGGGAAGATGTTTCTCCTGTAAAAGAGAGACGTATAAGCAACAGTTCCCCCACTGCCTTCCTTTTTGCTTTTTTGTGGAATGAGAAACTGATGGCTGAAGTTATACCAGCCATCTTGTGACTATGAGATAATAAAGGAAGCAAAACTTGATAAGCTGAAGAAAGTGGAATAAGAAGGATGGGGAAAAAATGGATACTGAAAGATACTAGCACTGTTAAATCAACCCTGGAATCTTTTGCCTGCAGATTTTTTTTTTTTAAGATTTTTTATTTATTTGACAGAGATAGAGACAGCCAGAGAGAGAGGGAACACAAGCAGGGGGAGTGGGAGAGGAAGAAGCAGGCTCATAGCAGAGGAGCCTGATGTGGGGCTCGATCCCACAACGCCGGGATCACGCCCTGAGCCGAAGGCAGACGCTTAACCGCTGTGCCACCCAGGCACCCCTGCCTGCAGACTTTTTAATATCTTAGCAGATAAAACTGTTTCTTTAATCTGCACAACACTTTCTATTTTCATTCAAGAATTCAATGCCTGCTATGCACCATGTCTTTACAAATATGGGTTCATTTACTTAGAACTTTGACTTTTCCCTACCCTCATCAAATCTAGCAGTCCTTCAATTTCAGTTTATGCGTTTTCTCCTTTATAAAATCTACTCTGATTCCTTAATTTAAATGCTGACTCTATCTTCTTTAGAGCAAAATTACGTTCTATTTCCTTCTTTCAATTTATTCTATGTTACTGAATCTCAGTAACTAAATGTAGATCTTATTTCCTGCTGCGTAGCATCCTCAAAGAATAATTTCCATATAATAGACACTCACTAAATACATTCTATTCTGAGTCATCAATAATGTTCCATGAAGTCCCATCAGTCTGTGAAAGATATGATCTCTGATCAACTTCGGTTCTCAATCTGGCTACTAGGTAGACATGTGGCAAGAGCAGGGTTTAAGATTCCATTTGGTACAAATCTTTTAATTTTCCAATGGCAAATCCTTTAATCCTTGGTACAAAGTGATAAATTCCTTTAAGATAACATTGTTACCTTTCCTTAGACTAAAAGGATAAAAATTCATAAGATAGGTGAATAATTTTAATTTTTAATATAATTTAATTTTTAATTCTTTTTTTTTTAAGATTTTATTATTTATTCGACAGAGATAGAGACAGCCAGCGAGAGAGGGAACACAAGCAGGGGGAGTGGGAGAGGAAGAAGCAGGCTCATAGCAGAGGAGCCTGACGTGGGGCTCGATCCCATAACGCCGGGATCATGCCCTGAGCCGAAGGCAGACGCTTAACCGCTGTGCCACCCAGGCGCCCCAATTTAATTTTTAATTCTTAATAATTTCTTAAGATAGGACAAGATGTGTACAGATGTACTACACATGCACCCTTCCATGGGTATACATGAGAGTTAAGTGTGTATGCATGTTTTCTGTGTCTATCTGAATGTGATTTGTCTAGGACACACTTTCCCTAATTGAAGTCATTTTCTTACAAAAAAAGGTCTGTAGTAGCCAGTCACAACTTAAGCTTACTATGTCTTCCTTAGACTTGTGAGCATAGATATGAAAAGATACATGTGCTACTTAAAAAGTCACTTGTTTATCTACACGGATTTCTTTTCTTTCTAAAAACAAAACAACATCCAACTATGAGAAGTCCTAGAATGAATCAAAACAAATATGTGTAGTAACAGGCATTATCAGCAGGTATTTTTAATAAACTTTTGCATCATTAGAGTAATCAAAACCAAGCATGCTGAGGAATTTGAGTCTTGGAAAATACTTGGGCTAAGTGTGCAGCTAGAAGAGTAGGCAGCTGAGATATGCATCTGGCCATAATCTTAAAATATTTTTAAATATTTTGTTTGGTAAAAATACATCCTTAAGAGTGCAGATGAGATTCATGCTCAGAAATATTGGGTTAAATGATAGAATTTTCCAAAATTGTGTGTGAGGACAAACTAATAACTAAGTGGGTCCGCATGACTGCTGGGGCTGCGTGCCATGTCTGAGTGCATCTGTTGCACCTGCCTGGATGTATGAAGGGGCTCATGTTGTGTGACTAGTCATCTATGGGTGTGAGCTGTCTGATGAAACCATTCCATCTACGGGGTGCCTGGGTGGCACAGCGGTTAAGCATCTGCCTTCCGCTCAGGGCATGATCCCGGCGTTCTGGGATCGAGCCCCACATCAGGCTCCTCCACTAGGAGCCTGCTTCTTCCTCTCCCACTCCCCCTGCTTGTGTTCCCTCTCTCGCTGGCTGTCTCTCTCTCTGTCAAATAAATACATAAAAAATCTAAAAAAAAAAAATTGAAACCATTCCATCTGCAAGGATTCATTATGTAGTTTATAATTTCATTCTCAAAAGAGAAAAAAAAAGGAAGAAAGCAAGATAAGCTCCTTATTCAAGTCAATAGAATCTCCATATGTCAGTTCCAGGCCACTTTCACTAACTGACTCTCCAACCACTGGAAAGGAGTGAACAGCTGGATTAGCATGGAAAGTGCTGATACAGGAATCCAGAGGTAACCGTATGAACAGCACTGGTCCAACTCACCATCACAGGTAGATGAAGAGTGTGCTTCCTGCCCGCAGAGGGCAAATATGAATTGCTGACTTGATCTCAGAGATTAAGGCATTCACCTTTGTTCAAGTTTTGACTGTTTTAGCATTTTTAGGAAAAGAGGCAGAAGAAAATAGTTCGAAATAGTTGGTAGTGGTAATGGAATGTGACATCAACAAGAACAGAAAAATAAGAAGGCAGGCAAGAGTGGATTGAGCTTCTGACGATGTTCTATGGTGAGGATGCCTAGGCAAAGGATGGAATGCTTACATTTTCACACCAAGTTACAGAGTTTGCTTCATACCAGATTAAACATCTGTTGGGTCTCATTAACTCTGCTGTAACAAAAATTGGCCAATCAGAAAAATCTTTATTGATGAGGAGGAAACAGGAATCTTCTAGTCATTGTCTTTGTTTCTTTCTGATTCTTTAGTATAATTTTCCAAGGGCTCCTGACTTCAAGAAGGTAAATTCCAAAGGTAACTCTGTGACCTCATCTGAGAAGTATCACATCTAAATCCTCATAAGATTACAGCAAGGATCTAGCCTTAGTGGGAAACAGATGACGCAAGCAACAGAAACAGCTTTAAAATAAAATCAGCTTATAAATTTAAAATAGTACCAGAAGCTTTTCACAAAAAGGGGACAATTTCAATTTTAATGTCAGTTGGTAATGATGTAACCTCTCATGTTTAGACAATAAGTCTTTGGTGATGAATTGATGAGTTTATATAGAGAGTTTATACTTATTTCTTTTATCCATTTTTAATATAAGAGTTTAAGGCTTACTTGAAATTAGGTGCTGAAAACTTGAGCCAGTATTTCAGATGAAAGGTATTACCTTTGAAGGTAAAATAAATTAACCAACATCACTTAAGTGTTTTAATGTTTTACTCATTCAGTGGTTAGCCCTAGGAGGAAAGCCCACTGAATTCATATTTCTCAAGAGGATGTTTATGTCTATGTTGGTTTAACATATGTATAGATGAGATTCCATGAATTTGCATAAATATTGTCATTACTTTGTAAAATCTACAAAGACAGACATAATGTTTCTCCCATTTCCTATAGTTTCAGTACCACAGCTTGATGATGAATTGACTTGTCATTTCAAATTGACCTCTATCTAATCATCAGTTACAAAGGTTTTAGAAAGTTTTCTTTTGTAAAAAAAAAAAATCATTATATAATTATTGTTTTGTTTTTAGTTCAGAAATGTGGGAGAAAATTTAGATTTTATATTTAAAAATATAATCTACATCACTTTGACTCAAACTAAATGGAAAAGTGAAATATGGAAGAATATTAAAGATTTAGAAGAGGAGAAGATTCAAAACAGCATGACATGATTAATACTTAGAGAGTTGAATACATTTATTAACATGCACTTTCTAAAAATAATGACATTTTATAGTACTTTTAGGTTGGCATTACTATAATTTTTTTGTTTGCATAATTCAATGAATAGCCTCTAATATCAAAATGTGTGAATCTGTCATGATGATTTCTTTTGTTTTATTTTTAGATTCTCTTAATGTCCAACTTTGAATCATTCTCTTTTTTCCTTGTCCACCTGTTGGATATGTTGATTGATATATGAGCTATTGAGTAGGTGGTTGGGTATATGAATATGAAATTTGGAATAAAGTCTCAATTGGAACTATATATATTTCAGAGTCATCCACAAAAAGATTATTTTTGAAGCCATAGACTATATGAAATCAGTAAGGAACTGAGGGGTGATAGAGCACCAAGACCTGGGCCCTGCAGCATTATGAAATCAGAAATCTGGGATAAGAGGCAGAGTAGGCACAGGAGACGGAGGAGTGAACAGTGAGAAAGGACGTAAAGGACATGGTGTCCTGGGAGTTCAGATGTAGAGAACAATCAACTTTGTCAAAAGTTGCTGACAGATCGGCAATGTGCTGTAGACTAAGAATTAATCATTCCGTGTTATAGAAGTCATTTGTCATCTTGACAAAAGACAAATTTGGTGAATAGTTGGAGTAAAATCAAGAATGGAGTAGGCCTGAGGTAGGATTGGGCAGGAGGTTGGGAAAAGGAAATATAAACAACACTTTTGAAGAGTTTGCTACAAAGCGGATGAAGGAAATGGGGTTGTGAAAAGGTATTGTAAAATGATAGAGCTCTTGGTATAATTTTATATCAATGAAGAGAGAAAGAGTGAGGGAGAGAAAGGAGGGGGGGAAGAGGAGAGGCAAGGGGGGAAAAGAGAAAGAGAGAGAATGGATAATGTATATTATAGAAAAGTAAAATGCTGCCATAGTGATATCCTTAGGAAAGTAAGTAAGGGTAGGATCCTGAACGGAGGAATGGGATTTGGGGAGATGAATGGATAGTTTATGGTGCCAGGTGGGGAGGCAGATGATGTGAGTGCAGATAGGTGGTAGGGGAAATAGGTGGGTGTAGGTGGTGCTGGAGATCTGTGAAGGTTCTCTTCTGATGCTTAAATTTTGTCAAAGAAGTGTGAAAGAGTGTCACTGGCTCAGAGTGAATTTTGGGGTAAGACTCTTCGAGATTTGAGGACAGAAAAAAAAAAGTGTGATAGAGTCATCTGGGGAGAGGAAGAACAAATAGACTAGTGAAATAAAAAGTGATCACTTTCATTTTTATTTATTTATTTTTTAAGATTTTATTTATTTATTTGAGGGGCACCTGGGTGGCACAGCGGTTGAGCGTCTGCCTTCGGCTCAGGGCGTGATCCCGGCGTTATGGGATCGAGCCCCACATCAGGCTGCTCTGCTATGAGCCTGCTTCTTCCTCTCCCACTCCCCCTGCTTGTGTTCCCTCTCTCGCTGGCTGTCTCTATCTCTGTCGAATAAATAAATAAAATCTTTTAAAAAATTTATTTATTTATTTATTTGAGAGAGAGTGAGAGGGCACGAGCAGGGTGAAGGGGCAAAGGCAGAGGGGGAAGCATGCTCCCCGCTGAGCAGGGAGCCCGATGTGGGACTCGATCCCAGAACCCTGGGATCATGACTTGAGCCGAAGGCAGACGCTTAACTGACTGAGCCACCCAGGCACCCGAAAGTGATCACTTCAGTTGATTAAGGACATATTGTGAATGTGTAATGGTAAATGTGCACTTGGTATATTCAGTTATGAAATTAAAATGAGAACAATCAGCACAATTGAGAAATTTTCTCTTAACTGGATGGAGGGCAAGGAGAAGTATAGAATTGGATTCAACAAGGGTTGTGCTTTTGCCAAGAAAGTACAATAAAGTGTGACAAAAGGGAGGAAGTCAAGGGTATAAGCAAGGTGATGATTATGTTAAACCATGGAATTCAAGCTAAATAAAAAGGAGAGAGAAGATATCAAGATAAGGGATGGTGAAAAGTAACAAAGTCAATGGATTGGAGATCCCATTATGTTCTCAGTACTTTGGAATCAGCGTATTATTACAGGAAATGAGATAGAATGATAGAAATTGGTGGTCAGTGAATGGGAGTTGTAAAATTGAGATGACGAAGAAATTGCAGTTATTGTCATTGACAAGAATGACACATGGGGTGTGATCATGGAAGGTGGTAATGTGGAAGTGTAGAGGACAGAATCACTGTAGGAGAGGAATGGATGGAAATGAGAGTAAGATGGAGAAGGAGCATCAACATAAATCGTGAGCCCACAGGAGTACACACAGGAGCAATGCTGGCGATGGGTAATGAGCTGCAAGCTAAGTCACGGGAAAATATAAGGGAGAGACTGGAAAAGATATGAGGGAACCACATGCAGCAAAAATGACAGTTTGTGGGAATATAAATGGATAATATGAGATTTAAAGCAGGCTTATTTTTTAGGGAGAAAGAAGGAAGAATGCCCTGAGAGCAACAATGAACAGCAAAGATATGTACTTCACTTCCAGGCCCCACAAGACGAGCACGGTGGTAGTAACAACAAGCACCACTGATGAAAGTTTTTGGGGAGCTAGGACCTCAAGGAAGAGCTAGTTTTTTAAGAGACAGATTGAGGAGAGAACATTCTGGAAAGGGGTGGAGGATAAAGGGGATTTGTCTAATGCTGGAGCGTGTGTTCTAGAGGGCACAGTAGCAGGGGTATTAGAGAGCCAAGGGATGGGAAAAGTGGATAAAGAGGCTAGCACACAGAGAGTGAGACTTGTCCCCTCCACGGGGCAGGGGACAAGTTTACTAACAGTGTCCTAAGTCCCACTTGAACCCTGGGGGTACAGTTATGAAACTCTGGAAAAAGTCAGTTGTTACTCTGAGTATGTGGGCCCCTAAAAATGAGTATAGAAAGCCAAAGGGGCTTGATCTTAGACCCAACATGCCTGTTTCTTCTCGACCTGTTATTGTTGAATACTTGAACTATGGGATGGCTTTTTAAAAATTTGTTAATTTTCTTGGTAACCACAATTAAAAAAAAAAAAAAACCCAAAACAACAACCCCAAACTACTATTGTATTTAGGCTGCAGGGAGAGAGCCCCTTCGGGGAGGACACTTAGGTGCTGGGGCCACGTGGAGATGCTCAGCAGAGTTCATGGATAAAGTCAGCTCCATGTCCATAAACTTTTTTCTGAAATGGAGGCAGGAGGCATGTACCTATTCTCCTGGTACTGAAAGAATATTTCCCTGCTAAAAAGGTTGGTAGTGAAGTAGAAATGTGATTTCCCGACTTCTTTCTCTACTTTAACAGTAACCTGCCTAACAACAAAAAACTCATAGAACGTTACATTTGCTCCCGCTCTGTGTTCCCAGCTCTATTCCGTTTTTGTTTTTGTTTTGAAACTACTTCCCCAAATAACATAGAGTTTATTTCAACTATGTGTATTTTTTCAACATCATCCTATATGTATCTGAAATGTTGAACTATGCAGAGTTGTTTTTAATTGTTTTAACTATTTCTTACAGTGTCCTCAGTAAAGCTTTTATTGTGGACAGATTTCACTACATCCAATTATAATCCATGAAAAACACTTCACCTGTTAGGTATAAAGTATTAACATCCTTCTTTTTTTTAAGTAATCTCTCCACCCAATGTGGGGCTCAAGCTCATGGTCAGGAGTCCCATGCTGTGCTGATGAGGCCAGCCAGGTGCCCATTAGCATCCTTTTTATATTTCATCTTTAAGTGTTTCTTAAAACATATAGTAATTTCCCATAATATTTCTAAATACTGATGTTTTGAGTACCGGCTTCATATATTATCAAATGCCAGACTTTCATTATCTTGGGGATAACTACAACACAATGATAAAATAAACATTTTTGTACTTAGATTTAATAAGTTTTCTCAATAGTAATGATGTATATACAACATCCTTTTTGCACTTTTGGAAATACTAATATTGTGATAAAAGGACATTTCATGGTTTTTCACATTTATTTCTCATGTTCCCCTAAATTGGGCTATATTTTTTAACCTTAGTTTACAGAGGGAGAAACTGAAGCATTGGGCAACTAAATAATTCATCCAAGTTCTCTCAATTATTTATCCAACGTTGAAGAAGTTGTAAAACAGATTTGAGCTCGATAGACAAACCCCAAAGCCTCAGCTATTCATGAATACAGCACATTTGCTTGTGCTCAAACTAAAGATTACAAGTAGTTTGTTATTTGCATTTTAATTTAATTCTGTTCATGTAATACTAATTAAAAGGCACTGTGTACATTTTATGCGTCAGTCCCTGTGGTGGATGCATTATCATATATAAGACTCCTTTAAGCCTCATTGCACTATAATGTGGGAATAATCCCTATTTTATAAGAAGCAAAACAATTTATTTGTCCAAAGTCACATTCCTGTTAAGTGGAATAGCTGGGAGTCAAATGTAGTCAGACTCCAGACCCCGCAATATCCAGGTTGTAACAAATATATTTTTTCCGGGTCTAATGTCTGAAATTTTATAGTCTCTATAGACAATTATATAACTTCGGCACAATAGCTTTAGAGCAGTCAAATTGGTCAACTGTCAGTTTCTTAAATTCAAAAGAATTTTTTTGGTGGTTTTGTGCAAAATTCTAAAGCTAAAATAAAATGCCTAATTTGCACAAAAGCCCCAGAACATTCCCTGTTTTCTTCATTAGTTTTATCCCAGTGAACATTGTACTATTCCTAACAATTTGATGAAGGCAATGAAGTGAATTAGTCCTCCAGATTGTGAAGGCTTGTGGAGTTATGCCCTTTTGGAAGCATTTTTTGTCCCAGGAATGTCAAAGCTGGCAACTTTTTGATGGCAGTTTGTTTTTCCATCTGTCCCATACATTTAGAACCGTTATGAAGTGAAGAATGGATTTCATACCATGCAAGTAGGCCTTTCTTTTTTTGTGTTGCCAATCCGATTTCTCTAGGGAGGAGTCACCTGTGTGTTGGGCTTCTCTGACTGTCCAGGTGAAATTGTAAAAATTTTTTGACAAATTTTAAGGAAGCTTAAAAGTGACAGACAAATAAATGATGTCTAAATATTGGTGTTTCTGTCATTAGTTGAGGTAGATTAAGCTATGTTGTGGTGACAACTACACTCAGTGGCTTGATGGACAAAGTGTGGTGAAGGTGCCACAGGAAGGCAGATTCCTTTCAGACTGCGCCTTGGGGATCCGGAATGACAGAGCACAAAGCTGCCCGGGCTTGTGAGTGCCACCGGGTTAGGCAGAAGCTCTTCATGCCGTAGCCCAGAAGTGATATAGGCCACTTGTCCTCCCAGTCCCCTGTGAGGTCACACGGTCCCATCATATAAATGAAAACAGGAAACAGGGCATAAGGAAGGATAACTGGCTGTGGTGAGCGTTAGTGATCTCTACTGCAGCTGACAACGCTCTTTGTCCAAAAAATGTGTCTTTCAGTGTTCTAGCCTTTTTGACAGTGCAGATTATACAATGTGCTGTATCGCCCAGATGAGTAATGTAGCTTTGGGTTGTTGGCTAATTTACTTTGAAAGAGAAATCATATCTACCAGTTTTGGGGAATTAATTTACCCAAATTTTTGCTTTTCATATTTGGAAAGATTGTTTATGTAATGTTGTAATCTGAAAAATTAATGTTGCGTAATTTTCTCAATCCAGAGATAACTAAAAGAAGATGTATACATTACTGGTTTTCTCTAAAATATTGTCGTCTCTAACATCTGAAGCATTTCAGGAGTTTTAGGGACCTCTGAACAAGTTATATGTCTCTGGCTGAGTGACTTATCCTCCCAAAGACATATGTCCTTAAATGGGTGCAGGGAAGGTGGCAACATCTCTCAGAGTTGTATTAATTGAGAAAATTCATGTAAAGACCTAAATGTGAGACAGGAAACCATCAAAATCCTAGAGGAGAACACAGGCAGCAACCCCTTCGACCTCGGCCGCAGCAACTTCTTGCCATGCATGTCTCCGGAGGCAAGGGAAACAAAAGCAAAAATGAACTACTGGGATTTCATCAAAATAAAAAGCTTCTGCACACTGAAGGGAACAATCACCAAAACCATGTCTTCAGCATGGGAGAAGATATCTGCAAATGACATATCTGATAAAGGATTAGTATCCAAAATCTATAAAGAACTTATCAAACTCAACACCCAAAAAACTAAATAATCCAATTAAGAAATGGGTAGAAGACTTGAATAGACATTTTCCCAAAGAAGACATATAGGTCGCTAAGAGGCACATGAAAATATGTTCAACATCATGCCTCATCAGGGAAATACAAATCAAAACTACAATGAGATATCACCTCACACCTGTCAGAATGGCTAAAGTTAACAACACAGGAAACAACAGATGTTGGCGAGGATGTGGAGAAAGGGGAACCCTCTTATACTGTTGGTAGGAATGCAAACTGGTGTGGGCACTCTGGAGAACAGTATGGAAGTTCCTCAAAAAGTTAAAAATCTACCTTATGATCCAGTAATGGCACTACTAGGTATTTACCCAAAGGACACAAAAATACTGATTTAAAGAAAAACATGCACCCCAATGTTTATCAACAATAGACAAATTATGGAAAGAGCCCAAATGTCCATTGCCTAATGAGTGGATAAAGAAGGTTTAGTATATATATGTGATGGAATATTACTCAGCCATCAAAATACTATGTAATTGTTCTAAATCTCTACGGATTAGAGAATAAGAAATGTTACATAATTCTCTTTTTACTTAATGTTTAGGGTTGTTTGATGGGTTACATTGTGTCCTTCTCAAAACTGACATACTGGAGACTTAATCCCCAATAGCTCAGAACGTGATCTTATTTGGAAGTAAAGTCACTGCAGATGTTATTGGTTAAGAAGAGGTCACGGTGGAGTAGGGTGGGCTCCTAATCCGGTCCGAATTGGTGTCCTCACAAGAAGAGGAAATTTTGACACAGGGACAACATGCACAGTGAAGAGGATGTGAAGACACAGGGAATACAATCTACAAGCCAAGGGATGACTGAGGTCACCACTCTCAGAAGGAATCAATCCTGCCAACAGCTCAGTCTTAGACTTCTAGGCTCCAGAACTGTGAAACAATAAATTTCTGTCATCTAAGCCATCCAATTTGTGGTACTTTGTCATGGTAGCCCTAGAAAACACGTGCAGGTTGTCATGCATTTCAATCTTCCATGTATCTTAAACTCCATTAGACATGATTAATATTAAAAAAAAAGAAATTATGAATATTGATTTACATTTCCAGCACCTTATGAGGAAATCTTGTAGTACCAGGCATAATATGAGATACCTTACCTCAGCTACTGAACTTGCCCAGATATTAAATTGTAAAACTCTTAAGCAAGCTATATGACTAGATTAATAAAAATGTATTTTTTTTAAATAGAGGGAGTTTCTTATCTCCAACTGTCTAGGGCATTATGTTTTCCAAAGTAATCTGTGTAACTCTGCTCCTGAAGTTTATATGCAGGGAAGAAGTGTACATCTTTGCACTCTTTGTGCCTGGGTGGTCAGCAAAGATTAATTGCTCATCCTCAAACCAGCTGGAGATATAAATGCCTTTTGTTGGCAGTGGGAGGTTTTGTCATGTCAATGGATCTTTCAGTGGATCTAGTTTATATAAACTAAATTTAGATATATCTCTAGCCTTTGGACATCAGAAGGCAGAAGAACATGGGTTCAATAAATAGATATCCTTTTTGGCTATGTAGTAATATCTTAGCTCTTTAGAATTTAGTGTCTATGTGCATTTCACATAGCAACACTTTCTTGGGTCTTTATTACAGTGATTCCTGATTTTTTCAAATGATTTTTCTGTGAGTGTACGTAGATTGTGGAAGCTCGGTGTGAAGTCCTTCGGCCGTGCTTCTAATAAGAGCACTGAAGATTTGTTTTCAGAGCTAGAACTGTTGATACTGTGGCTCTAAACCTGAACTTTAACCACAAATAAAACTCCTCTTTTCAGTTTGCTCCTTCCTCCTCTCTTCCACTTTTCTCCCATTTATATTGTGGCAATGAACACTTGAAGTCATAAAATATCCCCTTAGGAGCAATTGAATGTGTGTCTAACTGGGAAGAGGATGTGTGGACTCTAAATCAAGTTTATTTTACCCAGGAGGTGCTACTGTAATGTTTGTGAGGCCAGAGTACACAAGGCAGAGATCAAACTTGGGAGCGAACCTCTCATCATTACCTTTGTGATTGCCAATTTGAATCTTTCCTTTTTTTTTTTTTGATGAGAGGTTTTAATTTTCTTATTTTTGTGTCCTCAAGTGGAATCCTACAAATATAAATTTTCTTTTTATAAAATGAACAGTTGTAAAAAGAAAAATCCTAATGATACTCATTGTCCCTAACGAGTAGAATTTGATTATCTCCTTTACCTGCCAACCCTAGCTTAATGTCTCCAGTGCTATGTCGTCAAATTGTTATATATTCATTTTGACCTTATCAGTTTCAACTGTGTCTTATTTAATTTGGATATTGTTTTTCATCTCCCAGAATGGAAATCATTCTTTCATGTCACTTGAATGTGCTTTAGCTTTGAGGATGAAACCTCCAGGGTATGTGTTGAATAACATCATGTCTCCTCTCTCAGTTCAAGTCTTTCCAGGGTATGTGTTGAATAACATCGTGAAGATTATGACTTAATTTTCAGCCAGCTGCTGTCCTGGTCTATAAAACATGAATTACCTGTGGTTCATTGTTTTCAAGCTTTAAGATAAGATCCACTTCTGTATTCCATTCTGGAAAGTTATCAATGTCATGATCATAAAAATTAATATATTATAGACACTTCCTATCATAATTCCCTTATTTTTTATAAGAATAGGCTGAATCTCGGAGAACTGTTCATGGTAGCCTATTATAAGTAGTAGAGAGTGACCTTGAACTCTGATCTCCCTTTGCACACACATCACACACATTACCATATCACTCACTTCAAAACTCTGCTAGTGAGGTATGATGGCTCTGCTGTTTCATTTCACTGCTTTCAGTTCACCTAACAACTTGGATGAAATATCTGTTGACTGTAGTAGTTGGGTTTTGAAAATTTTTCAACTGTAATGAAAAATTGGCTCTTCTAAGTTGAGCCAATTTTCCCATTAGTATCTCTTCTGAGTCATTTATAAGATGGTTTTGTTGCCCCTGGGATTATTCTTGGAAGAAACGTTCTCTAATTAATATTCAGTTCTCTAGTTCTGTCACACAAGGTCCAGCACATATGTATATCAGTACATAATAGGCCCTCGGTTAATATTATTTCCTTCTTGCTTTCTCTTCAGTACCTTAAAACCTTCTTATTCATATTTTTTTGCCTCTCTTTCTCCCTTTGGGTTAAAACTCTGATTCCTAACATTGTGAAGAGTGAAGACAAGAAAACAACTCCTATCCTCCTCTCCATCTTCATTATGAAAGTCTATCTTCCTAGGTCTTCTTTTGAAGATTTTTTTTTTAATTTATTTATTTGAGAGAGAGGGAGAGACAGAGAGCGCATGCGCACAATCAGGGGAAGTGTCAGGCAGAGGGAGAGGGAGAAGCAGGCTTCCCAAGGGGCAGGGAGCTCAAAGCAGGGCCAGATCCCAGGACCCTGGGATCATGACCCGAGCCAAAGGCAGACACTTAACGGACTAAGCCACCCAGGCACCCCAAGGTCTTCTTTAATACACACACACACTCACGCACGCACGCACACACACACACACATCATGCTATGGGTTTTTCTCTGGACTTTGTTTCTCTGTATTCTTGCTATCCCTCTCATGTGGAAAATATGTTAATGTTTAGTCCAAGCCTCTTATCTTTTCTCTCATTTTTTATTCTTTGAAAACATCTTCTTCTGGTAAATGATTGTCAAATCTACTAACCTGATCCTGGACTTCAGTTCTATATTTTTCCAACTCTTGGCTTGGCTAATCTTATTATCTTGAAATCCTGCCAAATTCTATATCCTTAAACACTTCCTTCATAACTGTCTTTGCTTTCGGGTAACTGTCCTACTTCTATTTTTTATATATCTATTCTTTACGAGATTCAACATTTCCTTTGAAGACTCAGCCCCCACCAAATAGAGTTGACTATAGCTTGTCTATTTCTTTTATTCGTTTCTTTTTCTTTCTCACTGCTGCCATTATTTCAATTGCCAAGCTTTAAATAGCCACTTGGACTGTTCGTACCTTCAGTCTCCTTCCCTATTTGAATTCTTCTGACATACTGCTGGTATTTCTAACCCAGAACTTCAAGCGTGTACCCTCTTTAGTCAGATATACTAAATGGTTTTTCATTGTCACACTGTAAAATACAGAATCTTTAGATTTTCAGTGAAGACTCTTGCAATCTGTCCTTAAAATCAATTTGTACCTCATGTCCTACTATTTCTCTTTACAGATTCCTCAAGCTGATCAAAATCCCATGATCTGAACTTTGAAAATCTGATTCTATGTGTATAAGGAGAGTTAAAATTTATATGTATCATACATCTACTTATCATCATGAGACACTCCTTTTACATATTAATTGAGATTTGATTTAAGAAAATTCAAACTGCTGTGGAGGCTAGTGTAAGAGATAAATGGCAATAAATTTGGTTGTATTATATTTTTTCTTGATGAAGCTGAACTTATTTGCTAATGTACTAAGTGTCTGAAAACTTGTTCTATGCTTTTCTGTGATCCTTGTGATCAAACTGGAATCTCCCTTGGGTAATTATGGCAGCATTAAAAATTTATGATTATTTTTAGGTTCTAGCATTAATTCAATAAGATGATTGTTTTAATTACTAAAAATTATTGTTTTAAAGGTACCTGAAAATCCTTCTTAACTAATATGGACTATAAAATCATAATCATGGTGGTAAGGAAGCAGCCTTATATAGAACATGCAAATTCTTAATGTAACTTACAGGACTGAATTGCATTTTTCCCTTGTAAAAGAACACTAGGGTAAATAAGACAGTTGAGAACACGGAGCTTAAATAATTTGTCTGAAATTATATAAGTGATTTATTTATAAGTAATGTTAAAGTCAAGATGTGATTCTCAGACCTAAGTGCTTAAGCAGTCTCAACCCCAGACACACAATGCTGGAAAGCATTCCACAGCAGGGACATACAGACTATCGCATCAGACAATTGAGTTCAAAGCCTGCACGTGATATTTATGAGCTATATGTCTTTGGGCAAATTAGTTAACATCCTCAAGCCTCAGCTTTCTCATCTACAAATGAGAAATATCGTAATGACCCTGTAGCATGGATTTTTGTTTTTTGTGAGGATGAGTGGAATAACAAAAATTAAGTATCTGGTACCATGTCTAACTCATAGTAAGTACTCAATAAATAAACTATCATTAGGAAGAATAGTAATAATAGTCAACAATAAAAATATTTTTGTTTATCCTCTTTCCTTAGTTGGAGAAAATTTTTTAAAAGTCAGGTGAGAAAACAGGGAAGATAAGTTATATCAAACTTGAAGGTTCTATGGCCACCTCTTTTAAATGCTTTAATCCTTCAGATTTCTGGAGTGGCAAAGAGAGTTTGGTCTGATATTCTCATTCATACAAACATCACGATACTATGGATGTCTACAATCCTGGCTCAAAGGGGTACATTTTGAAAAAACAAACAAACAAACTTATGTAGGCCCCCAAAACCTCTCCTGCAACTTTTCACTTTTCCCAGTTGGCCTCCCTCCCATCAATATAACAACTAATAGCTCAAGGATATGTGGTGGTGTCACCCAAGATGGATCCAATGTCCCCTCAGGGGGTTCAAAGGATCTTCTGTGAGGCCTTAGACACCAATGACATCTTAGACACAAGAGGCCTTAGACACAAGACATCTATAGCCTTTGGAGAGTTTTAGATGGACTCAGGATATACACCACGTCTGGAAAACAGTAACAAGAATATGTGTGAACTCTGTTCGTATCCTGCGCTAAGTCATTATACTTCCTTTAATCTACATAACAATCTTATTAGGTAGGCGTACAGGTGTGATCCATATTTTACAAAAGAAGAAGCTAAAACACAGAGAGATGAAATAACTTGTCCGAAGTCACACACCTGAAGTAGCAGTCAAATTGGACATGTCTGACTAGAAAGATTTTTTTTTTTTTTTAAGTCTGCTATTATTCTGTTAAGTAGGGCACAGCTTTGGTTTTGGCTTGGGTTCTCCAATGTGTTTGGCTTTACTCAGTCTGAAAAAATATTATAAATACGTAAATCTTACATAAAAACTAGGAGAAAGGTGAAGCTAAACTATCATAAACAACAAAGGTGTACAATTTATCATCACATGGCTCCATTTAACAGAAAAAAAATATGAGCTATTACTGGGCAAGCATTGTTAGCAGTTTATGATCCTGGATAACAAAAGGGAAGATGTATTAACAAAGTTTAGTAGGTCTCAGATCTTTACTGAGGAGGGTAAATGAAAGGGTACAGGATGTTTTCCCCTTCATTTTGGTTGAGGAACCCACTCAAGATGTTCATTGAGTCTTAGAGTTTTAGGAAATTTATACCAGAATTATGAAACTAGACCAACCACTTAATTAGCCTGAATTTGAAAAAAATGACCAGATTCTGCTCATGCTTTGAGCACATCTTAGGAAATACATGGTATAGAAAGGGTTGTACCCAATACTTAATTATGACAAAAATAATAGCAAGGGGATTTATATTCATGAAGAGATGATGAAACTTCCTCAAACAGTTTAAATTTCTTAAACTCTAAAGACAGTCTTAGCATCAAATGCAGTAGCTAAAAACCAGCAAAATAAAATTGCAATATAATTTACACAGTATCTGTCATAGATATAAAACTGGTTTTTCCACAGCAGTGGCAAGAAAATTTTGGTTACCATTCTTGCAGAAAGTCTTTCAGGTCTCCACATCTATTGTGAGTACACCTTCTAAACTATATAACAAACAGTTGAAATAATTTTTCTAATAGCTGGTTTGACCACATTTGACCTGAGCTCTCTGTTGGTGTTCCAGTGCATATAGACAACTTAGCCTGGCATTCAAGATCCCACGTAGCAACTCAGTAACCCGCTTCAGCTTCCTCTTACCTCACTAAGCACCCGCCAGCATGTTTGTGTTGGTTTCTTTTTTTTTTTTTTTAATTTTATATATTCTCCTCTCTGCAGCCTCATTCATGTTTTTATTTCCTTAGGGATTTCTTTAACTGCTGTCTGTATATCTAAACCCTATTATTTACTCACGAACCAGCCCACATCCCTTCTTTTTAAAATTTCTTTTGTGCTCAACACAAATTTTTTTCTTCCCCTCAGAATTAGTGAACTTTATTTTTTATATTACTTACTATTTATCAGCCTTATGCTATTTTGCATCTTATACTCAATTCTTCTCGGTTTATGCTACCAGTTCAAGAGGATGGTGACTATGTATGGTTAATTTTAACTACTTTAAAAACAATACATGATAGAATAATTTATTTTCAGTCTCTAAACAAGGCTTTTTGAAGAGTTTTTAATTTTGATGAAATCTGAATAACTAATTTTTTAATAAATCATAGTTTTGGTATCTTAGCTAAGAATTTGTACTGCACCAAGGCCACAAAATTTCCTCTGATCTTCAAGAAGTTTGGATTTTACTTTTATGTTTTATAATCCGTTTTAAGGTAAGTTTTGTATTAAGATTGAAGCTCATGTTTTGCATGTGAATATCTAGTTGTTCCAATGTAATTTTTTGGTAAACTATCCTTTCTTCACTGAATTGCTTTGCATTTTTTTGAAAATCAGAGTCCCATAGAAGTGTGAATCTATTTTTGGACTCTATATTCTGTTTCATTAATCTCTTCGTCTATCTTGTTGAATACCACACTACCTAAGATGCAGTAGCTTAAATAACTACTGAAATCAGCTAGTTTTAGTCCTTCAGCTTTGCTCTTCTTTTTCAAGGTTGTTTTGACTTATCCTTTGTATTTCCACATGGATTTTGGAAAGTTTGGCAGTTTATATTAAAAAACCAAATGGGATTTTGATTGTTATATTAAATCTATAGTTCAATTTGGAAAAATTGACATCTTGAAAATATTGAACCATGAGCCTAGTATATTTCTCTATTTATTTATGACCTGATTAATTTCTCTGGGCAATATTTTGTCATTTTTACTTCATAAATCTTTCATGACTTTGGTCAAAATCATCCCTACTTGCATAGTTTTGATGCTATTGTAAGTGGTATTAGTGATTAATTTTAATTTGTGATTGTTTATTGCTAGTCTAGAAATACAATTGATTTCTGCCTATTGATCTTGTGCCTCATTTAATAAATCTTGGTAAACTCACTTATTAGTTCTGGTAGCACTTTTCTAGATTGCTTTGTATATTCTACATACACATTTGTGTCATGTATGAATAGTGACAGTTGTACTTCTTCCTTTCCAATTTGGGCGAATTTTATTTCTTTTCTTGCTTTCTTTCACTTGCTAGACCCTTTGGTACAACATTAAATAGGAGAGAGTCAACATCCCTGTCTTGTTTCTGAACTTAGCGGGAAAGCATTCAGTTTGTCACCATTAAGTATAATGTTAGCTATAAAGTTTCCTCACAGGTGTCCTTTTTAGGTTAAAAAGTTTCTTCCTATTCCTACTTTGCTGTGAGTTTTTATCTGGAATACATATTGGATTTTCTTAAATACTTTATCTGTACTTATTGAGATGATTATATCTTGGATTTGTTTGTTTTAGTTTGTTAATATGGTAAATTATATTGATTGATCTTCAAATCTTAAATCAACTTTGCATTCCTAGGATAAACCCCATCTGGTCATGAAGTATTAGTTTTTTATATATTGTATTTGATTCACTTAGATTTTATTTAGAAATTTTGCATCTATATTCATGAGGAATATTGGTCTGTGGTTTTCTGATTTGGGTATCAGGGTGATTCTGGCTCAAAGAATCAGTTAGGAAGTACTACTATAGAACGTACTGGGGAATCCATGTACTCTTGGAGTTTCTTTGTGTGAAGTTTTTCCTTGCTGTTAAACTCAGTTTCAGTTGCTCTAAGAGACATAATTCAGTTATCTATTTCTTCTTGAGTTAGCTTGAGCGAGCAAGGTAAAGTAGCTTGTATCTTTCAAGGAATTTGTCCACTTTATTTAAGCTATTGTAGTTATTAGCATAAAGCTGTTCATAATCTCCTTTTCCTTTAATATATGTAGAACCTATCTTCTCATTTCCATTGTTTACAACAGGACATGTGCTTTCATCCTTATCTTTATTCTTCTGTATGTAACATGTCTCTATTCTCTCACTGAATTTAAGATTTTCTGCTTCTCACTGGTTTTGAGAATTTAATTATGATGGCTGTGGTATAGTTCTCTGCATGTTTCTTCTCCTTGAGATTCTTGGATTTGTGTACTTATAGATTATTTTTCAAATTAAAAAAAATGTCCATTAGTTTTTTTTTCGCCTGCCTCCTTCTTCCCTTTCCTTCCATAGGGCAAATTATACACATACCAATCCATTTGAATTTTTCCTACGTTTCTTTAATGCTGTCTTCATTTCTGTATTTTTTTTAAGATTTTATTTATTTATTTGACAGAGAGAGAGACAGCCAGCAAGAGAGGGTGCACAAGCAGGGGGAGTGGGAGAGGAAGAAGCAGGCTCCCAGTGGAGGACGGAGACCGATGTGGGGCTCGATTCCAGGGCCCTGGAATCAGGCCCTGAACCAAAGGCAGACTCTTAATGACTGAGCCAACCAGGCACCCCTCATCTCTGTATTTTATCTTGGATAGTTCTATCACTATACCATCAAGTTCATTTATATTTTCTTCTGTAATGTCTACTGTCTACTCTGGCATTAATCCCATCAGGGTATTTTTTTTAATCTCAGTTGTAGTTTTCATCTCTAGAAGTTTACTTTTTTTATATCTTTCATATCTCTATTTAAGTTTTAGTATATGCAGTATATTTATAATTCATGCTTAATATTCTTATCTGCTATTTAACATTTCTGTCCGTTCTGGGTTGGTTTTGATTGATCAGCCCTCATTCTCGGTCATATTTTACAGCTTTGTTGCTACCTAGTAATTCCTTTTTGGATGCTAAACACTGTGAATTTTATTCTGTTTGGTACTGAATACTTTTGTATTACCACAGTGTTGTTGAGCTTTGTTTTAGAATGAAGGTAAATTACATTAAAAAAGTTGATTTTTTGTTTTGCTTTTAATATTTGTTAGGCAAGACTAGAACAGTTATTCATCTGTGGCTAATTATTGCCCACTATTAAGGCAAGACTCTTTTGTGTATTCTACCTAGTGACCCATGAATATTGAGGTTTTCCAGTCTGGTTAGTGAGAACAGGTATGATTCCTTTCCCTGTATGAATGCTGAGCAATGTTATCTCTATCTTTCTTGGTAATTCATTCCCCCTGGCTTGGGTAATTTCCTCACACAGATTTGTTGATCACTACTCAACTGGATACTCAAGATGGACCCTCTTCAAAACTAGATCTCTCTCTGCAACTCTCCACTTTCCTCTCTGATACCTCTTCCTGGGAACTCTAGCTGCCTTGTTCTCCCCAGAATTTCAGCTCTGTTTTCTCACCTAAAATAGTTTCCAGTCTCTATCTGGATTCTTTCCTGCATTGTGACCTAAAAAGTCTCCCAAATTAACATGGGGGGCAATTTGTAGGTCTGATTTGTTTGTTTCCCCTTTTGTAGAGAACAGTGTTTTTCCCTGTCCGATGTGTAGTGTCTTGTAAACCCTTTTGCATATGCTTTGTCCATTTTTGGTTGTTTCAGGCAACAGGGTAAATTTAGACTCTTTTACTACAATCTTGGTCAGAATTGGGAATCCAGAACAGCTTTTAGTGTGAGTATCCCTTAAGAAAATGAAATACACATTGTTATCATTTTGTCTGAAATTTACTCACACTTGAAAAGTACCAGGGTTCTTGCTTGTTATAGAAATAATGGTAAACAATTTTTTCTTAGAAACCTTGAAAATAATTGCAGTCTCACACCCTTGGCCTAAAAGAAATCAGGGTGGAGAAAATGAGAATCAGGGAACAGACTAATGATGAAAATCTTAATATATTTAGTCTGTCTCTTCTTTTTGTCTGGTTTTCATGCTAATCTGAGTTTGTGAGAGTTTCCAAACCTACTTGGGATACAGAGAGTCTTCTGTTCCTTTTAACTATTGATATGGATGGGATCTAAGGTAGGGAAATGTAGTACAGATGAACTTAAATGATAAATGATATGGGTCAAATAGACTACTTGAGGCCATAATCAATTTTTGAGGATTATTTTATACTACAGAATGTTTCGATTATTAATAAGATGAATATATCCCAGCACTCTAGAAATGCCAATTGTTTTACTCTGTCTTGGGGGAAGTGCAAGTGATGTGGCTGACATTTGAGAGCAGAAGGTCGTGAGAAGGCCAGTAATGGCGCCACAAATAAGATACCGTGTATATGAGGAAGAAGCCAAAATGGTAATACATTCTGGACCTAAATTCATCTCTTTCTAAGAGCCCTTGTGCTGTGGCCATAATATAAGTGTGGTTGAAGGTGTGTTGGAATATTAATATTAATATCTTATTTTGTAGAGTGTGTTTTGCCGTATGGTTTGTGTTGATAATCTGTTCCTGTTCTCCTCTGAGAAGCTATCATTGTGGATAAATATTTAAATTTTTCCTTTGTCCAGTTCATTACTTTTGTCTGAATGGTCCTGGTTACATTTGCCTGTTTAAGTCAAAAATGTTGAACTTGGGATATGAAAATTTCAGCCTCAGAGTTTTTCGGAACCATAGAAGTGTCACCCTTTCAGCGATGAGGGGGAGGAAGAGGAATGAGTGCACTGAAATGTCAACCCAGGCTTTGGACTGTAAGGGTAGCCTGCCATATGTGCTGCTTTCCAAGTTTGTCCCTCCTACTGAATCTGTGTTTTGAATTATTTTTCCCCTCAATGTGTTAGTTCTTTTTTCCAAGTTGAACCTTATTTTATTTTCCTTGCTAGGGCCATTTTATTATTCCAACATTTCCCATTTTAGTATCATCTGCAGAATTCATTTAGACCCTGTTTACTTCCTTACTGAGGTCTCTGAGACACAGAGTGGGACCAGCCCTGGGTCAGGCCATGCATTCCCTCTCTTCCATGCAGCCCTCATCATCCACACTGGCTCACATAAAGGAGAATTTAATATGCTACAAGATTTCCCTATGGAAGGTGATTTCTTAGGCTTCCCTGTAACATAAACTGAAGTGGAAAATGGGAAGGATAATAACAACAATATGTTTGCCTTTGCAGCTTGGGAATAGAACAATCAATAACATTTACTAATTATCATTCAACACATGTCCAGACCTTGGCTAAGTAGTATGGGTGATATAAAAGGCGGCAAATCTGGGCCCCTTCTTTGAAAAGGATGTAATCTAGTTTAGCAAAGAAAGCATACACACATACAAATATATGCATGCATTTCTGGAACAATGAGAAGACACCGTGCATGAATACACTGACGAGAGGTGCAAAATGGAATTGCCCGGAGAGTGGAAAATACCCACATGGATCATAAAGCTCAGGAAAGATTTGGCAGGGGTGGAAGAGCCTATAGTCCAAGTATTTATCCATAAATTCATACTGTTCTATTCCAGTTATTTATTGAACATCTACTGTATGATTGGAATTCTCCTAGGGGAGAGAGAGTAATAGACACAGCCTATGCCATCACTAAGACTTCAGCTGACAAGAAGCAATCACAATATAGTGTGATAAGAGCTACCAAGACTTTTCATTCGGGGATGCTTTTCCTGATGCTAACAGCCAGGAAGGCAAGATATGATCTGCTTGGGTTGTTGAATTCATAACTTATTGACTCATTTATTCACTTACTCATCTTGAGTATTTACTCTGTGTAAAAAGTAGACTAGACATTATACAAACATGAAGAAAAATTGGACTTGGACCCTGACGGTCAAGATTTCAATGTAACATAGACAAATATACTGGAAATACGTAGTGCAAAGTAGAAAACGATTGCTCCATTTTTACTTGGCTTACATCTCAGTAGGCAACATAAACCTAACAAAACAATTCAGAAACATTTGTGTTATCTGGGAAGGAGGTATTAGTCAGGACGAGTAGCCACACTGGGGGCTTGGTGGAAATCTGGCCTCACCCTGTGAGGAGGAGTATGCAAAAAGCCACCAACCATGCCGTCTCTCCATTTGAAATATTTGAATAGCATGGTTAGTAATCCAAAAAGTATGACAGCAGCAGCAGTTAGTATATATTCAGGACTTACTCTATGCCAAGTCCTTAGTTAATAATTTTAAATTGCAGAATCTCATTTAGTCCTTCCCACAATCCCATGAGATAGTTGCTATTATTTTCCATAATTCACATAAAGTAATCTTGTTAGAAACTAACAAGGCCCCTCCTAGCTAGTAGGGGCTAAGCATAAACTCAAACTTAAGCGTGTCTAAGTCTAAGGTCAAAATTCAAGAAGTAGGCACTGTGATGGGACCAAAGAGGTCTGGCTTTGCACAGTGGCCAAAGGCAATGGTTCTGAACCTGAGGTGCACATTAGGAATGCCCAGGAAGCTTAAAAATACCATTGTTTTAATCCAATACGATCAGAATCTCTAAAGGTAGATTTCAGGCATCAGAATTTCTAAACAGGTGATCCAAACAGCAGCCAGGCTTGAGAACAAATGTCTTTAGATCTTCCCCAGAGCAGAGGAGAAAAACAAGAATCCTAAAAACAAACAATAACCAATATGTTAATTATATTATATATAATCTCCACGGTTATGCTCAGAATTCATATGTACATCCGTAAATAAATTCTGAGAACTAAAACCTACCCCAGGAAATATCAAATTCTCTGCTGCTGTAAATTGTCCTACATTAGGCAAAATCCACACCCTTTAAAGAGATTATTACCTTCCACCAAGTGCCCCAGGAAATCAAAATATCTATGTCTTCGTTGCCCCAGTGGGTCTGACATATTTTTGTATATCAGGGCTCCATAGTATATCTACAAATTATTGAAAATGCTTTTCATCAAGTAGAAAGAATGACCACTTCATTCAGAATATAGGAAGTCTGGAAGACCTAACATCAGATGAGGGTTCTTCAAATGAATACTGAGCTCCCTGCTACAGCCATCCCATGGTCTCCCCTTGCCTTTCCTTGGCACACACCTCAGAGACACATATTGTATAAGCTCAAGAGAAAAGTTCAAACACATACATAAGAGGTCCTGTACGGAAAATAATCTGTGCTGAACATTATTAATGATCCATAGACAAAATAATATTTTCCTACATCCAATGGCTCTCTTAACCTAGAATTTTAAAACACATCCTGATTTCTTCATTTGACAGGTAAAGTGGAAGAGTTGTAGCTATACATAGCCAGGAATATACTGGAAATGAGGAAGCAGGTGGGAACAATTCTACATTGGGGTTATCAAATATTAAAATTTCAATTCCCTTTGTGAAAACTTTGCTTGGTAGATCAAAAATTAAAGTCTCATTCCTTGATGAAGGTAAGAGATCAGGAATAATTGCTGATAGATAAATCAATCAATCAAATTTATCAGATTATACAATATATAAAGGGCACCTGGGTTGGTTAAGTGTCTGACTCTGGATTTCTGCTCAGGTCATGATCTCAGGGTGGTGAGATCCAGCCCCGTGTCAGGCTTCTTGCTGAGTGTGGAATCTGCTTGAGATTCTCTCCCTCTCCCCCCCCACCGTGTGTGTGTGTGTGTGTGTGTGTGTGTGTGTGTGTGTGTGTTTGTGTGTGTGTATGTATGTGTGTGTGCTTTCTCCCGCAAATAAATAAATCTTTAAAAAATTAAAAAAATAGATTTCTATGTCAGGCTTAAAATAATACCTTTCTCTTAAAACAGCCCTATATTCACAGAGTCTACGCATTTTTCTAAACGCTACAAATAAATTTTACATTTTAAAGATGTTAACTAATTCATTCTAGTGAATTACAAGTTTTTAGATCTCTAGCCAGTGCTTTTCCTTGACAATTGAAATTGGTTCCTGGAGTATTATTATTTTAGGCCAACTAAATCTAATGACCTTTCTGCTCTCCAAGTTTCAAGCCACAGATTTCAGGAACAGAGACCAAAGACATGTGTATCCTACATTCCAGCAGGCAAAAGTAGCAAGGAGCTTTTCCTGTGGCTAGTAAAGAGCATGTTTCTTAATAAGAAAATGACTGTTTGAGCCCTGAAAGACATCAAGTCATTTCCTGGCCTGTGTTTCACATGTGGCTTTCTATTATTATCTGATACACTAACTTTGCACCCTTGATACTTCTGGCCTTCATCTCCATCTGCATTCGAAATCTGCACTTCAGCCTCTTTCCTCTACCACCGAATTCAGCTCCTTGCTTCCCATTTCTGACCAAATATTGAAAGGGGATGGAGGACGTAGGAAATGGGAGCACTAATCCAAAAGGAAATTTCCTCAAAGGAAATGGAAAGACATTGTTAATACTTTGGTTTTTACGCAGGGGTCTGGTATCAGTCTCTGTACCACCAAGTTGTCAATTGTCATTGCTTTTTGTTTACAGTCCCACAACGAGCCGAGCCCACTCCTTCCTTTCCTGCCATCAGTCCTTTGTAGTTCAGCCCACCACTTCCCCATATAATCTCCAGCAGTGCTTCTCTGTGAAATAAAGGAACTCAGAAACTGAATAAGAGAGAGGGGAATGGATGGAGCACAGATGGTACATGCATATATACTTTTCTTTCCCATCTCCATTCTTAACTAGCTGTATTTTTTATATTTGACTTCTCTCTTCTTAAACATTTTGGCTTTATTCTTCCTAAAAGATCACTAGTTTATATCTATTTCCAGTTTATAAAATGGGTGCATGGCAGTAGAGCTAGATAGCAAGGGCCATTCATAGCTAATGGAAATGATAACTTACATTGAAGTGTATCAATACAGATTATTCTTCATATATTCTTTAATCAGTCATCAATTTACTGGGTGCCATGGTAATTGCTGTGAGGTATAAATATAAATAAAATCATCTTACACCAAGATCTTAACAATTTTCTAGATGGAGTTGGTAATATATTCCCATTCAAATATCAAAGAGAAGTAGTGTGTTGTAGCGAAAAGAGTACTGGAGTAGGCGATAGAGGAAGTCAGAGCTACCCCAACATCACAATTTCCCAGTAGGGATGTGTTATAAACTGAACTATGCCCCTCAGAAATTTATATGTGGAGACCCTAATCCCCAAGGTAACTGTATTTGAAAGTAGGGTCTTTAAAGAGCTAATGAAGGTTCGATGAAGTCATAAGGATGAAGGCTTGATCCAATATGATTTATATCCTTCTAAGAAGAGGAAGAGACACCAGGGATACATAGAAGAAAGACCATGTAAAGACAGTGAGAAGGCATCCACCTGCAAGCCAAGGAGAGAGGTCTCAGGAGAAACCAACCACTTCCCAAAATACTGTCCTCATTTTCTCTGACAGTTCTTGGTTCTTTATTCTTGACCTCTTTTCCAGACAATGTTTCCTCTGCCTGTCTTTTAAGTTGGAGTATGGCAGGAATCTGTTTTAGGTCTTCTCCTCCCAGTCTTCCTATAGTTGTGGAGGATCTTGAACACTCCTATGGCTTCAGTAACCACCTATTTATAGCTATGGATCACTATACCCAGATTTCTAGTGCAGATCATTCTTTTTTTCTTTTTTTAATTTCAGCTTTATGGATGAATAATTGTACATCGTGGTAATTTGATATATGTATACATTGTGAACGAATTCTTCCCAGCTAGTTAATTAACACATTACCTTGCATATTTATCTCTTTCTCTCTCTCTCTCTCTCTCTCTCTCTCTCTCTTTTTTTTTTTTTGATAAGCACATTTAAGTTCTACTCTCTTAGCAAATTTCGGTTATACCGTATGGTGTTATCAACTACAGCCACCATGTTATACATTAGATTCGAAGACCTTGTTCATCTTACAGCTGAAAGTTGGTATCCTTTTGCCAACCTCTTCCTATTTCCCCCCAGCTCTTAGCCCTCCGTAACCACTTTTCTACCTACCCTGTTTCTGTGAGTTTGACTTTTTTTTAGACTCAACATATAAGTGACACCATGCAATACTTCTCTTTCTCTATCTGGCTTATTTCACTTAGCATAATGCTTCAAGATCCATCCATGTTATCACAAATGACAGAATTTCCTACATTCTCATGGCTGAATAATATTTCATTGTATTTATACACCACAACTTCTTTATCCATTCATCTGTCAATGGACACTTACATTGTTTCCATACCTTGGCTATTGAGAATAATGCTATAGTGAACATGGGAGTATAGATAACTATTTGGTATCCTATTTTCATTTCCCTTGGATATATACCTAAAAGTGGGATTGCTGAATCATATGGTAGTCCTATTTTTAATTTTTGGAGGAATCTTCATACTGTCTTCTATAGTGGCTGCACTAATTTACATTCCCACCAACAGTACACAAGGTTTCCCCTTTCTCTACATCCTCGCAACACTTATTTCTTGTCTTTTTGATTATAGTCATTGTAATAGGTGTGAGGTGCTATCTCACTATAGTTTTGCATTTTCCTGATGATTAGTGAACTTGAGCACCTTTTCATATATCTGTTAGCCATTGTATGTCTTCTTTGGAAAGATGTCTGCCCAGGCCCTCTGCCCATGTTTAAATTGGATAGTTTTGTTTATTGCTATTGAGTGAATGAGTTCTTTATATTTTTTTGGAAAATAACTTCTTATCAGATATAAGATTTGCAAATATTTTCTCTGTAAGTTGAGCTTTAGATCCGTGTAGTTTCTTCTTGATATCTCTACTGTTTTTCAGCTACCTGAAACTGAAAATGTTCAAAAGCGAACCAAACTTATATTTATTTGTTTGATCTCTCCTATTTCCTTGGAACTACCATCTAATCATTTTTTTATGAAGACACCCTAGGGATCACCTCTGATTCCTTTTTCTCCCTCACTCCCCATTAGCAACCAGTAGCAAAGTTTGTGGATTCGTCTTTAAGATATGTGTCTTGAGACTGTACTTATTTTCACCCTTAAGATCATCATGCTCAGGGTAGGTCCCATCATTCATATGATGGACTGTTGGGGACGCCCATATGATCTCCTTGGATCCAGTCTTAGTCCTTCAAATCCATTCTTCACACAAGAGCAAGTTCTGATACTGCCTTTGGGAGGACAAGAATCTTCAGTGTCTTCTCATTGCTCTCAGGATAAAGATCAAAATGATTGATATGCCTTAAAAAGTGTGGTCCCTGCTCAACTATATCGTCTTTTTTTCCATACCTGCTTTGCCCCCATGTGCTCTATGTGCCAGCACAATTCTGTTCTTTCAGGTCTAGTGCCTGTCTATTCTTATTTACCTCCATTTGATATGGGCCTTTTCTTTTGTCTGCAATACATTTTCCTCCTTATTCTGAATAATTTCTCTTCAAATCTCAGGTCTACTTGAGGCTGCATCTCTTTCATTAACCGCCTGTGGCTTCAACTCTTGCTATATACCGGAGCAAGTGCCCCTGCGATGTATATTCATGACATTCTGCACATCCCTTATCATAGCACTTAACACCTTTTGCCAGTTATTTTAATCACTTGCCTTCAGTGGTAGGTCACCATAATATTGCCACTGTTTGACATCATACGTGATTTTTCTGGGTGTCTACCGAATGTAAACCAAATGAACAAATGAATGAAACTCACTGAATGTGTAAACTAGAAATTACAGTGATAGTCCACCTTGTCCCATGGAAACTTCTTCTGAAGACAGATGATACGAAACAGGCATAAAGACTGAGAAACATCATGTGAAAAATAAATAAATAGTAAATAGGATAAGAAGTAAATAAATGTGGCCTTCAGCTAAGCAGAGTGAGAAAATTTTATCTATTTCAGAATATAGTTAATGGTTGAAATAATTCTGAATGATCCTACATTTTAAAACCTATAAAGCTCTCTGTATCTGAGAAAATCCTAATTAAATTATTTCTAAATGGGCATACAAACCTGTGTATAAGCAGATATGCATTACCTGTTTTATGTGTATTATGTGATATTCACAGTGATATAAAATGAGAAAATTGTAAATATATTAGTGATTTGAAAATTTCAACCCATAAATCTGCAGTTATGTTGGGAAAGCACTAAAATTGGAATTTTACTTTCTTTTCAAAAAGTTTTTATTTTTCGAGCCCCAGTGCTTTTCTTGAAAAATTCATTTAGTACCCATTGATTCTTGCATTCCTGAAAAATCTTTCCAGAGACATGATTTCCAGATTCTACTCTAACATTATCCTCTGCAAATTTTACTAGATCTTTTTATATTTGGATGCTTCTGTACTCCTGACCTTTTTCTCCACGAGACTTGCCTGATCTAATAGAATAATGAGTTGCATTTGGAAAAGGTTGTGGGGGTTATCTTACAGCAATCCCATGTCCAGTCACATGCTTTTCTAGCCTTAACTTCAGCACTTTCAGGAACTTGGCACTCTTCATTTCAAAGAGAATTCTTTTTAGAGTTGAAAAGGTTTTGCTCATTACTCTGTGTTACTAACATCTATCTGCTGGTCCTAGATATTTTCTCCTATTGTAAAACTGGTTGTCCATAAGGCAATACTTCTAATTTTTTACACACATTTTTTACACACAGGCCCTTTTAATTTCAATGTAATATTGCCTTATGTAGATGATATTCCCTACCCAGTGTTCTGTATTCTAGACTAAAAGTCTTTAGTTCTTAAATGTGTCCCATTCCTCAGGTTTTGGATTCTGTTATGTTCTGGCTATTCTCAGGATACTCTCTTGTTTACCAATATCTCTCCCAAACCTTCTAGAAGCAGATACAATGTTGTGAAACCGGAATCAAAAGAACAGAACACAGTTCTGAAATTCTCCTGAATTTGATGCGCGCATAGAATGAGAAAGTCACAGGCTTAGGCAATTGTGTGGCTTCCTCCACGTCTCTCAGCAATTGAGTTATAATGCTGAGACCAAAACCTATCATGTAGTGATTTAGCTCAAAGTCTAACTTTCATGACAAATATTGGGTTCTAATTTCAAAGATAGGTTCAAATTAAACTGCTATTAATTCAGGGCTCCCCAGTTTGGAAGTAGCTTTCTGAATCCAAGTGAGAACTTAGCAATTGGTCTTATTCTTCATTCTAGTTTGGTTGATCTAGCTGAGATGATTTTGAGTCATAATTCTGTTGTTCAAAAGAGTACATTGCACTTTTCAGCCAAGTGTGATTAAAATGTAAAACAGGATCAAATCTTATGACCGGCCGGTGGCGAACATTCTCCTGAGCCATAGGACACTATTAATCATTAATGCAATGCAGTTATAATCTGGCATATAGTCACCCAATAACTCTATCAATCTAGCCTTTATTTAAAAAACTCTACAAAGGTATTATAACTAACTGTCAAAATGCTTTGCCTAAATAAGTTCCATTATATATGATTTATTACCCTAATCAGACAGTGAAGGAATTCAGTTTACTATGATTTGTTTTAATGAAAAAAAAAACCATTATTTTCCTTATTAAAAGACTCTCTTTCAGTTTTTTCTTGATATTAGCAGCCCTTCCCCTTAATTGCTCATCTTCTTGTTTAAGGAATATCTACAAATCTGTTTATAGTGTTTCCTATTATTTTTCACAGTCTCAGTTTGTTCTGAGTTTTATTCTCATGGGCACTATTTTTAGATGTAGATACCAGTCTTGTATGTTTATTTCTCCTTTGGTGGTTTTCCATCCATCTGTGGTACTTATCTTTGAAAGGATTGCCTTTGATAAACTGATACATTTTTAATGTCTACATTTGTTTATACTATCTTGAAAGCAAGATCAGGGCTCTGGATTAGGGACGGAGTATTATCTCTTATAGCAATAGCGTTAATTCTCTGTGTCCTACTCTTCCCCTTTGGGGTGATGCAGTCAGGGCCAGATGGATCATGTATGTGCAAGGGAATCCTCTGCTCTACGGGATAGGAAGCCCAAAATTACAAATGTGGGAGTTTACACAGGCTTCACAGTACTTCTTTCTTCCTGAAAAATGGAGAGAAATCTTTGCTCCCTAATGGTTTAAAATTCTTTGAAATTTAAAAAATAACTCTGGGTTTCATCCTTTGAAATGTAAACAAAATACCAAGGAAGTAAATCCTTTAAATCTCTCTGATATCTCTCACTACTCTTCACTCATCTTTTAACTAACTAGTCTTTTCCTTTAATCCAGCTTCCAGTTTTCTTTTCTCTGAAAATCCTAACCGTATAGAAACATGAAAATATTCATTTCTCTACACTGTCCATGAGATCTCTAATCCTTGTGTAGAGAAGTTCCAGTTAAGAAAAGTATGCATATACCTTTCATCATAAAATGTTTAAATAATTAGCAAGCAGATTTTTCATATGAAGAAATAAAGGCTAATCAAAGGGAAGAAATATATTGGGTACATGTGGAAAGAGAAAAATAACACAAATTGTATTCTTTGTTCAAATGAGACACTTGCCTTCAAGTTTTCCATTAAGGTTGATAAGCATCTTGTATTTTTAGATAGCAGTTTCTGGCATCTCACAAAGATACACAATCCAAGTGATCCATGTGAGGCCTAATTAATGCCTAACGATGCCTATGAGGTGGGATCCTTCTTTACTTCTCTTCTGCACATTCTTTAGTGCCTTATCAAGATTGTTATGATTGTCTCTTCCTTCTAACCGTTGTATCTACCACCATTCTCCATACAGCAAACAGCATTTTTTAAAAATGCCAATACAGTCTTTAAAACATCTAAGAATTGTTCGCCATGCTTTAGTCACAGTGGCCTTCTCTGAGATATTTATAACGGCAACCAGACGGGGTCTTTCCACTTCAAGGTTTGTTATATCATTTTTCTGACTGAAATGTGCCTTCAAATGGTAGCCAGCCCCACCAAAGCGCGCACAGTATCTTCTACGTCTTCTCATCTATCGACTCAATAAGTTGTAGCAGATTCGGCTGATTTCCATCAGCAAAAAAAAAAAAAAAATGTGTTCCCCCTTCTGAAACATGGTTGTCATGGGGAAGTAGCGGATTTCCTATCTTCCTTGCAACCAGGTAGAGCCATGTAACTAGTTCTGGCCGAGGAACTATGAACAGACGTGTCATGTGACTCCTCAAGGTTTAGCTGCTGAAGTCCTCCCCCGTGCTGCTTCATTCTTTCTGCGCTTTCTCTATGGTTAGAATGCAGGTGCCCTTGAAAGTAATATACTGAAAATGTCAGTGGCTCCATCAGAATGAGTTCTTGAATATTTGTGTGAACAAGGATGATCCCCCTAAACTGTGTAACTAACCACAGCTTCTACGTGAATAGAAATAATCTATTATCCTTACAACAGTGTACATTTTGGGTTCTATTTTTCATGGCAATTACTCTAACCTTACTGCTAAAGAGAATTATTGCCTTCAACTACTCAGAAGGCAGAGTAAGTGCCTACAAAGTTTGTAACTCTAGAAGGGGTTGGACAGCAGATGTGAGTAGCGTGGGTCATTTGTTATTTACTGCCATTAGAAAGATATTCTACACAAACAATGAGCTTAAGCAAGAATGGACTAATTCATGAACAGAAATAAAAGGATAAAGAGTCTAGAAGCTTAAACATTAGAAAACAAGATTTAAAAAGAACACAAGTAAAGGTTCATCCAGGGTTCTCATTAACAGAGGAATTCAGCTCTGAAAGATTTAAATTAAAAATTCTTCCTTTCCACTCAAGTGTGTTCCTTAATGTGGCCTCAAGGTAGCTGCCATGGAGAGAGACATAGGGGCATGGAAGCAAGGAAATAAATCAGTCTTGAGAATTATGTCTAGGAGAAAATATAAGTTGTGGTTACTGGCACCTGGTACTGACTGGAGACAAGTAAAGCAGAGCCCTACTGTTTTTGAAAGACTTGTATTTCCAAAGAAATGTGAGTCTGGACCAAAGAAATCTTTGACTGTTCAAATCTTATAGCAACTCCTTAGCTATCAAATTTGTATGTGTAACAAGTACGGAGTTGTGAAATCTGTGCAGCCCTCAAGGACATACTCTTCATCAACCCCCGTTAGATGTGGTTCTGAAGGACTATAGGTGAATAACAGAGTTCCTTCCAGATAATAGTATTTAGGTAAATAAAGGACTTTCCATCACTGCTATGGTAGAGACCTTCACAATAACTGCCAATTAGGATGCCTTGTTGCTATGAATGAGTGATTGTTGTATATCTTGTACTCTTCAACATTTTGAATGGTAGTTCTTATTGCTATCCTTGCTCCACCTTATAAAATAGGCATGTGGGGTTGGAGGATGCAAGTAATTGACCTTTTAGTGGTCAATTTAGATAATTAAATTATGAGAAGTCCCATCTGAAACTGATGGGGAAGACAATGCATCTCCTATACAGAGTAGGACTTTGTAGTGAACACAGCAAATAGAATGGATTTTGAATTGCATCCTTGGGAATGGGGTACATAGTAATATTTGTTGGTGACAGAGGTAGATGGTAGAATAAATAGCTGTCTACTAAAAACATGTTTCCTCTTCCATATTACGGAGTTTTCATGGGAAGTAAAAGACAGAATTTCCCACACCCTCTTGCATCTAGCTGACCAGTTCTATCCACAGGGTGAGAGGATAAATCTTGGGTTGCTTCCAAGCCTGGACCATTAAATGTCCCTGGCTTTCTCCTTTACCCTCCATCACTAATTTTTCTCCATTTCAACTAGCTAGAATGGAGACAATTTCCAGGGTGATCTTAGAAGCCATATATTAAAGATGGCAGGGCCTCTTTCAATTTGGTTCTGAAAGATGGCATGGAAGAGGGCTGTTCTGCTGACAAATCACCTGTCCCGTGTGTTATTAGGGCAAGAGCTACATTTCTGTTGTGTTGGAGTGATTATACGTGCCTGAGGCTATTGTTAAATGTGACTTCCTCAGGCAACATTCCTACCCATATATTGCCTATCTTAAGGCCTGTGTGTAGAAGGTGGTCACTATTTTTTGAATGAGCTAATCAATGTGTGTGTGTGTGTGTGTGTGTGTGTGTGTGTTGTACACAAGAAACTCCTCATTTGAGTTTTTACTTTCAACATATTTTCTTTCCTAAAATTTTACCCATTAAAGTTTATTTACAATTTAGATGTACTCTTACTCACCCATTTTCTTTGTTATGTATACTCAGTGAGGTTTCTGTTATTCTCTCAACTCCCAGTGTGATAAATCTGTTATGACCTTTTTCTAATTTTATTGTCTCTGGACAGTTTCTCAAAACTGTTACACACACATATATACAAACACACACACACACACACACACACACACCACAGAGAAGTAGAATTCCTGGAAGTAAGGGTGGAAAAAACCCCTGGAATTACCAGTTCATTCTTTTATCCTCTGAAGAAAATTAATGTAGTCTTAAGCCATGATAATGTGATGGTCTTTCTTCTAATATGATAAACATTGAAGGTTGTTGACATTTTGGCTATAAGAATTTACTTGATTCTTTACAAAAATATCCAGGCTCTTTCTTATTTTACTCTTTTGGCTCAAGCTAACAATGAATTGGCCACAGGTATTGGGAAAGGGTTTTCCTTTTTGTCCTTAGTTCTGTGTTTGGTTCAATGCATTTCTAGAGTTTAACTCCTTCACCATATGAGCTCAGAACTCTCCTAAGAACTAAAAATATAAGAAATGAACAATACAGAGTATTATTACATAAATACTGACTCATTTTAACTTGGAAACTTGTGATATTTATTTTTCATTACAGCAGAAAGGCTCCTTTTAACAGATGTTCTATTTCAAGCCCCAGACAAATTATCATGTCCTTATCATCAGAGTTTAAATGATCCAAGTTGACCATGAGGCCACATTCTTATAATTCACATTTTCAAAAGAAGCAAATCTCAAGCCTTTGATTTTCTCAGTATCTGAAGTAATGGTGAGGTTTGAGACGAGGAGGTGGAATGTGTAACAGTAAGTTAAAGCCCTTTACGGGAGGCAGAGTATTTTTATTGCATAGCAGAAGAATCATGGAACACAGATTCATTCATTAAATGCTTTGTGTGTGATTTGTTTAGAGGTTTTTACTGAATAAGAAACCTTCATTGTAGTAGAACCCAACCAAAGCTCCAAAAATAAGTGTTTCTAAAAGCTATGTCATGGAAACGAAAATCATTCTGGTATTTTGAGGTAGATATCTTCCAAGGAAAAAAAAGCCATTTTCTCAGTAGGCCTACAAGGCTAGTCAAGTCATAGATTTACATGAGAATTTACTAAATGTGAATACCCCAAATTTTAACTATGGAGAATTTGTAGGGAAGTTCTGTACAACGCCTAACATCCAGTAGCTGACCAGTTTTCCCAGTTTGCTTGGGACTGATCACGATGATCTTAACATTCTCCTCAGTTTGACTAAAGACAGGTTTTTTCTGACTCTAGGCCCAGACCTTTTCTTAGAACGCTAACTTTAGAAAACTTTCCGTTGTAAATTTTCTCTGCCTCTTTGAGATGGTAAATCTTCTCACAGCGACTTGACAGTTTCACAACCCAGGAATATCTTTCTGAGGGACCTGACAGTCACCTCTTTGATAACTAACCATCAAGAAAGATAGCACACTATCTGTCTGTTAGTTTTCATGTGGAGGTGGCCTAATTTCAATAAACAAAAACTAGCAAACACAGATGGCCTAATCCCAATGACCAATTTCCTTCCTAATGTCCCCGAATACTTTCCCAAGAGCTTACTCCAAAGCTTAAAATCCTTTCACCTTTGTTTCAGTGTGGATGAATTCATTCTCTCTCCCCTACAGCAGTACTCTTGAATAAGGTCTTCTTTGCTTTCCTCCATCTGATGCATTTTTCCTTTGACAGGACTTTCTCAGGGTTAGGATTAAAAATGCAAGTCCCAGGAACCTTCTCACTGTCTGGGACAGTTAGGCTTGTTTCTTAGCATAACGCTTTCATCCATTTATTGATAGTTTTGAAGCCTGCTGTTCTCTCAGAAGAGCAGGAGTTGTCAAAGACCATGCTGCTGTATGTGGTGGGCTGCCCATCATTATTCTGCTGGATATTATTTTTAGGTGTTCAATCAATATTTGTAAAGTAAATAGAGGTTGTTTAACAAGAATAGAGACACACTAAAGTCATTGAAGCATTTGCCCTCATTATTAGATCCATGCAGAATGCAGGATGACCCTGTTCACTTACTTATTCATTCATTAATTTATTCATCTGCACATTCAACAAATAGATATTGAGAGCCTCCCTGTCATCCTAATAGTCCCTGATCTTTAGTAGTTTACAAACTAGAAGAAGAAATAGTAATGATTCAAAAAACAACAAAAGCAAGAACAATCCTCTCTCTCTGCATCTCTGTCTCTGTCTCTCTCTCTCACATACACACACACACACACACACACACACACACACACTTTAAAATGTGGAAATTCCTCTGGATAAATTTAGAAAGTGACATGAGTGAATGCAAAGTAAGTGTTGACCATAATTTCTGATTTTCACCCTTTACAATCTGTTAAAAGTTCTAAAACTCTTTAGAAGACTTAAGATTTGCTTTTTATCATGACTATTCAAACATTGTCCTGGGTGTGATGAGGTGGCCCAATATATTTCTATCAGTATAATAATTGTTAAAAAGGAAAAAAACATATGTATGTACTGAGGCTCTTACACTAGCTACCGTAAAAATAACTTGGCATATGTTGGAAACCATTTTGGTATCTTGAATTTCAAAGATTTATTGATAATATTAAATAATGAATTTTAAATTCATGTTTTAGAATAGGAAGATGAGTCCTTTGAGAGAGGTTATCTTGTGGGCTAACAGACCTCACATGGCCAAACAGATGGAATTTGCTACGGACATCAGTTTTTCCTATCATTCTGGGAAAGAAAAAGTGATTACTATTCCAAGTAATACAGGAGAAAGAATGATATGGCCATGACTGACTAAGATTTGTGGTTGGAAATATAGGCCACTTCTGTGCCTTTCTTTTGCCACAGTAGGATGATAGTTCAATGTGTGTGTGCGTGTGTGTGTGTGTGTGTGTGTGACCTATAGAGCGCTATTTTTAAATGAGTGGATAGATCTAGTGTTACTATGTGCTGGCTATGACTATTAGAACTTAGGATGCTGACAAATGACTGAAACAAACGTTTTCCAGTTCCTCTGTTCCAGGGTTGGTTAATCTAGCATACTTTATTCAACCTCACAGAGATTCTTGTGGGGTCGTCAGATAGGGTTTGATTAAAAATTTGTGACATACTTTAGCAAAGAGATCAGCTAATAGGATATGAGGTTCACAGTCAGCAAAATTACTATATGTCTGAACATTTGTTAGTCAAGTGCAAGCCTAGGATATGGATGTGAAATTACTATTTGTATTGGCTGGAGTATTTTAATTGCAAATAATGGAAAACTCAACACAAATTAATTTATTGACTTCTTTAACTCAGCAATCCAGATAAAAGATGCTTATGTGACTTGGCACAGTGACTAAGTCACTAACCATCTCATTTTCTCTCTCTCTCTCTCTCTCTCTGTTCCATCTCCCATGGCACTAGTGTTCTTTTTCCAGTTCTAAGTGGTAGCCCCTTGATCTTTTCTTATAATGACTGCAGTTCTGCACCTCATATTATCTGTTCAATTCAGGCAGTGGAAGAAAAATTCTACTTCTGTGTGGTCTTCATGGCTTGAATTGGGTTATGGTTCTTTCTTAAACACCAAACCATGGTGAGGAGATGATTTGACTGGATTAAGTCTGTCAGGCCCACCTCAACAGCATTGCTACTACACTGTGGGGGAAGTAAACTCCCTCTCCAAGTAAGATCACAAATAGACCTTTTGTATTCTAAAGTTTAGAGGCAACTACTAACAGTCCCTATATAATTTATAGAAAGACTGATTAGCTGTCAAATAGACTCTTTCAACATGGCTCATGGACACCAAAATAATATACTTTCAACGTTCTTTCCTTTGCCCGCTCACTCAGTGCTTTCCAGAAAGAATTCTAGGGTTGTTTTCTGGGTTTTCTGTTCTCCTGCTACTTCTCTTATCCACCCAAGGCTTCCCAGTCTCCCTGCCTCTACTCACTGGTGCACACTGAATCCATTTCTTTACTCACACAGCAGCATTTGATGGTCTGTCAGGTAGAATCTCAGTGACCCATTATAACTGGATTCTGCGTCATTATCTAAAAACTACTTTTCCTTTTCTTGAAGATACATTTTCATAAACCATAATTATTTAATTTTTCCTCTTGGAAGGGAGGGAATTTATTTTGAAGTCCTAGAAAAATATTCCCTTTCTATAAAAATGGGCAGAATGATTCCTTAAAATGCTAAAAGAGGTAAAATTAATTTGAGCTTAGTTCTCTACCCTGTTATAATATTACTAAGTTATATCTTTTGTAAGAAGAGATGCAAAGAGAACAGAAGGCTGTGAGTTACAAATTCAGACTAACTTTATTAAATTTTCCTACTTTCAGAGAAGTGAATTAAAACTTAAGATGATAGTGGTAATAGCAAACACATATATAGCATCTATTATGTGTCAGGCAATGTTCAAGCATGTAATTATTTAATTCTCACATTAGCTCTATGAGGTAGGTAATATTATTATCCATATTTTAAATAGAACTATATCACAGAGTAGCCAAGCAATTTGCCCAAGGAGCGTAACTAACAAGGGACAGAATTGAGGTGGGAACCTGGATAGTTTGACTTCAGAATCTGTTTTTACTCTGAACACTATACTACTATGAATGATTGAATTTTTTGAGTTGGTGGTAAGCCAAAAAGTGATTTAGATGAAATAATAGGATAATAGAATATATGGTCAAAGAAAGATGTTTTTATTTATTTTATTCTTTTTTTATAACAGATTAAGACCCAGAATGAGCCTATTCAGGGAGACTTGGAGGCATTTTGTTGACTTTTATAATAATCCTAGAGAATACCAACTATGTGTCCTACCTGGTATGTGAAAGCTAAGGTGGGATCATTGAGTTTGAGGATGTGATGGACTTTCAGATCTGTTAGCCCAATCTCCTATCATTTTTATATCATTTCTGTGAGTCTCCCCAGAGGTTCTCTTTATCTTGTTGTGATAAAAATCTAAGTCTTGGTTAAGAATCTCGGGAAATGGATAGAAAATAAACGGAATTGGTCTTTTAATAATTCTTAAAACTCAACTGATATGGAGTCCATAGGAAAAAAGTAGAAATCAATTAGCCTACATTATATGCTATTTAGATTTGTCCATTCTCCCTAAATGTGCGTATATATAATAATTTTCTGCTCCTAAACTTTTGAATAACTTGAATAAATATATTTGGTTTAGAAAGAAAGAATAAATGTGCATAGGAAAGCATTGAGCTTCATGATTTTTTATGAAAAACAGCCGTTTCTATTAGACATAGGAAATACTTGAGGGAGACATAAAATAAAATATGCTATTTCTGTTTTTTTTCAGTAGTTCAGAAACTAGTTTTCAGCACATGATAAAGTAAGCTGTGTATTTTTGAATGTACCTGTTTAAATGATGATTTCTGTCTTCCAGTCATAAATATCTAGCTTTTTTAACAGGCATACCTCCTAAAGTTTTGAAGTTTCATGTTTATATCTGGAAATGAATCTTTAAGTTGTATGTTGATAATGAAAAACTTGAATTGCATCACTAATGTTGCCAGATGGTTGGATTTACTCCACTCGATAACTTCTAAAACCCATAAAGTGAAAAGTTCCTGTCATATTTTATATTAATTTTAAATTTGTGTGAGTCTTAGAAATACGCATGGGACTAAATCACCTGAAATTCTTCCTCATTTATACAATTCAAAGAATATATTTAATCTAATTTATTGATGGCATTAATATATCCACAAATGTAAAACAAACTACTCCTTTGTCCCGTGGGTTCACCTGCTGCTCCTTAGAAATGTTTCTCTGCCCTACAACTGTTGTTCGATCAGTCAATAAGCACTTCTCTATCTGAGCACTGCAAGTAATCTTCAAGGTTCGTTTATGTGTTGACCCCTTCTTACTCGTGCACATATTATTAAATCAGCACTTCACAAAGCTGACCGGAGCCAAAAGTGTGATGTAAATGAAGTTGGTTTTTGGTCTTCCTCCTTTGTTTTTATTTTGGGCTCTCCTGCTTTAGTGCCTAATTCCCATACCCAAGGTTTTGATGTTACCAAAGTTCTCTCTTGCAAAGTCAGCTGGATTCACTCACCACCCTAGCAGCAGTACTGCCTCTTCTGTTTTCACCTTGCATCCAGCACACCCGCTGGTGTTTCTCGCACTGTCTGGCTGAGATTTTTTGGCCAGATAGATCTCCTGAATCTCTTTACTTAAATTATTGTCACACCGGGTCTACCCCATGTCATCCTTACACAGTTGGTTTCTTTTGCTCCCAGATCAAGACTTTACCCTTTTTTTTTTATTTAGTTGCGTTGTTTGAGCCCGTCATTGGTCAGAGTACTCCTGAAATCTCAGTTTTTTCATTTGATATTTTAGCTATTTCCTTCACCTTTATGCTTTATACAATTTTAATCTTCATGGCTTCTATGCCGTCATTCTTTACAGGAAAGAATGAAGAACAAAGCCGTATATGGAATACTCAGAAACACTATGTTCTAGGTTGACTTCTATCTATTTTTAATATCATTTTTGGATTTGGAATATCAGCCTGTTGAATATAGGCTCAGCAAACCTGTATTGCCTAAGCTTCTCCAAAGAAATATCCCAACTTACTTACAGAATTTAAGTCTCACTGTATGGATAGTATTTCCTGAATTGCCAACTTATATAATATTACAATCCCTGCTAGAGACAGAAATTCATCTTTCTCCTCACTGTAGAGCACAAGGCTTTACATTTAATAAATGCTCAGAGAATGTTGATAGAATAAGTGAAAATGGGTATTAGTTTGAATATGTCATGAGTTATTCCTAATGATGCTTTTTTAAAGGCTTCACAAAACACCTCTATTTGCGTTTCCAGAATTCCAGGACCCTCCGCAAATCTTCATAGTTTTTGAAAATTACCATTTACAATCACATTTCCAGTATTTTTTTAATGAAGATATAATGGATCTAGGCCTAAACAACCAGACTTATTAAAAGGGCTGTTACTCCTTCTAATTTCAAGTTTCTCTTTATTTTTTTAGCCTATCTCTTCTTGTGCAGAATGACAGAAGCTAAATAGAAATTGAAGACCAACCCCTTTCCTTTGCGAAGACTACAACGAGCTCTTCAGATACTGACACTGGTTCTTGTTTGTTGTTTCTTTGCCATACGGAAGTTTTATGAGGCTTAATGGGCATCTTAATTTGCTTATGAAATTCAGCTTATCCTGAGCCTAACTTCCCCCCAACTCTTTCTATGGAAGTTTTGGGGTTTGTTTTGTTTTGTTTTGTTTTGTTTGTGTGTGTATCACTCTTGAGGGCATCTTACTTCATCTAATTTTACAGGGTGCCCGTACGCAGGGCTGAAGTAAAACTGCTATGTGATGCTCAGCTGCACTGGTTGGTTCTTGCTTCTGCTCCAATTGATAAGATTCCGTACCATGCTGATTATTTAATATTTTGAATATAGTCTTGTCTCTTTAAATGCCAGAGCTCATAGAAACTCCCTCAGCAGCCATGCTATTTCTTATAGTTGGTGCATCTTTTTATTACTTCCAGTTCGGTAGCCAGAATTTTCTCTCTTAGAAGCACACTTTTCTCTAAGGCCTCCTGCATAATACTGGAAACTTCTTATAAACGAAACGTCATGCTAGGAATTAAGGAAGAACGCCGTAAGAACACTTTTTTTTCCTTATAGTTCTTGTGGTGTAGGTCATATTTATAGTTACATCTCAATTTTCAAAAACTAAAATGTAAATATAAATTTACATCTGTATTTTTAGAGTCTTTTTTTAAATAATTTTTTATTATATTATGTTAGTCACCATACAGTACATCCCTAGTCTTTGATGTAAAGTTCCATGATTCATTACTTGCGTATAACACCCAGTGCACCATGCAATATGTACCCTCCTTAATACCCATCACCAGCCTATCCCATTCCCCCACCCCCCCTTCCCTCTGAAGCCCTCAGTTTGTTTCCCAGAGTCCATAGTCTCTCATGGTTCATTCCCCCTTCTGTTTACTGCCTCTTTCTTCTTCCCTTTCTTCTCCTACTGATCTTCCTACTTCTTATGTTCCATAAATGAGTGAAACCATATGATAATTGTCTTTCTCTGCTTGACTTATTTCGCTTAGCATTATCTCCTCCAGTCCCGTCCATGTTGCAGCAAATGTTGAGAATTCGTTCTTTCTGATAGCTGAGTGATATTCTGTTGTATATATGGACCACATCTTCTTAATCCAGTCATCTGTTGAAGGGCATCTCGGCTCCTTCCATGATTTAGCTATTGTGGACAATGCTGCTATGAACATTGGGGTGCATATGGCCCTTCTCTTCACTACGTCTGTATCTTTGGGGTAAATACCCAGTACTGCAATTGCTGGATCATAGGGTACTGGACTTTATGTTTGATATGTTGACTTTTTATTCAATATTATGAAAGGTAACATGAAAGGATGTGTTTCTTTGTATATTTATTTTTGGTACTCTTCGCTAAGAAGGTTTTCATGTTAGCTATGTATAAAGTAGCAACTATAACCTTTCCTTCTCCAAATTTCTGAGACACTTCTTTTATTATAGCCAAATGTTTTGGAGACACTATCATTAATCGATTCACCAAGTACTGACAATACTAAGATATTTGGTTTAAAAAAATAAACAAGATAACAACCTGGTATTTGTAACCCATCATTTATTATTTATTGTGTGCTTTTCCAATGAGATAAACGTACTTTTCCTTCCTGTTTTACTTGTGTTTTCTTTTTGAACTAAGAAAGCACCATTTGTAAATCCCGTATCACAAAGTATAATGGAATACTAAAAATATGTACCATGTGTAATTAAGATCGTATGATCATTTTGTTTGTTGTGGTTCTCAACTACTAAATACCCATCAGAATCTTCGTGTGACTATTTTTAGATTATAGTTCAGATCCACTCACTGAATTAGAGTATCAGTAAGGTTCATGTGTAGCAATAGACGATCTTTTAAAAGCTCTGTGATTAAGTCTTACAAGGACCCAGGGTTGAGACCATTGCATGTTCTCATTATGAAAAATTTCAAACTTTATGCATTAATAAACCTTCTTCTCAGTACTTTCTTCTAGGAATGACTTGGTACATTATTAACACTTTATTTCCTAGTTGTTGTCTTTTAAAATATCTGGTTTTAGAGTTTTATTTGATGTTTCCTTTCTATCCTTAAGATTTCTGACTGCGTGAAAGCCTTCTGAGTTAGTTTTAAATATTTTAATAGTCTTATGTTACTTTTACTCTTCTTTACGATGGTTTCTATAGATAATGACTATCTTCATGAATATTTAACCAAAGAAAAGTAATAAACTAAGGTAATTCTCTGCCTAGTTTAATGCCTATTTTATATAGTGATTCATATGGCATCCTTTTTTGGTAAATGTTATGTCTATTAAAATGAAATAAAAATTTTAAAAGCATCTGTTAAACTCTTTCAGAGTAGCTAGAACTCTCTTAAATAATAAAATATATGTTCTTTTTTATTATGGTTATACATAGCATACCTGTTTAGATTGTAAATTATAAATTTCAAATGCTTCATTGTGTCTCTAGTAGAGTATTTTGGACCACACAGAAGGTATTGCTGATAATAAATTCTTTCTTTTTCTTAAATTCGGTTTCATTTTTATTATTAAATTTGAAATCTAAGGGTTTTAGAATAATGCCTTATCCTCAGTGTAGGAGATGTTGACCTGAAGAATGGAATTTGAAATCTGGTTCTGTTAATTCATTACATGAATTGAATGCTCAAAGCTTTGTCTTTATCAATAGTAGAGCAATAATATTAATAATAGTAATAATACCAATCTCACTGTTATTTTTAGAAGTTTCAATGGATAATATAAGTTAAATTATTATGGTTATTGCTTGGCAAATGGCAGGGAACTTGTAAAATATCCACTTCACTACTTAGTACAGTACTTACCATTACTGCTATTAGTTTGAATGAATACGTTCTCATAACCTTATTAGGAGACTAGGGTAGGTAAATGTTCTATTAACTTTATGAGCAAGGGGGAGAAGGCTCACAAAATATGTTTTGTTAATATTTCAGTATGGGGGACTTGCAACCTTCAAACATTGCACTGTTGCACGAAATGACCTTCACAGGTCATTTCGTAAATAGTACTTGAAGTATGCTTGGGTTGTAAGGAGTAAAATGGGTGACATCAGTCTGGCATGACATATCCTGTGGAATCAGAGTGTAACTTTTATTTTCTCATTTAGCTTTCATTGAGTGAAGAATGCAATTTCAATTGAGCACTGAATTGGAGATTCAGAGAACTGGGGTTTTATTACCAGCTCCATCACTGACATACAGTAGGCCATTAGGAAAAAATTACTTTTCTGCTCTGAACATCAGAATTCCCATCTTTAAAATAGAAATAAATTTAGTGGCTTGGAAAATAATGTTGGATTTGGCAAATATAGATACACTCAATATTCTAGAGCATTTGATTTAATGAAATTCATGCTGTGATCATAATGCAAAGAAATAGCAATAAGCATATATATAAATAGTATGCTGATGATGATGCAAGTAAGCACATATATAAATGATGATGATAAATAAATAGATAAACTCCATAGGAAATTGTATCAGTCACTGTAGCCATAGTTTTGAAACATGCTGTGTGGTGTTATGAATATGGAAGAACAAAATTATCTGTCTCCTTCAAGAGCATGGCCAGCCATCCAAATTAACCCTTTCCAGTGTGACCCAAACTGGCATGAGTACCCAGAGGAGCTGACCTGAGTGCTCACGTGTGATCTTGGTTTTTGTAGGCAGTGGTAACATTCAGTATTTGTATGAATGAATATGCGCCGGTGTATGTGAGCATATTTGTAGATCTCCAAACTGGAGACTGAGGGGGTATGTATAAAATAAGACATAAATGAGTTTAGCTCCAGAAAGAGTGGGATAGAACAAGGCAAGGAGAGGAACAATTTCCATCAATGATGGAGTGGTTCTAAACCAATCTTTAAACTCATCAGAAGATTTTGGTAAGAACTAGGGCCAGGAAGGCATCCAGAAGGCTAGAGAGATGGACAGCCAGACACTGCAGAGAATGGATTAATTATTCTCTGACACTTCTGTGGACGTGCTAGGGGGAGAAGGTTATGCATGTGAAGGCAAGTATAATTGCAAACCAGGACGAGACTTTTTCCGAGTCTTTAACCAAAGGGGAAAGAGATTTTAATCAGGTCCAAGCTGACTCAGGTAGGACTAATCAGCGTGAGGTGGGAACTTAATATCCTGAGCAGAAGGGAGCAAGGTATTGGCCACCAGAGAAGGTCAGTGAATAACAAGTATGATGACATTTCTGGTTGTTAATGTCTTTGAATTACTTATGCATCCTATAAACATGAATTTACTTACATGTTTTACATTTTGCTTTTTAACTCACTAGATAGAGCTATATTTAAAAACACATTTATTATTAAATAAGTCTGGAATACTAAATAGACAAAAATATTAAAGAGAAATCTAAAGAGAAGAAGCAATGAGATATCAATATTTTAATGTAATGAATCACAACTCAGAAATAATTGAAAGCAGAAAAAGTGTTTGAAGATCCCTGTTTTTCAAAGAAAGGAAATTCTTTTTGTGTTTTTTAAATAATGGCAGACATAATTGGATAAACTTTTTGTTGTTGTTGTGGTTGTTAATAGGGATGATTCATTTGAATCATCTCAGAAAATATAAGAAAATTCAGACAAGTTAAGCTGAACATAAAAATCATTCATTTTATATTTATTTGTTGAATGCCTACTATGTACCTGTCATTATTCTAAGCACCGGGGTAACAAATAGAACATAGCAGCCCCGTCCTCATGAGCCTTACACTATAGTGGAAGAAAGATAATAATAAATGAAATTAATAAAAATCAATAAAACAATAATAAACAAACAAAAAACAAAGTCTGCAAACCTAGAACTATACTTGTAAAGAAGAATAATTAATTTGTTTGAAAGTTATTTTAAAAAGTAGCCTTCCAAGAAAAGATAATGGATTTAGTTATTCATATTTTTTACCAACTAACTTCTGGGAAGATAGCAGCATGTTTGCTCATCCCCAAACCCGTCTCCCTCACAACCTCTATATATTATGGAATAATATAATAAAAGGAGGCATAAGAACCACCCTCAAGTGAAATCCTTCAGGCTTCCCCTGAGTGTTACAGGGGAGAAAACAGGTACCAAATTTCATTATCCTTGGTGCTCAGGGAGATCCAAGCAACCAGATATTCCTAAGTAAAATTGGCTGGGTTTTTTGTTTATTTGTTTGTTTTTTAACTTGCCAGTGCCAGTCAGTGAAGAATACAATGACTAGTCATACATTTGGGTGTGCTACCTTGATTTATGCTAAGGTACCACCAGTTGTACCCTTCATTGGTTTTGTCCCATCATTGAAAAAGTAAACATCGTTCTTCCATGAGGTCCAAAAAAATTATGAAATTCAAAAACATTACTCAACACTTTGAATATTTTTTTTTAACACTGAGTATTTCAGTGCCGCTTGTGCTCGGTGCCAAACATTCATATGAAACAAGATCTTCCTGGCTGCTTAGTTGGTGCCCATTCCAGATAAATACAACAAACGAGCAAGTCCAACCATATTCGTAGATTCGTTCATTCGTAAAGGAAACGTACAGTTCTGCAGATATGATCTCATCTCTATGCTTGCAATTAAAATTTTAATTTGACGAGATGTGGTAACATTGGAAATTGGCACTGATGTGAATGCTTTGGCTGGTTTTTCATCAGGAGGCATTGAACAATGTCAATAGTCCAAAGCTTTATTAAGCACCATCTATGTGTGCTCTTCTCCATCTAGTGCAATACGGTAACATAATCTGTAATCTATTTCTGTGGCTTTGAAACTCTAGTGTGAAAAGCTGCTGTAAACAGTTGTAGCTGTTAAAGACTTCAACCCAACTGTGTTTTCAATATTTGAGTATTTCTTCTTTAACTTCTAAAGGTTTGGCCTCAAAACGACATTGAAACTTAACTGTCACTATAAAATCATTTGAAAATATTCTGTTTCAAAAGATACAATAACGAAAATTACTAGCATATATAAAGATGAGAGAAATAGCATTTTGTCATAGTTTTATTTCTTGGTTATGGTTTCACCCAGGTTCTTTGGAAAAGATTTTTCTCTTCCATGAATCAAATAACCCTCTACTACGGAAGTTTTATTTTTATTAATCTCAGCATCTTTAGATATAGATGGTACATCTGTAGATTGAGAAAATGAATCCTCTTATTTATTTTTATTCAATAATCATTCCTTAAATATAAGAAAAATCTATTTCTTTGATTTTAAATAAACTATTATTATATTCTAAGATAATAAGCTTTAGATAATACTTAAAAGTTTGGAACATTTTTCAAAAAATTAAAAATATTATTCAAATCCAGACAATTTCACTTCTTTTTGTATTTCCATGTAGGTACAAGGAGACTTTCAGGATTTCAACATAAGATTTATTTATATATTTTTTAAAAGATTTTATTTATTTATTTGACAGAGAGAGAGGCAGCCAGCGAGAGAAGGAACACAAGCAGGGGGAGTGGGAGAGGAAGAAGCAGGTTCCCAGCGGAGGAGCCTAATGTGGGGCTTGATCCCAGGACTCTGGGATCATGCCTTGGGCTGAAGGCAGGCGCTTAACGATTGAGCCACCCAGGCACCCTCAACAAGATTTATTGAATGACAATGACTTTACAAAGATTACAAGAAGTATAAACAGTGATAGTATAACAGTATAAACAGTATATATATATATATATATATATATATACACACACATATATAATATAGTTTATATATATATAAAGTATAAACAGTAATATTCAGAATATTACCATATAAACAAGAATACACCAACACATAGTGTACACATAGTATACACACATAGTGTACACATAGTATACACACATAGTGTGTATACTTCACACATAGTATTCTTCATTAGCAAAAGCAAATGACATCCTACATGGCCTGTGATTTCTGAAAAAGCTGACTGAATACTTGTACAAGAATAAAAGTAAAAAGGCAAATAACATCTTCATATTATTATGGAAATAATTTTGACCGTGAAGAACTCCTGAAATGGTCTTGGGAACTTGCAGGGCTCCCTCAGCTCCCTCAGTTCTGAGAACTATTGTCCTACTGGAAAAAAGGGAGTGGCCCATGAGTACATTAAGCTGAATTATAGAACAAAACTAACAATTACAATTTTCACATTTTCTCTGGCTAAAAATTTTAAATTCAAACTACATTCATATTAATAAATTCAAAGGAATATTTTCCAAAGAAAACATTGATCCACCTATCTGTATTTCTATATACATGTGTGTATCTGTGTTTGTGTGATTTATAAGAAGAAAGTTCTGCAGTTTTATATAACAATTGACTTTAATTATAATAAGAACAGAAATTTAGTTAATTTTTTTGGCAAAGAAGAGTAAATACTAACTTTATGAAAATGGTTTATCATATGAAATCCATGTCTGCTATTGACAGAGATTCTAAAATATTTTCTTAAACAGCATCAAAAAACTGCAAGCACTACATGCTAAGAATACTCCACAATTGTACAAATCATTTCTTTGGCACACATGCCCAAATGTGTCATCAAGATGATAGAGTCAGAATGAAAGAATGGCACTTTTAGAAGCAACGTAATAGTCACTGAATTGTCAAATCGTAGATGCTCTGGTCTGGAAGGAACCCTAGCAACCATCCAGGTCAGTGACCCATCCACAGCTTCCCTGATGGGTTCAGTCTCTGCTTAAATGCCTCTAAATTAATGAGAATGTACAGTTCTCTAGTTTGTCATTTTTATATGGCACCTTTGCTATAAGTCCTTCCTTCTATAGAACTGATATTGGCCTTTTTATTCCCATGTATGCCCTTTCATAATAGTTTGATCCTTGGGACAGAGTAAAACAGTAACGAGTTATGCAAGACTTGAAAGTCACCAAAGTGATCTGACTCCACCCTGTCATAATAAATGCTTGGATTTAATTATCCTTAAGATTTCTTTAGGTTGTTCCTTCTCTTAAAATTGATGGTTTCCTCTCTGTACACATGCACGTGGGGGCACACACACACACGCACACACACATATGCACGCACATACAGACAAATGAATACACACTGGGTGTGTGATCTTATGTTATCTTCTAATCTTTAGGATCCTGATTTCCTTTTCTCTAAACTGTTAAAAATTATATCTACTTTATTTTTTTCACAGGGTTACTTTGAAACAGTAAACATGGTATAAGTGAGAATCCTTGATAAATTGTGAGTACAATGAAAACAACTGGTTTAAAATAAAAATTAACATTATGGAAAAATGAGTAAATGGAAGTAATAAGTAGCATATGCAACAGTTTAGTTAGTCAAAAATATACACAAACGTATTGATATATAAAGTAACAGAATTTGGGGGATTTCTGCCTTTACTATGATAGAATAAATTTATAATAGATTGACTCCTCAACAAATAACAACTACATACTCTGGAGAAAACACATACACACACAAATCTACTCGATGGCCTGGAGAGTGAATAAAAGTAGATGTATATTGGGGGTGAGTTTTAATTTGGAAGAAAAGGCTGTCATGGGTTGAGCTTCCTGTTTTTATGACCTGAGCCTGAGGCTAGCCTCAGTCACAGGTGCAAGGTGGTAAAGGAGCGAAGAACCAGAAGAGAGCCCAGGGTGTCCATGACCTCTGTAGTGTGGGGAAGTCCCAAAGAGGAAAAAGCCAAAAACAAAAAAAAGAAACCCTAAATTATAGACTCTACCCTAATTTCTGATTGACACTAAGACCGTGCTTACGTGGGGCAAAATCAAAGTAGCTTCCCCTAAAGGTGGAAGGACTGAACTGGGAGATCAGCAACACAACCCACTACAGGTGAAACAGAATTTAGAGTTTGGGTCTAATCAATTTAACTATCTGCTAAAATAAACATATCAAGGATAATGGTCAAAAACATACCAAATTGGTGACTTAATTTTATAACTTCAAGAAGTTTGGTGAGCCACTAGTAGAGCAAATACAAACATAATGCCTGGTCACATCAAAATAAATTTGCTTGAAAACCAGAGAGAGAGAGAATCTTGAAAGCAGTTAGAGAGAGAGAAAAAAAAGATTTTAAAGATTGTACCAGAAGACCATGGATCAAATCTTTGAAATACAGAAAGAAAACAAATAAATAAACAAGCCTGTTAAGCCAAAGTTCTCGTCCAACAAAATATATGCTTCAAGAAAGAAGGTGAAATAAAGATATTTTAGGTTAACCAAAAAACAAGGGCAAAAAAAAAAAACAACAACGAAAATCGCCAGCAGGTCTGTACTTCAAGTAGGGCCTTTCTTCAAGCTAAAAGGAAGTATGATACCAGAGGGAAACACAAATCTTGAGAAATGGATGAAAAGAAACAGAAATAGCAAATATTTAGGTATCTATGAAGGATGCTTTTCTCTTAATTTCTTTAAAATAAATATAATGGCTTAAAGCAAAAATTACAACATTGTCTTATGAGGTATAGAATGCATGGTATTGGAATGTATATGGCAATTCTAAGGATTGGCAGTGGGTGGTAAATAGACATATGTTTGATCAGAATGACAGATATACAGGCATAGCTAGACAGAGTAATAAATACAAATTTCTGTGTGTTAGTATACATACATGTATCTCCTGGTTTTGTCCACTGAGAAGGGATAGAAGCAGTAATACTCCACTCACTCACATCCAATTAGCATGTATAATACCCCAGATTGTGGTTCTAAATATCATTCTTAATAAATGGAACCAAGGACATGTAGTTGATTCCAGGTCTGGGACAGAAAAAATACAAGATGAGCAAAAAGCGTATTTTAGTGCCAGAAAATAAGAAAGTGCTCAGAAAAGGCTGGGACCATGTTAAAAGTTCATAGGAAGCAACCTGAAAGAGCTCCCAATGGCCAAATCCAAAACAGTCTGAGAACAAAAGAAATAATGATAGTATAATCCACACAACAAAAATATTCCATGAATACACACGAATATAAGTAAATAATACCAAGGGAGAAGGAGAAGTTCTTTCTTTCAGAACAATTCAATTAATCAATGTATAAGAAATGAAGGAAATAGACACTCTTCATTAGAACTTTTGCAGGAAAGATCAGGGATGTGTGCTGAAATGAGTGGATGAAAGTTTGAGGAGAAGCTGGATATTTGCACAGTCACAAACATCTGCTCCGAGATACCAGCTACGAAAGGAAAGATACTAACTTTACAGTGGAGAGATCCAACAGACATCACCTCGACCAAATGATTGTAGTTACCACAAATAATAAGCCATGTTGACATTATGTAGCCCTTGATAAACTGCACTGAGAAGGAATATCACTTCAGTGTTATTCTAGTCAAGAAGACATAACTACAATCTAATCATGAAATAACATGAGGCAAACACAAATAACCAAGGAGCTGTCTTCAAAATGGCCAAGGCCACAAAGCATAAGGAAGACTTGGAAACCATCACTTCTTGGAAGAGACAAAAGTGAGAGACTGAATATCCAAATGGACAATGGCCAGATCATGTAGAAAGTAGAACTCTGACCTACAATGTACAGCAGCCAGTCTAAGTAGACTACACATAATGGGTAATAAGCGGTCTAGCAAATCAAACTATTAGTAACAATCAGTCCAGAAAGCCAAATAGTACCCCTGTAGCAAAGCAACTGGCCTCCCCAAACCAACATTTAATTAATATCTGGCAGCCTCTGTAATTTATGTCCCAGCTTCTAAATTAGGACCAACTTGGAAAAGCCAAATATCAACCCTGAAGTAATCACATATGATGCCCAGCCACAGCTTCCCTATGCCACCACCCTCCAATCAGGCCATACCTGAAGTCTTTCTTTTTTTCCCTGCATAAGCTTTCACATTCCTCTGCCCATCTTTGCATCTCTGCCAAATGCATGTGATGGTGGCAGACTTCCTTGCTGTCAAGACAGTCAAGAGCTATAGCTCTTACTTGGGTGGTCTTCATTTATTTCCACAAAGGAGACCTGACAACTGAATGCAATATGGGATCTTGGGATAGAAAAATGACATTAGTATAAAAACTGGTGAAATCCAAATAAAGTCTCCAAGTTAGTTAATAGTATTTACCGGTCTTATCATGTTAGTTTTGTAATATGTTACAAAAGATGCTAAAATTAAGGAAAGCTCTGTAAGGGGTCCTTGAGAACTCTCAGTACCTGGGAGAATATTCTGTGTGCCTAGGATTCTCTCAAAATAAAAAGTTAAATTATGAACCTATATAAAAAAGAGAGAGAGAGAGAGAAAAAATCTTTGTAATGTTAGGAAGCAAAAAACCATAAGCCATAAAAAATATATATTTGGCTTTATCATCAAATTTTGTTTTTCTCTTCCAAAGACATGGTTAAGAAAACAAAAACATGGCAAAGATCAAGAACAAATATCTGCAATATGTGTATTTGCCAAAAGACTTCTAACCAAAATACTTAACTTTTACAACTCAATAATGCAAATAGAAACAGCCTTATGAAAATGATTTTAAAAAAATACCTTTACTGACACTCCACAGAATAATATAAAGTAATGGCCATAAGAGCATGAGAAGATGCTTAGCTGCATTAGTCACCAGGAAAATGCAGATAGAAATGCCATAGAACTACACACACATTAGAATGGATGAAATTGAAAAAACTAATAATACCAAGCATTGGTGAAGATTATGTAAGAACTCTTATATACTGATGGCGGGAATGTGAAATTCGATGACTACTTTGGAAAACAATTTTGCGCTCTCTTAAAATTTAAAATTTAAAATTTTAAATGTACAATTTACATATGACCCAGTCATTCCGCTCTGAAATCTTTACCCGGGAAAAACACACAAGATTTGTCTGTGCATGTCTATAGCAGCATTATTCCAAACTAGAAATAACCCAAATGTCCATCAGCAGATGCGTGGTTAGAAAAGCAAGCAAAACAAAACAATTAGAATAAAGAAATTACTGATGCATGCAGTCACATGGATGAATCTCAAAAATCATTTTGCTGAGTGAACAAAGCCAGACATAAAAGAGTACATACTATATAATTTCATTTACATACATACAAAACCTTTCTATTGACAGGAAACAGAACAGTGTTTGGCTGGGTTGGAGATAGAGGAATGGCTTAACTACAGATGGCCACCAGAAATTGTTGGGGCCATGGAAATATTCTGCCTTTTGATTGTGTTGGTGGTTTCATGGGTGTGTACATCTGTCAAAGTTCATTTCGTTGCACACTTGAAATGCATGCAATTTATTGTACCTAAAATATACTTCAGTAAAGTTGATAAAAATAAAAAGAAATGACAATATAATTTAGAATTTGAAGGAGCTTCATAAATCATTTAGTGACCTTCCTTGAAGAGGGGAGCTTGGGTTAGAATCCAGATCTTTTGCTTCCCAATTGATGATGTACAACATATGTATGTCTACATATATGTGTGACAATTCAGAATAGGATAGGATAATCCATAAGACTTTATTGCCTCTTGTTTAAATTCTGAAGGCAACATTCTCAAGTAAGTAATGGCTGGACTGTCTACTATGTGTTTCTTGCTAAGAGGGGAGAGGGAAGGCTCTGGGTTCTCAGAACATATTGGTTTGTCTGGCTTTTCCAGAAATGATAGGAATTCCTATTAGGATACATTTCCAAGACCTGGAAATGTTTTCAATAAGTCATGAGAAGTTTTGGCTCAACCTCCTGTTCAGTTCATGCCTTTTGGGCTTCACAGAACACTCAATCTACAACATGTGCTGGAAACCTGGATGAGGCTATGATTGAAAACTTCTGCTGTCTATCAGCTGCCACTTTGCTTTTTCCTTCATTCAGTGGTCCACTTTGCTTGGGAAAAGTAAACCTCAGAGCAGCAGCAGAGATGGGAGGCAGAGATTAACCCTTCCCTGGTGTTCGAGCTGGCCCTCATCGCCTGTCTTGTACCCAAGATATCTGAGCTACTCTCTGAAACTTCATCCTGTCATCTGCAACACTGCTCAAAAGGAGAAGCATTTGGACGTTATTTTGCATGGCACGCTCCAGCATTTATCTGGAACAAAAAAGTTCGGTTCAGCTCAACATGTGACGAGAGCTGTGGAATGCCCAGAGGGTTACGAAGCACTTTGGGCGCTTCGGGCCTTGTAAGGGAGGCAGATGCAGTAGCCAAGCGCTTTCACTGCGTGCGTGGAGATTCGGGTTGGATATTCATGCTGGAGGCTCTTTCTCCCTGTCAGACAGAATACAACACAACAGAGGCATTTTGACAAAGAAAGGTCTAAGCTTTATCTTGAAAAGTCAGAAAAGGACAAAGTACAAGGATGAACTTCTTTGGTTGTGAGTTTTCTTAGTTTTGAAGTGAATGTTTGGACAACCGAATAACCAGTTCTACTGTTCTGTCCTTTTATGATGATAGCAGTCTGTCCTATTCGATAGGATGATGGGATGGGTCACCTCTATCACCCAACTCTTAGAAATAACTCTGTGTTTCTAAAGTCTTACATGCTGCCAACTTTCTTGCAGGTCGCTGGGATTCTAACAAGGAGTGTCGGTTCCCCTAAGGATTCTATCTTCCTGCATGTGGCTGTATCTGTTCTCAAACTTTTGGCTCATCCTGCTAGGTCTTTACAAAGATGCAGATGCTTCTTAAAAGTGGCAAAAAGATCAAAGAGACTTTTGTGCCTGATGTGCTGGAATGGGTCTGAGTCCTGTTAAATCTAATTTGGACATATTAAATAAAACCAGAAACTAGTGGCTTGCGAAGGTTGCTGGTGAAAGTATGGAGCTTCGAAGGTCAAATTTGCAACATTCACAGGTTGAAAATGCCAGATTTAACTGCATTTTTCTTTTTAATTGTATCTAGAGAAAGAAAACCCACAAAATGGATGCTGCCACACATTATGGCTGATGTGTTTTCTAGTATTAGTGTTTCTGTGATTAATTAGCCCAAGTCCATGGACTGTTGCTTGCGCTTCTTTTATTCTAAATGTGACCAAAGAGTGTATTTACCAATTGTAATGATGGCTCAAAGCAAAATTTAATATACAAACATAAAATGAACATTTGCTTCATGTGAAGCCCTGACTAGGAACTGAGGAAACAAATAGAAGCATTACACACTTCCTACCCACACAGAGGACACATGCTAAAGGGGATAATAAAACACTCGTTTAACTGCAATACACATAAGTCCCATAAAATTGTACAAAAGGTTTATTGAGTCTGAAGAGAAAGAGCTCAAATCCAGTCGATTTAGATAGATTTTATCCTTGATCTACTTAAACTACTTCTAGTGCTGTTTTCTCCCTCCTACCTTCAGGTACCTGCTTTGAGCCTCAGGCTTGATATCAAGGGATTGGGTTTTAAATGATAATTAAGGTATTGGCAGATATGACCTGTCTCAAGTGTGTTTGCATTTTGAAGCTGTAAAAATCCATAGGAATGAAACCATTGGTATGACAGGTATCGGGGTTGATGCGTAGGTCCTTTACTGTCGTCCTAACATCCTTCAACGATTCTATTTAAAGATAACAATAGTGTATCTTTGAATTAGGTGAGCTCTCTGGATGTGTCCTATCATTCTCTGTTTTAAGAGCTCTAGAATGTTAGTTGCTACCTGTGATTTGAACATTTCTCTCTGAAATTTGCCTTGTTCTATTGCAACTAAGCCATAATTTCCTATGATTGAGATGCACTAAATTTTTAATTTAAGTGGAAAGGAAGGAACAAAAAAGGGCTTGATAAATAGATGACACTTCCACATGGAGTCTCGACAAGGGCTCGTGTAAGAGCATCTGGTAAGCAGACTGGACAGAGTTATTCCAATATGAGTGGAAAGGAAACATTGGCTTTTTAAAATATCAGACAAAAAACTGCAGGTAACTAGGGAAAAAGCAACAACTTGAGAACTGGATTCAGGGTCTCTCGATGTGTACTTTTCTCCTATAATCTAAAATTATCCTGGGCACCAAGAAAGAAACCTTATGAGCTTCTTTCACTTCTAAAATTCTATGATCCTATGATCTCATTTTCTGTCTGGGTGAAATTTACATGTTTTATCACTATGTTAAATGAAGCTCTGTATTGGACAGCAAAAGATACTATCATTCATTTGATTTAATAAATATTAACTGAGCAACTGTGCTTCAGACTTTGTCCTCTATGCTGGAGACATAGAAGAGCAAATCGTCAGGCTCTCAGTTGGATTTCTCTCTAGTGAGGATCTAAATGGTCATCAAACATTTAAACCTACAAAAATGACAACATTTGCAGGCCACAGATAGAGAGGTAGGCATTCCATCTTGATTTTAATTTTTTTTTTCATCTTTTTCTCATCGCTTTTGCCACTTTTCATCATCTGGAGTGAAAATGTTTTTCATATTAAGAAATTGATTCTGGGGTGCCTGGGTGGCTCAGTCATTAGGCATCTGCCTTCGGCTCAAGGCGTGATCCCAGGGTCCTGGGATCGAGCCCCGCATCGGGCTCCCTGCTCTGCTGGGAGCCTGCTTCTTCTTCTCCCGCTCCCCCTGCTTGTGTTTCCTCTCTCACTGGCTGTCTCTCTCTCTGTCAAATAAATAAATAAAATCTTAAAAAAAAAAAAGAAAGAAATTGATTCTTTTAAGAGAAAAAACTTTTTAAAAATTCTAAGAAATGGGGCGCCTGGGTGGCAAGGCGGTTGGGCGTCTGCCTTCGGCTCAGGGTGTGATCCTTGCGTTGTGGGATCGAGCCCCACATCAGGCTCTTCTGCTGTGAGCCTGCTTCTTCCTCTCCCACTCCCCCTGCTTGTGTTCCCTCTCTCGCTGGCTGTCTCTATCTCTGTTGAATAAATAAATAAAATATTTAAAAAAAAAATTCTAAGAAATGACTCAGGTACTATCACAATATTTCTAAAAAAAAAATGTGTTATTTATAAATCCTGGGCAAGAATGAGATGCAATGAATGTTTGCAGCATAGTTAAGCAGGCAGCATGTGATAAAACAGCCAAGGGAGGTGACTTCCTGGGGTAACAAAAGAATATCATTTCATTGTAAAATAAAGACTGCCGTAGATTCTGGAAACAAATTCATCAACAATAAGACAAAAGGCTCAAGAATAGGAGTATCCATACACTTTATAGGGGGCAGTAGACAGGCCAGCCCGCTGAGAGAAAGGCTTGTATTGGAGGATAGTTAAGAGAAGTTCTAGCTCTTCAAGACTCCTGCCATTAACCACCCACACATCCTTTTAAAGAAGTTTTCCTTTTTACTGAAAGATGACACCCACCCTGTGATTGCTGCCCCCACCCTCTTGTATCTGTCTTGACCCCCAAAGATCCCTTGATCAGTGAAAGTTATTCCAATTGCTAAGCAGGTGGCCTCCAGGGATAGCCCAGCTTGCTGAGCCATGGCCCAGATAGTGTTGTTAAGTCTAATTTGTGATAGGCTAATATGAATGACTTGGAAACCTGGATGTTACTTAATTTTTTGTTTCACTTTGTCTTAAGACAATAGGAAACCTATTATGAATCTGAATTAAAAAAAAAAAACTTATATCTTCACCTTATCTTATATTTGTATATTACTGAATTTTACAAGAACTATCTGGAGTAAGGACAGAATGCCTGAGTTAAATCCTGGCCTTGATACTCACCAGCTATATGTCATAGAGCAACTTAACCATCTCAGAGAAAACAAACAAACCAACCTAAAATATCATACTTTTAATTACACTATCATACATGTAACCTATTATCATGCTTAAAATTTCCCACTTCCCAATGCCCCAAATTTGTCTTTGATCAAGGAAAGACAGGCCCAAATACTTCTTCACCTCTTTCATCTTTTCTTTTTTAGTTTTTCCTAATTCCATATTGTAACTGGTACAATATTTTGATATTGGAGCAAACTCATCATATCCTATTTGTTGGCATACATTACATAAGCAGCATTTGCAATATCATGAAGTTCTCCAGAAAATTCTGTTGTTTGTCCCCGTAAATGTTAACAAATGGGTAAGCAAGAAAAACAACAATATTTAGAGATAAGAATTTCTGGGACAGTCCTTTGACATTTGGATCAAAAGTTACTTTATTCTTTTTGGTTGTTTAAATCACATGAGCCACACTTAACGTTTCACAGATATTTTCCAGGACACTATGTTGCTTATATATTTAAATTTTAGTCGATATGTTAATTGAAACAGTCATGTTTTGACCATATCAGAATCAGTCTGAATAATATTTCTTACCTGTGATGATAATGAATTTTAGTGAAAAAGCAAGTAACTGCTGGAAGTAGTTACGCCTCAATATTGGATTAGAGAGTTTATATAGCCGGAAGCAAACTCAGACCTGAAGAGAATAAGCATCCTTCCCTGCCTCAGGAATGAAAACAAAACAGAACAACAAAAACATCCCAAAGGTAGCAACCGGCCAATGTCCCAGGGGAAAGCAGAAATGTTTCTTTGGAACCTGTACATTTCAGGCAATCTAATTTAGGTAAAAACCAGAAGAGGCAACAAGCTTCAACATGAAAATGTTAGTTTTTTGTAATGAGAAAAGATATAGCTTATTTTTTACTTCTTATAACAATGAGTAAGTTAAGTTTTATGGGGCTATCAAGATACTTTCTGCTGTATACTTATTAAATGTTCATGAAGTAAATATTAGTGATACACATTGGAAGCAACTAACAAAGCTTTTCTAAGAAAAATGAGGCTGTTGGGTTCTTAAATGATTGTTAGTGTCTCAATTTACTCATTAACAACCAAGTAATTTATTCCTGTCCATTGAGAGAGGTGAGGTATGTGAATATTATTATACAGTAATCCTGTGTTGATATTTGTCATATCAAAGAATGCTGAAACAGAAAATAGTTTAGAACCATTCTAAGTCTTGCCACCTTCCTGAGTTTAGATTTTATAGACTGCATCTCAAAATTGGGATGAGGTACAGAGATAAGGCACCAGAACAAACCTTTTAATTTTGCTACTTTTTCTTTCATGATACCATTAGTGATGTCTTACAGAAATCTGAGATTGCTCAGAAAGTGGTACCGACCCTGGGAATGTTAGAAAATTATGATACTATCATTTGCTTCTTCACTCTTAATTAAAGAACTCTAATTAGCCAGTGTAGTTGTCCGGGAGAGAGAGAAAGAGAGGGAGAAAGAGAGAGGGGGAGGCAATGATCTATTTTAAGGAATTGGTTCATGTGATTAGGGTAGAATCTGGCAAGTACAAACTTCGCGGCGTAGGCCAGTAGACTGATCACCCAGGAAGCGTTGATGTTGCACCTGGATTCTGAAGGCAGTCTGGAGAAGGAATTCTCTCTTTCCCAGGGAACCTCAGCCTTTTTCCAGTTAAGGCCTTCAAATGATGAAAGGTAATCTGCTTTACTCAGAATCTATTGATTTAAATGTTAATCTCATCTAAAAAATACTTTCACAGCAACACGTAATTGACCAATATCTGGATCGGTGTAGCCTAGCGAAATCGACACATGAAATTAACCCTCGTGGCCTCCAGTGGTGCAACTGAATGGCCTATACAGAATAGCCCAATGAAGACTCCCTGGTAAAGGGATGAATGCACATGCTAGAAGAAAAAAAAAAGCTTAAAATTAATGCGTGTGTGTGTGTGTGTGTGTGCATGTGTGTTTATTCATGCACATTTAAAATATGCCTGACATTATATTTTGGCCCAAACTTAGAACAATAAACTACAAAGTTGAGATAACTGCTCAATCAGTATGCACCCATTTTACTGATATGGATAAAGAATACTATTTCAAAACAATAGGACTTCAAATTGCATTTCTATTTCTTTCTCACATGTTCCCTGAGTATTGTACTATTTAGGGTACTGCGGGGTAATGAACTGTAATTGCTAATGGTTCTAATAATTCTTGATTACTCATAGAATGCTTGATGACATATTTATTGGCTATTCCTTTCTCAGGCTTCCTTTGAGTTGCAGTAACTGTGCGCTATCTGACCGTGGAAGCTGATATTCCTGTTAGTAGACTGGAGCTGACGTTTTGTAGTCCTTATCAAAAACAGCAGGTGTTAGAGTTTTCTCTAAGAAAGTTAGGACATATTAAGGGAAGAATGTAAACATAAAGATCCTGTTCGATTTTATTTGTTGTCTGTCATCATGTTTAAATTATAGTGAAATGTACCTGAATATTTTTAATCTAAATGTGGAATTTAAAGGGATCACTGTTGAGTGGGGGTTTCTACATGAAGATTCCAGGTAAGAAGCATTCTCTTAGTATGTGGAAAATCCAGTGCTCCTGTCTGTCTCTCACACTCCTACCACACTCAACAACAGTTCTGACACCAGATGTAGGGTTTTCCCACCATCAAGCAATTCCCCAACACCAGCTGGGTGTCCTACAATTTGACTCAATTCTGACATTATCTCTTTGGAGATAACATCAGATCCTGAAAGACGACTTCGGCCACTTCCATTTTGACATCCATCTGTACTTCCCAAATTGATAACGTTCTTTCCAGCTTATCTCTTAACTCAGGCAAAAGGCCCATGGGCAAAGCATCCTGTAATGGGAACTGAAACTACTCTCTCCTGCGGTAGAACTGCCCAGGCTCTAGGAAGACCCCCCAACATGATTGACCCCAGGGCAATGATCAGTCTGACCTTACTGCCTGCTTGCAGGTATCCACCAACCTTTGTTTTCCTCTGTAATCTAGAAGTATTTTCAGCACTTTGAAATGCTCATCCGCTGTCTTCCTGGTGTTGGCCTCACTGAAAAAAAAAATTCCTTTCATGTTTCACCACCACTCCTCTCTCAGCTTTTGGATTTTGTCAGGGGCAAGTGGCAGAACCTGGTCTATTTAGGATCCCCAGAGCCGGGTGCTCTTGTACCCCTGCACCCCGGTTATAATCCCGCAGGTTAAGGGCTCGGTCCTCTAAGACTCTCCCCACTTCAGATGCCAATTGTAAATAGTAGGTCCCCTTAGGTTACCCACAACTTCTAACTTGACTACAGATTGGAGCTTCCCATGACCTCCTCCCCTTGGATTCAATTATTTGCTATATCAGTGCACAGAACTCAGGGAAACACTTATGTTTATCAGTTTGTTAAAGAATATGATAAAAAATACAGATGAACAGCTAGATGAAAAGGTGTGTAGGAAAAGTATGTGGGAGCACCCTCTCCAAACGTGGCACTCTCCCTGAGTCTCTATGTGTTTACCAACCTGTAAGATCTCTGAACCCTACCCTTTTGGGGTTTTATGAAAGCTTCATTACACAGGTATGGTTGTTAAACACTGACCATTGGTGATTGAACTCAATCTTGATCCTCTCTTTCCTCCCTGTGGGTCAGAGTTTACAGGGTTGGCTCTACTGGGAACCAGCCCAGATCCTTAGTTTACCTACCAGCTTTCCTGAAAGTCACCTCATTAACATACAAAAAACACCATGATTGCTCTTAACACTTAGGAAATTCCAAAGATTTTAGGAGTTTGGCGCCAAGAATGGGATGAAGACCAAATATAAGTTTCTTATTACAAATCACAATATCACACTTAGTAAGCCCAGGGACTATACATAATACTCAGAGTAATAATTCTTGACCTTGTAAATGTTTCTATATCACATTTAAACTTTTAAATATTTTAAACAGTTACTTTGTAGCCAAAGAAGTAAATGACCATGAAATGAAAAATGTGTGAGACTGATTTCCTTTGTGGACTTCCAAGCTGGAGTCTGAATATTTATGGTATGTTCCAAGTTATCCCTTTCTCTTATCCCATCTTTCCTTCCCATGTATGGGGCCAGCTGCTTTTGATGCTAAGAAAGTTGCCCTGAAGATGTTATAACTTCAGGCTCTTTTTAATGTCCTCCCCACCACCGCCCCCAGCAAAGTGCAACAGCCACCATTTTCATAAAGCAAGAAAAGGTGTGAGTGTAGAAGGGGAAAAAGGGGAAGAGGTATGGAGTAAAATGGGACGACATAATTAATAATTGAAGGTCATAGGAGTGATCAGATAGAATGCACCTGGGGTCCTTGTGTCGTGCTTCAGAAAGCTGACATCTGTGCAAACTCTCGTTGTACTTTCCCCACTAGTTTTTTTTTTTTAAATAGATGCTTGAACTGGCGTTTTATTTATTTATTTATTTGCTTACTTATTTATTTTTAGTGTTCAGTAATTCATCAGTTGCGTGTAACACCCCATGCTCATTCCCACTAGTTCTAATACATGTGAAAACTAAGGAACAATCCAACTTCCTGGCTCATAAGTGTTTATAATTTATAGAAATTTTCTAATTATCTATAGACAGAGTAAATGACCTGCTACATCATCTTGCTTTGAAACATTTCTTCTGACTTTCCTGAGGAATCTCATACTTACTGTCCCACTGATCGTCACAGTCATTTGGAGATTGTATTAATTTCCTAGCACTGCTGTGCAAATCACCAAATAGTGGCTTAAAACAGCATAAATTATATTTTCTTGCAGTTCTGGAGGTCAGAGGTCTAAAATCAAGATGTCAACAGGTCTGTGTTCCATGCCTAAGTGACAGGTGAGAATCCATATACTCATCTTTTTTTTTTCCAATTTCTAGAGGCTGCCTGCATTCTTTGGCTATGAGCCCTTCTTCACATCACTCCAGCCTCTTGCTTCGATGGTCGCATCTGCTGCCCACCCTTATCCTCCTGATATAGTTTTGGACTATAGTTGTGAGGTTTGGTGGGGTGAGGTCTGGAGCTGACCACCAAGAAAAAATTCTTGAGATGTCTTTAGTGCAAAATGGTGGTTTTATTAAAACACGTGGATGGGACCCCTGGGCAGAAAGAGCTGCTGCGCTGGGTTGTGAGGGGTGACTAATTATATACTTGGGAGTTGGGGAGGTAAGGAAAAGGGAGGTTTTCAAAAGAACTGCTGTATGCTAAAGAGGACCTACAAGATATTGAAGCCCTTGCCAGCGTCAAGTTAAGGTGGTTTTTTCCTCTAGCAAAGCATTAACATTGAGACAGTTGGGAGTTTCGTGGAGGAATGTTATACTCTGCCTATCACAAGTCCTTGTCAATGGGCTGCAGGTTTTTTTTTTTTTTAAGATTTTATTTATTTATTTGACAGAGATAGAGACAGCCAGCGAGAGAGGGAACACAAGCAGGGGGAGTGGGAGAGGAAGAAACAGGCTCATAGCGGAGGAGCCTGAGGTGGGGCTCGATCCCATAACGCTGGGATCACGCCCTGAGCCGAAGGCAGACACTTAACTGCTGTGCCACCCAGACGCCCCATGGGCTGCAGGTTTTAAGGAAATTTTATTTTGTTTACATTCCCTCTACGTTTGTTTCCCACATCACTGTGGATGGGTAGGTGATGTTAGGGTTCCAGGAAATGGAATCTACGGGTCTCTGGAAGTCAGGCTATTGATAAGAATGCTTTTTTGTTGTAAATCACTAAGATGTTGGTAAACTGAGGGAGACTCATGCCCCGCAGTATATGATCTCGGTTAGTTAACCATCTGTCTTTCCCTCCGCTTAGCTCTAGGGAAGTCAGGAGCGCCTGAGGAATGTCACACGGATCCCACCGGGGAGTGTGGGGGGAGGGCTGCAGGGTGTCAGCATGTGCTTTATCCTCAGCTTGCCTTCTGCTCCCTCATCACTCCTGCCTACTGCTTGTAAGAATCCTTGTGATTACATCAGACCCACTTGGAAAACCCAGGATACTCTCCCCATCTGAAGATCCTTAACTTAATCATATTGGCAACATCCGTTTTAACATGTTAAGTAGCATATTCACAGGTTTTGTGGATTTAAGACACAGCCATGTTCAGGGTCATTATTCAGTTTATCACAGGGATTAAAAGAGCTTGGATTATTATCCATTTTAACAGAGAAAGAAACTGAAATAACAGAGGTCACAGAGAGTTTTATGAAGTTCCACTCCTAGTTAGTGGAAAAAAAAGGACTAGGATCCGGAGTTCTGGGCTCTTAGATCATGGGAGTTTTCTTTGATCCAAGCGGAGTTCCTTGGACCAGGACCCAAGCAGGCACTTCCACTCTGAGTACATTTCTGTGCAGGATAAACCAGGGAGTCAGTGACAATACCTAAAGCACAATACTTTATAGTTAGTTGCCCCTCAGAGTCATGAGGTTTGGACTGGGCACCGTCACCACTGAGACGAGCACGATACTATCACTAAGTTGCGTGTCTAGGATCAGAATTGTGAGGGTCACTAAAGGGCCTGAGAATTTCTCACTGCTGACTTACTACCTTAACAAGTATTTGAGTAATCGAGTAATTTTTATTTTTGTGAAGTTACATGTAGACATTTCCTGAGACCAATAATGGACAAAAAGTTGGGTTGACAATTACCAAGAACAATGCAAAGATAATACAAGGGTCCACATAATCTAAATGTTTATTGACTGTGTCCTACCAATTAGAAAAGTTATAATTAGTGAAGTAAATGGCATTATAATAGGAATAAATTTACAAATGAATCGACTCTTTATAAAGTTAGTTCTCCAAGAACTAAGTACTACTCTGTCCTACTTATTATCTTACTGATTTTTGGATATTATCAATACTAAGTAATACAATGCAAAAACAGTAAAAATCAGTTACAAATGACAATGCTGATTTGACAATACTGAATATTGGAGAGTTGATCAAACCATAGGCAAGATCACTGACAAATTAGAATTGGAATAGTGGGACTGCTTAACACTGATGAAAAATAATAAGGATAATGACAAGATAGAGTTTTCTAAAGAGAATGATTTGATTAATCAAATGATTAACAGAAGCCCTCAGGGAAATTGATGAATATCTCTAATATTTTTGTACTTTTTTTGATTCCGTTGTAAAGACCAAATAGAAAATGAAGGATGTTGTCATTCACAACTTCCATATATGGTGCAATTGAATTCTTTTTAATTTTTGTCCAACCTATGAATTAGGTAGAATTTCAATTATATTTTGAATGTTACTCAATATAAAAACTCACACCATCTTAATTTAGTTTCATTTAAGGTAATATATCATTTACTATTTTTTAATTTATTATTTTCATCTTTATCTTAAACAATTTATTTTACATAGTATTTCCCACTACAAATGACCCTAAGAAAATGACTTTCTGTATTTCAGAGTCTGTAGCCCACCTTTATTGGGCAGGAAAGCATTTGAAGATTTCTAATTTCAGCCACCAGCCTGTGGTTGCAATGCACAACTTGAGGCTGTCAGTTTGGGGCAGTGCATAGAAGTTTTAAAGAGGTAAGCAGGACTGGTGACAGTTCATTGAACTTCCTGAGAAGACAGTTTTCTAGCAGACCTTCTTGGGTCTTATTGGAAAAAAAGTCCTTCCTTCAGGTAATAGACAAATAGACCTCCTAGAGGATTTACAGGAGCCGGAGAAACCCCTTGGAGGTCTCTAAAGTGAGATAGAGCGTGTGTCCACTTTTGACCGTCAGCCATAACACCAGCATCATCAACATGATTCAAGAGAAGGGTGAGCCAGTAAAGTCCTTCAATCATGGTGAGGCCCCCTAGTGGCCCTGACAGACAGAGATGCAGGGCCACGGCACTGATTCTAGGGGAGCTTAATTAGACAAAATCGATTAGAGATGCTGAAAAGACGGTTAACAAGGACATTTGTTGCACAAAACATGGGCTACTAAGGTGTTAATGTACCTATGTGAATTGCTTAGTAAATCTGTGTGCACTTAACCTAGGATATTTTTGGCTTCTTTCAACTATGTTCTTTCATAGTTCATTGAATTCCTCAGTAAGAATAATTTTAGTGGTACCTGAGTGGCTCAGTCAGTTAAGCATCTGCATTTGGCTCAGGTCATGATCCCAGGGTCCTGGGATAGAGCCCTGTGTCGGGCTCTCTGCCCAATGGGAAGCCTATGTCTCCTTTTCCCTCTGGCTGCTGCTCCACCTGCTTCTGTTCTCTCTCTCTGTCAAATAAATAAGTAAAATCTTTAGAAAAAAGAATAATTTTAGATTTCATAAAACAGAAATCGTTGCATTGGGGTGAACACTGTTGATTATTCGGAAGTTTCTACAGTAATGCTCTAGCAAGAAAAGTTATTAATTATTTTTTATTTTTTTTAAAGATTTTATTTATTTATTTGAGAGAGAGAGAACAAGTAGGGTGGGGGGGCAGAGGGAGAGGGAGAAGCAAACTCTCTGCTGAACAGGGAGCCCAACATGGGGCTTGATCTCAGATCATGACCTGACCTGAGCAGAAGGCAGCCACTTAACTGACTCAGCCATCCAGGCTCCCCTAAAGAAAGGTGTTTTAGAAAACTAGTATAGTAACAAGTGAATTTGAAGGCTTGGTGCCTGAACAGGAACTTGTTCCATCTTAAGTGTTTCCATAAAACTTTGCAAACCATTCTGTTACTTCTTTCCCCCACCCCTTCTTTCAAAGTCTCTCCCTCAGTCTCTCTCTCTCTGTCTTTCCACTCTCTCTCTCTTTGCCTTGCTCCTTCTCTCTCTCTCTCACACACACAGACAACACACACGTACAATTTGTTTGTTTAGCCTTCTGGTCCCCTTGCTAAATCATGACTTCCCTAAAGCCAAGAGCTGTGGCCTATTAATGACCTAATTCCAATTCTCTTAATTTAAGAAGTGGATTAAATGAATCCGTGAATTTGAATGATTTAGTGTTACAGTTTCACAGGTGGTCTTGCTTTTTCTTTCTCAGTATCTGGATGCATTCACCTTTCAAATTATAAAGCAACAATTTGTATATAGACACCTAAATCTAATTCTGATAATTAAGCAATGTTTACCTCCTAAAGAGAAGGAAATAAAATCAGATAGTGTTTTATTATCATTTCCAGATTTATGATTCGTTCTAATTGATTATATATAGATTATATGAAAGGAAGACCAAATAACAGTTGAGAGCCTAGGGTCCCATGCTGCTATAAAATTCTAAGTGATAAAACCTGCTGTAATTCATTACAATTTCCCGAGTGTCTACAGTGTATTCGGTTTTTGCTAGAGAGTTTACATGTAATCTTTATACCAAATATGTGAGATATTTGTAGCCCCTCTTTTACAGAAGAGGAAATTAAGCTTAGTAATTTTCCCTGTATCACAGAGAGAAGAGCCTGTAAATGGCAGAAACCCAGAAGTTAATCTCAGGGCAGTTAGACTCTGAAGTAATCTGGTATGTCCTGGGGCTTTCATATTCCTGCAAAAGATACACTCAGTTTGGGATTTGGGAGAGCGCGTCAAAAGGGACCATTCATTGGCTGGTAGAACCTGAGTGGGCGTTTATACATAGAGTCCCCTTTCAACAGACACTTCACCTTTCTGAATTCTGAGTAAAGTGGCATCTGTAGGCACTGTGGACCACAAAATCTTGCTGACTCAGCTGTGTAGTGATGTAGTGGGTTAGCACTCTCATTAAGTACAGAAAGTCTCTAGGCACAGATGACTAAATATCCCTCCCCCTCAATTAGGCCTTTTACATGTGGTGCTCTGGTAGCCTTTCTGCCTCTCTGTTCAAAGTAGAGAGGAGGTTACCCATGTACTATGTTTAGCTTGGATCTGGCAGAATAAAAAAAGCCAAATAATCCTGGCAAATACAGAGACCACTATGTTTGCATTAGTTCCAACTGTTGTTTGAACCTATATAAATAGACTTTTCTTTGTTGGATATAATTTGAGTTTATAGGCTACAGTGTTCTGTTCTTACCTGTAACTCATGTCATTGCAGCCGTGGATCCTCTGCAGAATATGACAGCTGTTTCTGAGTGGTGTGGCCTTGATACTGATGGCTGTTGTCTCCCTGGTTCTGTTAATGAATGCTTTGGGGAGACAATTCAAGGGACCCTTGAAGCGTAGCTGTGTCATGTACATAGTATGTGTGTCTCCATAACGCCTCTTCCAAAAGCATGAGCTTATAAATGGAGATTCTTTTTTTAAAGATTTTATTTCCTTATTTATTTGAGAGAGAGAGAGAGAGAGAGTGAGAGAGAGCACAAGCAGGGGTGAGGAGCAGAAGGAGAGGGACAAGCTGACTCTGCTCTGACCTGGGCTTGATCCCATGACTCCAATATTATGACCCGAGCCAAAATCAAGAGTCAGAGGCTGAACCAACTGAACCACCCAGGTGCCCCAAAGTGGAGATTATCAATGCTTCTATCCCTTCAGGTGGGTGAAAGCTAAGTATAATTCTTAAATCTAACATCTATAGATGTCAGCATCCTGGCATTGTATTTACTGGGACTTTCTCCATTAGCATCACCCTTCCAGACGTTGCTTCTGTCCCCCTCATCACAGGCCCCTTGATAAACCCAGATGCAGACTGAAGCAGGCTACAGACAAGGAACATGCAGATTAATAAGAGCACTTGACTGGCAAGGCTGGAGACTCATATTTCCATTAGAGAGTTAGTGATAATTAGTTGTGTGAACTTGAATAAGTTGCTTAATTTCTCTGAACCTTAGTGTCCTCATCTAAAAATGAGAGACTCAGCTAATTGACACAGAAGGCTCCTTTCAGCTCTGACATCCACTGGTTCTACTGACAAATGGCAAAGAAACATCAATGATTTCTCAATAAAACTTAGAAACTTAAGAGATTTTTTTAGGCTTTCCTTTGGTAATGGAAGTTTTGAGAAAGGAAACTACCAAAGCAGATGTATCCTGAGACTGGGCTCTAAGGAATGGAGTGAACAGGGCATTTCTTCATGTCCTGTACCTGTCTTGTAGCCTCTGCCATTACTGCGTTTTTCCTTCCCTTGCCTCCATAGAGCATCCAGTCTGCTACCCAGAAGTGCCTTACTAGCCCCTCTCCCTTTCCCATGACTCTGCTGTTTTCTTAATCACTCCCCCAGACTATGGCAGTAACCATCCAACTAGCCTCTAACTTTTCAGACTCTCAAAACTCCAGTGTTCTGTCTTCCAGGTTAGAATTTTTTTTTTCTTACTTTTTTTTTTTTGGACATTGAGAGAGTGTGTGAGTGCCCATGAGTGTGGGAAGTGGGGAGGAACAGAGGGAGAGGGAGGGAAAATGTAAGCAGGCTTCACATCCAGTGTGGAGCCTGACACGGGCTCAATCTCATGACCTGAGCTGAAATCAAGAGTTGGATGCTTAACCAACTGACCCACCTGGGTGCCCCAGGTTAAGATTCTTGAAGCAGAATATGTTCATGTCCCTGTCCTGTAACAAAATTGAGCTAAATAAAATCACCAACAGTGGATTCCCACTGACAACAGAGTTGAAGCAAAATGCATTTACCTTCATAATTTGGTTCAAATATTATTTTCCAAAAATAATTCTCATAACTCTTCACACAATATATGTTCCAGAAAACTGCCTTCATGGAATTCCCTACTGTTGTAGCTTGATGTAATGGACACTTCTGTTCTTTCTGAGAAAGTTTCCAGAACTTTTCAACTACATCTTTCCAAGTCTCTGTATACCAAATCATACCCATTCTTTAAGATTTGGCTCAAATATCACTGCATCCTCAAAGTTCTTCTTAATACACCATTTGAAAATGCTATCTTCATTTAATGTTCCATAATATACTTATATTCATCATATTAATATCTCTATATTTCTCTTTTGCACTCATATTGCCTTACAGATAATTGTTCACTAAGCATTTGATGGGTACATAGTCTACCCATAGGTAGTCACAGACAAGTCATCATCCTCTCCAATACCATATTAAGATTTTAAATGGGAAGAAGTAGAACAGAGAAACAGAAACCAGAATTAGAATCCTTGGAAAAGGGGATTTGTGAATGCATATTTGTTTTTATTTTCTTTGTGGACATAGTATTCAACTAATTTTGAAATTACAACTAACTCTAAAAGAATATTTGATATTTTGGGGCGCCTGGGTGGCGCAGCAGTTAAGGTTAAGCATCTGCCTTCGGCTCAGGGCGTGATCGCGGCGTTCTGGAATCGAGCCCCACATCAGGCTCCTCGCTATGAGCCTGATTCTTCCTCTCCCACTCCCCCTGCTTGTGTTCCCTCTCTTGCTGGCTGTCTCTATCTCTGTCGAATAAATAAAATATTTTAAAAAAGAATATTTGATATTTCAATATTAATTTTTATTTATTTTAATTAAATATTTATTTATTTATTTTAGAAAGGGGGGGCAGAGGGAGAGGAGAGAGAATCTCAAGCAGATTCCCTGCTGAGCATGGGGCCTAAAGCAGGGCTCAATCTCATGACTCTGAGATCACGACCTGAGCTGAAAACAAGAGTCAGATGCTTAACTGACTGAGCCACGCAGGTACCCCAATATTTTGATTTTTATTAAAATAACTTATAGCTTCAGAAATTAAGGACTACTATATTCATTTATTGTTAATGGATTTTGCTGTTAATTCGGGATTTAAAATTTCACTGGTTTCAAGTTATATTTCTGTGTAGTAATATCAGTGAGGCTTATGCTGACCACAATCCTACTTTCAGTAAGAAGCCTCTCCTGACCCCAAGCGAAGTATGTTCTTACTCTGCCTTGGAATCCGTTGTCTTTCTTTTATTATACTAGCACATTTGGCTGCAGACAGAAAGAGGTTACGTTCTTGTCTTCCCCATTATATTTTGTCCTTATTCATCATTTTTTTCCAGCCACAAGCTAAAATTATTCTTTGCACAGAGTAAGAAACAACAACAATAATTATAATAATAAGTGATGGATTGAATGTATCTCTTAAAAGGAAGCTTATTTTCCTGTTTTTTATAAAGATTTAAGATCCTAAATAGTTGCTAAAATTTGAGAACTTCTCTTTGTTGCTCATCGGATCATTTCATCGTTTATTTCATTTCTTAGCTGAGTGATCATTTTCCTTCATCTTCAAATAGCTTCTCTGTTTCATAGCACATGGAATATGTGCTTTTGTTTGTGTTTGGCTTGGCACATTGATTTGATTTTCTAGTTCATATAGCTAATATATAAATTATCCCATCCAGGTTCATCCAATACATGTGTGGTCTATTCTGATGTCGCTTTGAAAATAAACAACGCCTTTGCACTGTTTCTGATGAGAATTTCAAGAAAGAAAAAAGAAAACATGCAGATTTTAAAATAGTTAACTTGTGTTTTAAAATTTTATGATTATATTTTTTCTTTATTAGACATTTTAAACATTTTTTTTAAAGATTTTTTATTTAGTTATTCGAAAGAGACAGAGACAGCCAGCGAGAGAGAGAGGGAGCACAAGCAGGGGGAGAGGGAGAGGAAGAAGCAGGCTCATAGTCGAGGAGCCCGATGTGGGGCTCGATCCCAATCGCCGGGATCACGCCCTGAGCTGAAGGCAGGCGCTTAACCGCTGTGCCACCCAGGCGCCCCTATTAGACATTTTAAAAATCAGCTTTTAGTGGGAAAGATTACAATTTCTGTGGGTTGAGACAAAGGGAGTATATATCAGAGGGAGTTTGTTTGAGCATACCAGTAACTACATTTCCTTAAAGGGTGATTCATTTTTTCCTCAGACAATTTATTTTACTTCTCTGCAATTAAAATTTTCTTTTCATGAGAACAATGGAAATGTGTACCAGGAAAAAATTAAAACTACTAGCAATATAAGTACTGTTTGGGGATTAAACTTGGAATTTAAAGTTTTATAATATAATTCCATCCTAATTGAATAAAACCTTTGAGCACTTGCATGCTCTTATCTTAGGAAAGAGCTTTCTCTTCAAATTGAGGAATTGGGGTGATATTTTGCTTGTTTTTCCTATGAGATGGAAGAAATGAGTCATAAATGAAAATGAGATTGAAAAATTACCTATAAGATGTTAATTTCTTTCTTTAAAAGATTTTACTTTATTTATTTATTTGAGAGAGATCATGTAGGAGTGGGGGTGGGGGAAGGGGCAGAGGGAGCGAGAGAGAGGGAATATCAAGCAATTACACACTGAGTGTGGAGTCTAACACGGGTGATCTCACAACCCTGAGATCATGACCTGAGTCAAAATCAAGAGCTGGATGCTTAACTGACTGAGCCACCCAGGTGCCCCAAGATACTAATTTCTTTAATGTTACTTGTCAGAACAACAGAAGAATATATAATCTCACCGGTAATATTACAAAATGGACTAAAACCATATGCCTAAAATAGTATATTTCTGTGTCCACCCCCTCTGCAGCAGAAAGCTGACATTCTTACTTCATTCCCCAGCTAAATGGTGGAGTTCCTAAGGGCTGCTCACACTACAGTTTCTGAAACTGTAGTCACTATGCAGTATCTGACCTCTTTGGGTCCTAGTGACTAGAGACTGCTGTCTATAAATCAATTTAGGAGTAAATCTACCTGCTGTCACTGTTGATGATGCTTATCATGAGAACAACAATGTCCCAGCCAAAGTTGCATTCTCCATTTGCTTTCAAAACCTTAGACCTTTTGGAATCTAGACCAGGGAAGGAAGAATGACCTCACTTGTTGCCTAGTCTGTAAAGCGGTTATTGATTTATGCCCAGATATTGATAAAATCTTCAGTAAAAGAAAAATCTTCTTTTTCTGTCTCTCGACCCTCTTGCAGAATTCCAAAGTCTCTTGTGGAAACATTTCTTTCAATGTTTGTGTTTGTCAATATTTACTTTGTACCTTTTGTGTGTGGGGGTGTGCATGCAGGTACTTTGCTGTGGTGGTGACAAATTATGCTTCTATCGGGGCGCCTGGGTGGCTCAGTCGTTAAGCGTCTGCCTTCAGCTCAGGGCGTGATCCCAGCGTTCCGGGATGGAGCCCCACATCAGGCTCCACCGCTGGGAGCCTGCTTCTTCCTCTCCCACTCCCCCTGCTTGTGTTCCCTCTCTCACTGGCTGTCTCTCTCTCTGTCGAATAAATAAATAAATAAAATCTTAAAAAAAAATTATGCTTCTACCATCCCTACTCATGACCTTTACTGTGTGACTTTATACTATTGATTATATCATCAATGGAAATTTATTCAGTTGTATCAATCAGCTACTGCTGCATTATAAGCAAAAATAGAATATTTTAGCAGCATGGAGCAATTAGCATTAATTTTTCCAGATATGTTAGTCATTGAAGATCAGATGAGTCATACCAGGCTCAGCTACGGGGCTCTGCTTCTTGTTGCAGATTTGTGTGTTTAACTGGAGAAAGGGCTCTGTTTTCTGTTTCTATTATCCTTTTTGGACCACTGCACTCACCTAGGTATATTTTTCTCATTATGCTTCTACCATCCCTACTCATGACCTTTACTGTGTGACTTTATACTATTGATTATATCATCAATGGAAATTTATTCAGTTGTATCAATCAGCTACTGCTGCATTATAAGCAAAAATAGAATATTTTAGCAGCATGGAGCAATTAGCATTAATTTTTCCAGATATGTTAGTCATTGAAGATCAGATGAGTCATACCAGGCTCAGCTACGGGGCTCTGCTTCTTGTTGCAGATTTGTGTGTTTAACTGGAGAAAGGGCTCTGTTTTCTGTTTCTATTATCCTTTTTGGACCACTGCACTCACCTAGGTATATTTTTCTCGTGACAATGGTAAAAATACAAGAGTCAGGCAAAGATGTGCAAGACTTCTCCCCCATTCCATTGCCAAAGTAAATCACATGCCAAGCCCATAGTCAAAGGATGGAAATATACGCTTTGCCAACTGGATTTCCTCTTTTGCAAAACAGCTATTAAAATATACCCCCACCTTTTTACTGGAGTGCCTGTCTCCTTTTCTGCCTGAATTTTAGGAACGTTTTGTATTTTTGCTCAGAATCTATTCTTACATTTTCACCAACATTTAACTCCCATTTTGTTGTGTTTCTATTTAACAAAAGCTCTCTTTTGTTTGCATTAAGGTACTTCTACCCATCCCTTAAAACAAAATACTCAAAGTCATCATCTTCACTAGTTTCTGTCTCTAAGTGACATCATTTTCCTCATTTTTTTTCACATTGCTGGATTTATTTTGCTCTGAAATGAGGAACTCCTTGTTCGAATCAGTGATGTTTGGATTATAGTGATGATGCAAAAGGTGTTCCATGAGTCCATGAATGATTAATTTAGCACAGTCTAATCCATATGGAAGACAAATACATATCCAAGTGTGAGTACTGGCAAAGACAAGCTACTGCCCTCTCCTTAATGGAAATGAGTCCATGTAAACAACATACCCCCAGCTTGTTAGCTGGTTCTCACAGTGACTGTAGCCATACCAGGTGTTCACATTGACCTCTTTATTAATCTGGTTGAGCATTCAGCAGTGACAGTACCTAAATCAGCTGGTGAGAGGGTATCCATTTTTCCGGGCTGTTCGTCAACGCCATCCCAACTACCATGACTAATTTGTACATGGACACATTAATGAGTATGGTAAGTGAAGATAAAAAGAAAAGACTGACAGCCATAGAACAAGTCATATTTTCCACCTGATTTTTTTATATAGTTCAGTAGGCTTTCACAGTCCATTCATATAGAGAAAACATTATCTTCAAATTCTATTTCCACTCTGAGAGGTATGTTTCCAGATATCTTTATCACCAGTCTTCCTATTTTGTTCTTTCCACATCACAGACCAACCTGACAACCCATTATCATTGCCCGTGAATTGGTGTAGGACTCTTAATTATGTTATCTATTTTTCTGGTAAAAATAGGCAGCTACATGTATTACTCAAATTTTGCCCACTGCAAGGCTTTCCCTTCACCACCCTTTGTCAAGTCGCCTGAATGGGCTGCACTGCAACAATATTTCATTAGTTTCTGTGCTACCACATTATGCAGACCTGCCGGTAGAGCCTGACTGTAGGTAACTTCATAGGAATCTGTACGTAGAGGCTGAGGAAGCGTCAGCAATACAACAGGAGAGAGCATAATGCGAATCTGATCTATCTGCTCAAACAACAGACTTGTATCTTCTGACCTGTTAAAGCAATATCACATAGGTCCTTCCACCTAGTGATACTGATGTTGCGTTCGCTTATTTCAAGGCTCATTGGATCATCTACTTTACTATAAAACATCTAGTTTGTTCTAAGAAGGCAAATATATACTAGTCATTTTGTTTTCTTTGGTCATCCTTTCAGTCTCTACCAGAGTTTTGTATCAAATAACTGCATCTCCAAAGGGAATAGTTATCCACATAAGAAAAAATATAGTTTTTCCCCCAAACCTTTGAGGTTTACACTGATTCTTCTATTTGGGTCAACTAGAGGTGCCAAGAAAACATCTTTATTTGCTACAGATACTTTGATTATCATTGGTTCTAGGGGTTTACAAGACTTATGTGGAAAAACCAATCATATCACAGCTTGAATCTGCAGGAGAGCAGTCTCTTGCTCTGGGGTTCACTCACAACTAGCTGATTTATGTTTTAAGTTACATGTGAAAACACCACACACAAGTGTGGTTTATGTTGCTTTCTAAATCTAAACCGGTCTATTGTGTGTTGCACTTTTCAACAACTGGTGGATATTAACGGGTACAGCCACAGGCTTTTTCTTAAAGTAGATATCTGTAGATATCACAGACCACTGAATCTCTAGAAATTTCACTGATATACTAGTGGCTTAATTTTCAGGGAGTTTATCTTCCACCCTCTGACATTCTTGACATAAGGCATCTTGACATCTAGGGTATCTGGTACTTCCTATTCACAGGTGCAATCAAAATGTCATCAGTGTCATGGATCAACATGATGTTCTTTGGGACATTATATAGTTGATGTCCCTGTGGACTGTATTATGACATAAAGCAGGAGAACTAACTTAGCCCTGAGGGAAGACAATAAGGATGTCCCTGCCAGGTAAAAATCAAATTACTTCAGATATGCCTTGCTAATGGAGAAAAGTTTATTTGCCAGATCAATAGCTCCATACCACATGCCACTAGCTACGCTGATTTGCTCCAGTAAAGATACACATCTGGAGGAAAGCTGCAATTAGATTGCCTTTGATTACGTTAATAATAACCTACAGTCATAGATCCATCCAACTTTTGCATTGGCCAGATTGGCCAATTTAAACAAAGATGAGCTGTAGATCATCACCTCTGCATTTTTCAAGTCATTGATGATTAAAGTAATCTCTGTAAAGTAAAATTCATTCAGAAGTGAAGTACTGGATTTGATTTAATATTTTGGTAGGGAGGAATAAATTTAGGAACTTCCACTTGTTATTTCAACTGTACTAGCCCTTAGTCCATGATGAGTCAGGAAGCCAGTTTGTGGATTTTTTTCCATTTGCCAAGTCCAGCTATTTCGACTATGAACATGGGAATTGACATGTGGGGACACCACAGGACGTGTTCACTGATTAACTGGGCCCTGTGTAAGAGACTCAGGCGAAAGCTCCTTTTATCAATGGCCTAAATTTCATATGGACTACAGTACTATTTTGTTTCCACAAATTAACATTAATTCAGAGCCAGTGCCCCTAAAGTCTGGTTGTTAACTCTTTCCAAGTTCACAGTCAGCATATATAAATAGCTTCAGAGATCTTTGGAAATGTCTTGGAGAAATATTTATTTTATACACACACACACACACACACACACACACACACATTAGTTTTTTTCTTGTTGGTGTAACAAATTACCACAAATTTAGTAGCTTAAAACAACACACACATATTATCTTACATTTCTATAGGTGAGAAGTCTGATACAGGCCTCACTAGACTGAAATCAAGGTAGGGTTATGTTCCTTTCTAACAGCTTTAGGGGAAAATCGTTCCTTGCCTTTTCCAAATCTAGTGGCTGTCCACGTTCTTTGGCTCCTGGCTCCCTTTCTCCATCTTCAAAGACAGCAGCATTGCATCTATCTGGCCATTCTTCCAGCTACATCTCCCTCTGACTCTGACTCTGTTCTGCCTCCCCTCTCTACCTCCTTTTTCCACTTTAAGGACTCTTGTGACTACATTGGATTCATCTGGATAAAGCAGAAAAATCTCCCTATTTTAAGGTCAGCTGATTAACAGTCTTAACTCCACTTTGTCATGTAATCTAACAAGTTTCATGGATTAGGACAAGGACATCTTTGTGGGGGATCATTATTCTGCCTACCACAATACTATGGCCTCATTGCAGAGGACTTTCCCAAGGAGATCAGACTCCCCTGTACAAAGGACTGCTAACTGAGTGAGAAAGCCATGACTTTCTATGTTGATAGTTCAAATTAAGAGTCTTCTCACTGTGCCTAGGGACTTTTTGGTTATACAGATGAAGTAATACTCTAGTAAACTATGTTATTCCTTGGCTCACCATAAACAATAAATCACTCTGATCAATTCTTTTATGTCAAAATACTCTAATTTCCACTCTATCCATGATGACTATTGGAAAGTTGGTGGCCACATTGACTCTGATGGTTAGTCACTATTACCTGGACTCCTCTGCTACAGAATTCCATCACCTCTATTAAATTCAGGTACCAATTTTAGTGGCAGAAGCCCTGATCATAATTCCTGGCCCGTAGAGGACGGCCATCATGGAGATTTCGTGAAAGCTATTTCTCTTATTATTTAATTTCTTAGTGTCTTAGGGAATTGAGTGTTTGCTGGGTCCTCTGGTGGATGAGAGGGTGTTCTACTGATACAAAATAACTTCAATCCACAATTCCCATCGCTCTAAGCCTTGATTCCTCCCACGGATTATGCCAGGGAAATTCTGTCATGTAAAAATTTTACTGAATGAAAGCCACCATTAAAACCAGGATTCTGTCAACCAAACTAATGATCTGTTGAAGTCACTTCCAACTGCTTACAGTGACACATTAAACTAAGAATCTTGATTAAAGACACCTATATTAATAAATTTATTCTTCTCTGATGTAACATTCTTCAAATCCCATCCCAGACATGTTCCCTAGGTTCCAGCTGAAATGAATTAGCAAAATATTGCAATTCTTTAGTTGATCAGCTATCTCTTTATAGTGAAGATTCTGCAGTTGTCCTCCTGGGGCATACTGATATTTAACTACTATGGATTTGAGATTAATGAATAGTGTTTGGGTGGATTATAAAGAGAATAGAATACTCTTTGTGAAGTAATCCCATCAGATGAAGCTATCACAGGGGTTTTAATAATGGAAGGGCTAATCTATTTAGATAGGAAAAGAGAGGCAACTTCTGCTGATAAAAGGAGGTCAAGAATATCAGAGCTTACCTAAGACACCCCAATCACCATGATCTGAATTTTACTCACTCCAAATAATGTACTAAATTAAACAAAAAAATTACTTTATTGAAGCTGTGTTTTCAACTTGAGTTTTGAGTTTTAATTTTTTGAATCTAATTCTAAACCATGTATTCTCTGAGGCTACTACAACAGGGATCTGAAAACTGAAAACTATAGCCCATTGCCCATGCAGAGAATGGCTTAGACATTTTTAAAGAGTAAAAGAAGGAAAAGGGAAACATAGACTGTTTGTGGCCCCACAAATCCTGAAGCCTTTACTATCTGACCCTTTCCAGGAAAAAAAAAAAAAGTGCTGAACCTCCAACTAGGAAAAAAAGTAATTATTTTAAGGTTATAGAGAAGGTCTGGGGTTTCAGCTGACACTGTCTTAATCTCAAAATTGAAAATGCAGTGCTTTTTCTGCAAACTCTGGAACAGTCATAAGCTGTCATCCCACCTCCCAGACTTTGTAGTCATTATTACATCTTTACTATCAAGTGAATAGCTACTTAATCTCCTAAAGCCTTACAATCAACTAGCACTTCATCCCAAGCATTTATAGATCATAATTTCATGAAGCTATATATTATGAGTTTACCATTTTTACCAGAAAAGATATCATCAAACTATTTTAAGCTTGGGGTGCTTGGGTGGCTCAGTTGGTTAAGCAATTGCCTTAGGCTCAGGTCTTGATTCTGCGGTCCCTAGATCGAGCCCCACGTTGGGCTCCCTGCTCAGCGGAGAGCCTGCTTCTCCCCTGCCCCTCACCCCGCTCATCCTTTCTCTCTCGCTCTCTCTGTAATTAATAAATAAAATCTTTTTTTTTTAAGTACTTTAAGTTATGAGATACTTCAATGATGGACTCATGTATTGAGACTCTTGGTACCAAGGACTCTATCAGTCAGAATCTGGTCAGAAAACAGAATCCACTACGTGCATTTCAAACAAAGGTAATTTAACATAAGAAATTGATTACATGTATAATGGAAGAATGGAGAAGCAAGCCAGAAATAAGCAACCCCAAAATAAGCTGTAACAGGGATTCCCTAAGCCCTCTAGAGCTATGAAGACAAAGGGAAGAGATGTTATGAGAGCCCAGGGACTGGTCCATCACACAAAAGCTGCAGTTTCAGTGGGCCTGTCTACCAAGAACGGGACTATGGAACACAGGGGTTTTCAGCAGATGATGGACCAATGGGGGTGAGTTGGGAAGGGATACAACTGCTTTTGTTGATGTTGTTTAAAGCAGGTGAGGGGGGATACCCACCCTGTCTTCTCCCTTTCTTCTGTGGTTCAGTCTTCTCTCTACTTGCGTAGACTACAGCTGTTTGGAAACAGGAAGCAAGGAAAGCTGGGAAACGCAATCCCCTTTTAGAGCAAGGCAGAGAAGCATAGGGATTGAATGTGAAACCCAAATAACTGTCATGTTTGTATTTAGCATCAAGCAAAAACTCTCTCAGTAATTCTAAAAATTTATCTGTGTATTCTGCTTCATGATGTATGTGAAATATATATTCGTGATTAATAATTATTTTCCAGCTCATACACTATTACTATTTATTGACTTACTGTACTCACTAGGATTTCCAATAAAATATTATGTGAAAGTACAAGCAGTGGGCATTCTTATCTTTTCACTATTACAATGTGAAAGTTTTTAACATTTCACCATTAAGCATGGTGTTTGCTATGGGTTATAGGGTCTCTGTATTTCTTTTATTTCAATTTTATTGAGGTACAATTTATACACAAAGCCTGGCACATATTTGATACAATTTGATGAGTTAGGACACATACATGTACCTGTGATACCATTACCACAACCAACATAATAAACATATCCATCATCTCCAAACATTTCCTTGTGTTCCTTTGCTCTCTGTGTGTGTTAATGGCAAAAACACTTAACAAGAGTTCTATCCTCATAAATTTTTAAGTGCACAACACTGTATTATCAACTATAGGCACTGTATTTTGCAGCGGGTATCTAGAACTTATTCATCTTGTATGACTATAACTTTATATATCCTGAACAACGCCCCCATTTCCCTCTCCTCCCAGCCCCTGGGAACCACGAATCTATTTTCTTATAAGTTTGACTGTTGTAGACTCCTCACGTAAGTGGAATCATATAGTGATCGTCCTTCTGTGATTGACTTACTTCACATAGCATGTCTTCTAGGTCCATCTGTGGGGTTGCAAAAGGTACAATTTCCTTCTTTTTAAAGGCCTAATGATATCCCATTGTATGTATATACCACATTTTCTTTATCCATTCGTTTATAGATATTTGTGGTTTTCCATATTTTGGCTATCATGAATAATGCTACAATGAACATGGGAGAGCAGGTACCTCTTTGAGATTCATATTTTAATGGTTTTAATACTTTTGGTTATATACCCAGAAGTGAGATTGGGGGATCATATTGTCGTTCCATTTTTAACTTTCTGAGGGGCCTCCATACTGTTCTCCACAGTGGCCGCGCCATTTTACATTCTCATCAACAGTGCACAACTGCTCTAATTGTTCCACTTTGTTGCCAACACTTGCTGTCCTTTGTTTTTGTTTTGTTTTGTTTTTGATAATAGACATCTGAACAGGTATGAGGTGATATCTTGTTTTGGTTTTGATTTGTGTTTTCCTAATGATGAGCAACATTCAGCATCTTTTCATATACTTGTTGATCATTTGCATGTCTCCTTTGGAGAGATGTGGGAAAACTGGCTATTCACATATAAAAGGGTAAAATTGGACTCCTATCTTATACCATATGTGAAAATCAACTTAAAATGAATTAAAAAATTAAATGTAAGACCCTGAAACTATAAAATTCCTATAAGAAAACATAACTTCTGTACACTGTATTTTTCACCTCAAGAATTACTTTATTTACATCTTTGATAATCATTGCTATTGCAGTTGATCTTTTTAAAATAATTCTTTTTTAACCTCTCCAGTCCCTGTTCTCTAAATTATTGCATCCCACATTATTACATATTTTTGCTTATTCTATATAAATGCCATACAAAATATGAATTTCTCCATTGTATTTCTTATTATATTTGTTATATTTAAGCTTTCAGATGAAGTTTGAAAATTGGTATATCATTTTTTTTGCAGTCTTTTTTTTTCACCTTTTCTTATTCATCTCATAATCTTGCCTTTTATTTCATCTTATTTTTTCCTTTATCAAGCTTGATTTCTGTGTTGTATAAGCCATGTCATGCTTTTTCCCACTGAGCATGCAAAATAATTTTCTTAAGTATGAATTTGTGTTCTGTAGTGAAATACTTTAAAGATGTTATCTTTCTCTGAGTCTTCCAAAAAAGGTTTTCTTTTACTCTAAGGAACTTTTTCATAGCTGCTATTCTGGGTTATTAATATTTATAAATTCTTGATCAAAGGAAGATATGACCAAATATTTTGCCAGTGACTTGAGTATATATATAAACCCTTGTTTTAACAAGGGTTTATTCTTTGTCAATCTCAGTGCGGGTGGAATCCTCTTATCATTTTAGAATTGCTGGGTACATTGCTGTGGACCGTTTATTCCTTTATCCTCAGTATCTGACAGGGTTTATTTAACACAATGCTGCTATAATAACTCTCATACTTCCAATACCTGACTCTTTGAGAATCTTAGCATATCAAGTAATTTAAAATCTGTATATACAAGTATATATTTATATTCTGATACTAATGTCTCTTCTCAACATCCATGGCATATTTCATATGAGAAACACATCCTTAGTAACACCAGCAGTAGTATCCAACTCTTTAATAATACGTAAGAGGGAAACTGAGAAAAACCTAACATGCTTGTTTAGAACACAATTATGAAGTAAACCAGTTTTTTTTGTAATTTAAAATATACACATACTCACAAATGTACATGACAAACCATTTCAATAGTATAGTAAAAATGCTCCCAAAATATAGTTATCCATTTTTATTTCCAGAACTTTCCCTCAATCCTGTCTATACACCATCCTGTTCAACTATACTATGGGAGAGGATATTAAAAAAATGTAGCAACAATACAAATATTATTCAACTTTCAGAGAACTATCCAACTTCATTCCATAAATTTACAATTTCAGTCCTGAATTTTACCCTCATTTTAGTCATGAGTTCTTTGGAGAATGTTATGAACTAAAGACTCCTCCAGCACCATCTGGTGTAGATTACTGCAGACGTTACTTGCAGAGAGACAAAGGTCTGTGCACTGACCCTCTGTAGAGCATCTAACCCTGCGCTGAAGAATCCGGGCCGTATCTATGTGCTGTGTAAAACACAAGAATGCTGAAAGTCGGCCAGAGCAGAACAAAGCTTTAATCAATTCACTGTTTCTTGCTGAGGATGGTTTTGCTTCAGTGGGCAGAAATCTGATTATCCATAAAAGGCTAATAGTAAAGTTGTCTCTACCCTCTGATAATGGTTTACTGACTACATTGCTTTTCCTATTTCAGTTTTCTCACTGAAATATGACCTCCTCCCCTCTTCTACTGAAGGTAAAAAAAGGGGGGGGTATGTAACTGGAAATGAGTATCAGGATGAAATGAAAATGAAAGCCAGAATTTATTCATTCTTTCAGCAAAAACTTGGATTGCATGTGGCATGTCAGACATTGTAATAGGCATTGAAGGATCCGAGGATGTGTACATATCTCCTTAACCTCAAGATCGTCCCAGTCCAACGGTGAAGGAAAACCAAGATAAGACAATCCTTAGCACTGCTGTGGGGATATAAACCACGTTTCTTCTATTTTCTTATCAGTGAGATGATAAAGGTGAAAGTACTAGAAAAGTGACTTAAAATCACAACATGGTTTTCCACGTTTGAAATTACACATGTGTGTGTGCATATATATATATATATATATATATATGCACACACACATATCCTTTCTCCCTCTCCCTGTTATTTTCTTCTCTCTCCTTTACTTTTTCTCTACTCTTATTAAACTTGCAACCAAGAAACAAAAGAAAAACTGATGAATTGATTATATTTTGTACACCTTGATAAGGCAACTATGTCACAAAGTATAAGGCATTGGAATAATCATCAAAACTCTTTGAGGTTCTATCACACATCATAAAGTAAAAAGAGAATTAGACTTTAAAATGTAGTGATTTTTTTTTTATTAGGCATCAAATGTTACCAGAGGACAATAAAATATTGGGAATATCAAACAGAAAAAGAGCAAATTGTATTTAATCTAAATCACAATGGTAAAATAAAAGAAATTAGGAAATGTGAGGTGTTTCATGTTTCTTGTTCCTAATCTTTCTTGCCTGTTTTAAAGTGAATTTCCAGTATTCTTCAAAGTATGATGAATTTCTTCAAGAATTATTTTGAAATCATGGAACAGAAAGATGTGTTTTATCCAGTGAACCATGAAATGAGTCTTGGAAGAATAAACTTCCTCTGAACGTTTTGGACTTCTACTAGAACCTTTTCCGAGTCACATCTGTTTTGGTTCAATATAAATTTATCCCATTTACGAAAAGTCACAATCAGACAGAAGGTTCTGGATATATAGTTACTAGTTTTAAAGATTCACATTTATTGATATGTGTTCATTACATAAGGCTTTTTTATAATAAGAATTTTTAAAAAGATTTTATTTATTTATTTGTCAGAGAGAGGAGAGAGAGCACAAGCAGGGAAAGCAGCAGGCAGAGGGAGAAGCAGGCTCCCTGCTGAGCAAGGAGCCAGATATGGGACTCAATCCCAGGACCTGAGCTGAAGGCAGATGCTTAACTGACCGAGCCACCCAGGTGTCCCTAAAGTAAGCATTTAAATTTAGAGAAATCATATGCTTTTGAGTTTGAACTTACCAATTGCAGTGTCTTCTCTAAAACATATTAGTGAATGATTTTACAGTTTACTTAAACATAAAATACTTCGAATTAAAAATACACATAGCAGGGTCTTCCAGTAATGGCTATGTGAAAAGTCAGTGATTCCACCGATAGATAACAATCTCACATTTTTAAAAACTAGAACAAACTATTTTAAAACAACTGTTTTTAGGCATTTGAAAATGGAAGAGTCAGAAACGTGTAGTGTTTACTCCTGCGAGCTGCTGCATTGGACAGGGATGGCAAATGCGTGACTCTGTCATGTGAGGAACCCTGCTGCCCCCAGGTCAGGCAGCGGTAGTAGGCAGTATCTCTGGCTCAAGGTGCACGTAAGCGTCCCGAACAGCAAGTAAACTGCATAACAGTGCAAACACATGGGAGACCCAAGGGAGTGTGGTGCAAAAGGGGACAGAAATCAGAGAGCAGCTGACTTCAAGAGGGAGAACTGCTCCCGGTGAGATCTGCATGGTTGCTGTTCTTGGAGTGTGTTGCCAAGCCCTGTACAGTTTGGGAGGCTTGTGAGAAGAACTGAGGCTCACGGTAAGATGGGGAGCAAACCCCAGAAGCAAAGAAACATCCAAGAGAGTAAGTTTCAAAATCTGAATATAAATTCCGCCTGATCCTTGAATTAATACTAAGCTACACAGGCTCAGGGGAGACCCGCAGGGACCCAAGCTGAGAAAGTAACACTTGGCAGAAGGAAAAACAGCAAGTTTATCAACAGTTGCCCCCCACGCCAGGGAAAGATCTCTCAGTCTGAGTCTTGGCAAGTTAAACACCTACTATAAATAAGGGCAACAATTTTCAGTAGGAAAAAAAAAAAGACCGGATCCCAAAGTCTTCAAAACATATTATTCACAATGACCAATGGAGCATGAACATGGGAACCACACTCAGGAAAGAAAGCAGTCATTAGAAATTGACTCCAAATGGACCCAACTGTGGGAGGTAGCAGGTAGAGACTTCAGAGCAACTATTTCAAATTTGTTCAAAGGACTAGAGTAAGGTATGAATTAAGATTTAAAGGTAAGTTTAATATTAATGACAGAAAGATAGGAAATCACAATAGAGAACTGGAAATTATACAAATGAAATAAATATTTTCCCATCTGAACAACAGAGAGAAGAAAAGATGTTAAAAAAAAGAAAAAAACCAGAACAAAAGATGATTAAGTTAGCAGAGACCTGTGGGACCATATTAAATGGATACTATAATTAGTGGAGTCCTGGGAGGAAAGAGAAAAGGGAGGAAAGGGAAAAAAAAACAGTTTTTTTTTAAGGAAACAATGGCTAAAAACTTCTTAAATTCAGTGAAAAACACTAACATAAATGCAAGACAATATAAATCCAAAGAAAATTTCCCATAGCCACATTGTAGTTAAACCAATAAAAGCCAAACACAAAAAGAAAATATTGCAAGCAACAAAAAAAATGACATAATATATGTAGGAAACAATAACAGTTAATTACTGACTTCTCATCAGAAATAATGAAAGCCAGAAGACATTGAAATGGTGCATTCAAAACACTGAAAAGAAACTGTTCATAGAGAGGCCTATAACTTACCAGACTAATCCTCAAATCTGAATGCCAAATAAATATTGAAACCAGAGAGAAGTTTTTGCTAGCAGAACTCTACTTTAGGAAATGCTAAAAGAAATCATACTGACGGGAAATGGCAGCCATGGGTATACTGAATTATGCAAGAAAAAAATGAAGGGCACCAGAAATGATAAATATATGGTCAATATAAAAGACTACACACATACATATGTATATGTTTCTACATACACATTTACATACATATACATACATAGGCACAATTTTTCTCTAACTTTCGTTGAGACATATCACTGATTGAACAAAAACGTCTCACACTTTCAGATTAAGAAGCATTACTAGAGACACGGTGAGATGTTACAGTGATAAGAGCAATGCAGCAAAAAATATATAACAATTATAAATGTACACTTGGTTATAAACAAAGCTCCAAAATACATGAAGCAAAATTGACAGACTGAAAGGAGAAATAGACAATGTGCCAGTTACAGTTGAAGATTGTAATACTCCTCTGTCACTAACTGAAGGAGTAGACAAATCAGTAAGCGTATACATGAAACTTTAGTCTATAAACTAAGTTACCCTAACTGGGATTTATAAAACATTCCACCAGGTACAGCAGGATACACGTTCTTTGCACAGGTACATGAAATAAATAAATTCTATGCTGTAAAACATGTCTTAATAAGTGTTAAAGAATTAAAATCACGTAGACTGAGCGACAACAAAATTAAATTAGAAACTAATAACAAAATTATACCTGGTAAATCAAGACAATTTGGAATTTAAATGACATACATTTAAATAATCCGTGGGTCTAAGACAAATTGGAAGAGAAAGTAGAAAACATTTTGAACTGAAAATGAAAACATAACATGTAAACATTTTTGAGAAGTGAGAAGTAAAATTCATATGTGTGTGAATACGAGAGAATAAGAAAGGTCTAAAGATCAAGGATCTAAGCTTCCACCTTAAAAAGTTAGAGATAAAATAACTCAAACCCAAAGGAGGCAAAGGAATCAAACAGTGAGAAGAGTAGTAATCAGTAAAATAAACAGCCTAGCTAAAGAGAAAATTCAGTGAAATCAGAAGGCGATTCTTTGAAAAGTTCAGTAAAATTGGAAAAAATCTCTTAGCTGATCAGGAAATAAAGAAAAAAGGCACAAAATAATAACATTACTGGGGCGCCTGGGTGGCACAGCGGTTGAGCGTCTGCCTTCGGCTCAGGGCGTGATCCCGGCGTTATAGGATCGAGCCCCACGTCAGGCTCCTCTGCTATGAGCCTGCTTCTTCCTCTCCCACTCCCCCTGCTTGTGTTCCCTCTCTCGCTGGCTGTCTCTATCTCTGTCGAATAAATAAATAAAATCTTTAAAAATAATAATAACATTACTAATAATAGTAATAAAATTACTAACTAAAATTAGTAATAAAAGAGGGAACATCAGTACAAATCTCATGGCAAAAAGATGATAAATATTATGCACAAATTTATTCCAATTTGATAACTTAGATAAAATCTTTAAAGTTCCTTAAAAGCATAAGTTACCAAAAGTGACTTGCAAGGAAAGAGAAAACATAAACATCCCTATATTTATTGAAGAAATTGAATTTGCAATTAAAATCCATTCACTAACAGAACTTCAGTCTCAGATATATATATAGTGAATTTTTTTCATGCTTTCAATGAATAAATAATTCTAAACCAACTCTCAGAAAATAGAGGAGGAAATATTTTCTGACTCGTTCAATGAGGGCAGTATATCCTGATACTAAATCAGAGAATTATCCCAAGTAAAGATTCCTAAGCACAAATATATCCTATGAATATAGGTTCAAATATCTTAACAAAACTTTAGAAAATCATATCCAGCAACGTATAAAAAGAATGATTATTTAGTAGGCAGCTAAAACTACTATTATCTTTTTTATCTAATATAATAAATCAACACATCCCTTTCAGTTGTTTTTCTCAAGTTCTTTACTTCCGCCCCCCCCCCCTTCTGAGGCTCTAGGAAAGGTCTACGTTATGCCCCTAGCAGCAACCTTCCACTACACCCTCTTATCCATCCTGCATGCTGCTGGTGACCTTATCCTCCTTCTACAGATTATGCAGCATATCATTCTTCTCTTAGAAAACTCTAACCCCCTATTGTCTACTTAATAAAATCTTCACTTCTTAGTCTTTCAACAATTTGATGATAGCCTTATTTCTCATATTTCAGTGAAGAGGTTGTATTTATTGACTTGATAATTCCCAGTTCCACCTTCCACTTTTTTTCTCAACTAGTAAACTTTGGTTGATGCTCTTCCCTTTATCCAGTAATACTCTCCCTGATTTTAAGCTATTATGTTTTATGTATTAAGATTAAGGTAAGGGGCACCTGGCTGGCTCAGTTGGTAGAGCATGAGACTCTTCATCTTGGGGTCATAAGTTTGAGCCCCACATTGGGGGTAGAGTTGATTTTTAAAAAAAAGATTGAGTTGAAATTCAGCCACTTCAATGAATTCTCTTCTGTGATTCTCAGATCATAATGAACACTCTTTCCTTTGAAATTCTATAGCTCTTGTCCTTTGAACCTTTGAGAGGAGCAAAGTAAGGTATAAAAAGCATAGGAATTTGAATCTGAGATTAATTTTCTGAGTTTCTTAAAGACCTAACTATGAAATCATGGGGAAATCATTTGATGCTTTTGAGGATCAAATATTAGAACATATGTGGTAATCCACAGAGCAATATAAAATTATTAATTATAATCATTACTAGTAGATGACTTTTTATATACTCTCATGTGGTATAGTTTTTTGATACTGAAATTCTAATGTTGAATCAGGATGTCTAAGGAATTAAGAAGCCGTCATTTATCATTATACAATAGCATTCAAGAAATATGTATTTAATAAGCATTTTGAAAACTATTCATAGAAAAATTGGTTGATATAAATACAGTGTATATATAGATACATATACATATATACACATGAGACATGTGGATGTATATTATATACACAAGTTAGAAATGGAAGAAGCAGGGGTGCCTGGGTGGCTCAGTCATTAAGCGTCTGCCTTCGGCTCAGGGCGTGATCCTGGCATTCTGGGATCGAGCCCCGCATCAGGCTCCTCTGCTGGGAGCCTGCTTCTTCCTCTCCCACTCCCCCTGCTTCTGTTCCCTCTCTCGCTGGCTGCCTCTCTCTCTGTCAAATAAATAAATAAAATCTTAAAAAAAAAAAGAAATGGAAGAAGCAATGATAATACTTTTCATTATAAAATTAATGTGCAATCTGTAGGTGAAAAATTCTTTTCAGCCCACCTTGGACTAGTAAATTCCATTGGTACTAATTATAATATTTTCTAAAATGTGACCATTAGGATTTCTTTGGTGGCTTCCATATACACTTTTAAAGAATTTGTGAATGATTTTTGGCTTCTTTCAAAAATGTTAACTTCAAAATTTCAGCTATGGTTTTTATCTGCTGCTGAGTTAAGGGTAGAAGATGGAAACCAGTGGGGACTGTCACAGGACTCCTGCTATATTCAGGGTCTTCCATGTTTTCTTTAGTGTAGCATGGTCACGGAATCAAATTCTTCTGCACATGATAACCATGTTTAAAAAATGATTTAAAAATGCACTCCCTTGCAAGTCCATTTAATAACAACAGCAACAGCATAATAATAACAAAAATAATAGCCTTTAGTAATGTGCTAGGTACCATTGCATGCATTTTACAAGTGTGTTTATTTTAATCCTCACATCAGGTTTATGAAATAACTATTATTTCCGTTTACAAGTGAGGACGGCATGGTACAGAGAGCTTAAGTAAACTTCCCAAGGTTACACACATATGTAGAGGAGCCAATTTTTGAGGCCAAGCAGTTTGAATCTAGACTCCAAAGTCTGTGATTAAAATCTTGAGGAAAACCAAGTCATTTTGTAGGATTTAATAGATCACATATGTGTGGCAAATATTAAACCAAACAACCCTATTTTGGCCAGTTCTGTGATGAAGAGAGAGTAGCAATTCAGAAATAATCAGTACAGGGCACCTGGGTGGCACAGTCAGTTAAGCATCCAACTCTCGGTTTTGAATCAGGTCCTGATCTCGGTGTTGTGAGTTCAAGCTTTGTGTTGGGCTCTGTGCTTAGCGGGGAGTCTGCTTGAGATTCCCTTTCCTTCTCCCTGTCCCCCTCACGCTTGTGCTCTTTCTCTCTCTCTCTCTCTCTCTCTAAAATAAATAAATAGGGGTACCTGAGCATATCAGTTGGTTAAAAGGCTGCCTTCGGCTCAGGTCATGATCTCAGGGTCCTGCGGTCGAGTTCCCTGCTCATCAGGGAGTCTGCTTCTCCCTCTCCCTCTGCCTCTCCCTCTGCTTGTGTTCTCTCTCAAATAAATACACAAAATCTTAAAAAAATTAAATAAATAAGTCTTTAAAAAAATGAAATAATCAGTATGATTAGGAGGGTAAGATGCTTCCCTAGAATCTGGGTAAGTTTAAAGAAATGTCGGGTATGATTAAGTTAAGGATCTTGAGACAGGAAGGTTACTCTAGATCATCTGAGTGAGCCCTTTTATGAAGCTATCAAACATACGTTTATAAAAGGGAGGCAGGGGAAGATTTCACACAGAAGAGGAGAGAGTCATGTGACCATAGAGGCAGAAACGGAGTAACACAGCCACAAAACAGGGAATGGTGACAATTGCCAGATTAGATTGGAAGGGCAAGGTATGGACTCTCCCCTTGAGCTTCTGGAGGAAGTGCAGCCCTGCTGACATCTTGACTTGGGCTTAGTGAATCTGGCTTTGGATTTCTGACCTCCATAACTGTAAGAGAATAAATGATGTTGTAATCCACCAAGTTTGAGGTAATTGTTCTAGCAGACATAGAAAACGAGTACACTACCAAATGAGGCTGCAGACAACTAGTATGTAGTCTCTGTTCTCCCTCAGATGTCACACAAGGTGTAAAATAGTGTGAGCCATACTCCTCTTTCCTTTTTTTTTTTTTTAAAGATTTATTTATTTTAGAGAGGGAGAGTCGAGGGAGGGGAAGAGAGAGAGAATCTGGAGCAGACGCTGAACTGAGCATGGAGCCCAATGTAGGGATCAATCTCAGGACCCCAAGATCGTGACCTGAACCAAAACCAAGAGTCCAACACTTAACCAATTGAGCCACCCAGGTGCCCCCATACTCTTTTTTCTTGAGTATTGAAAATTAAAGAAGGATATATTCCCCAGGATACAGGGGAGAATAATACCAGCTATATTACATTCAGCTTGTACGTTGCACCTGTATCTGTCCTAAACAGTGCACAGTTTGTCTTATTTAACCCATGCACCAACTCTAAGGGGATTATCTACTCTGTAAGTGACACAACCAAGGCATTCAGAGGGATTAAATAAATTGTTCAGGTTTACCCACCTGAGACTGGAACTCACTTCTGTCTTTAAACTATGTTTGGTTTAATCATTACATTATAATGACTCTTAATCAGATGCATTGTTTCCTAACAACCCAACCATGGGAAAAAAATGTTCTAGGAAAAATCTGGGCACAATCAGAAAAACAACGATGAAATATTGTTTAAAATTCCCTGACTACTCACCTTTTTTGTACTTTGACATTTGAATAAGAGGTTTCTAGTGAGGGATATAGGAAAAGAAAAGATGGAATATTCTTACTATCCCTTCCCACTTAGCTAAACACTCAAAAGGAGGTACAGAAATCATTCTGAAATTACTCTCCCAGTAAATCCCATAAAAGATAAGACTTTTAGGGGCGCCTGGGTGGCACAGCGGTTAAGCGTCTGCCTTCGGCTCAGGGCGTGATCCCGGCGTTATGGGATCGAGCCCCACGTCAGGCTCTTCTGCTATGAGCCTGCTTCTTCCTCTCCCACTCCCCCTGCTTGTGTTCCCTCTCTCACTGGCTGTCTCTATCTCTGTCGAATAAATAAAAAATAAAATCTTTAAAAAAAAAAAAGATAAGACTTTTAGAAATCTAGATAGATAAAAATATAGGTGATAGTTGGTAGAGATAGAAAGCTAAGTTTGCTAGATAGATTCCTTAATTAGGTAAGTAAGTATGATTTACATTCCATATTTTTTATTGACTTTCAATAAAAACAGACTTCTATTTCCTTGGGGAGATGAATCCAATATATTGGGGGATTTTCAGTCCAACATTCTTTAGACGATGTTCAAAAGTATACTTTTAAACTCTGTTGATGCGCTCTTTCTTCCATGGGATTTGACCTAGCACAATGACACCACACATAAGATGGTTGTGAATTACACCACAAATCTGAGCAAGAATGGTATATTAAACAGTGAGTTTTTTGACATTCTACCTTGCAAGCAAGAGCAAAAGAAAAATGTTGTACTCTCTTCAGAAAGGAACACTAGGAGGATAGTTCTGCTTTCTGTAATCTATGTGGCTTAGTCTGAAGATTACCAAGCATTTGCAGTGTCCGAGAATGTTCTAATAAATTGGTAGAAATACAAACTAATTTTCAATACATTTTAATGTAAATGTACACGTATGTTATATCCTTTTAAATTAAAAAGTATTACTTCTGAGTTAAAAAGAAGTAACTCAATTTTGTTTAATAAAAGTAAAAATCTCTCATGCTGGGTAGATGAGTTTCTGTTATATTTTTGTTTCAGTAATTTATTAGAATCATTAAGTAGTGCTTTACAATTAAAGAATGGGGGCTGAGACCATTTAATTTTAATTAATCAATTTTAGCTTTAATTGACATATAAAATTGTAAGATATATAAACTGTACATCATGATGACTTATCCATGTATCCTTATGAAACGATTCTTACCATCAATCACCTCACATATTTATCTTTTTTGTGTGAGAATATTAAGTTCTTCTCTATTAGCAAATTTCAGTGATAGAATGCAGTGTTATTACCTATAGCCACCATGTTGTACATTAGATCCTCAAAACTTACTCATCTTAAAACTGAAAGTTTGTGCCCTTTTACCATCCTCTCCTATTCCTATCCCTGCTTTAGCCCCGACAACCACTTTTCTGTTGTTACTGCGAGATTGACTTATTTTTTAAAACCATGAGTTCATTATCAGGAGGGTTTCTTTGCTACATATTTATGGTCTCATTATTTGTAATAGTTTTCTTAAAGATGTGTGCCTTAAAAATCTACCTACTTCCTGTTTATTTTTTTCATTTTAACTATTTTGTGGTATATTCAGAAAGGTATAAAGATTAATATAAGCAGCCATTTAAAAGTCATCATACAAGTGAAATAAAATACTTATGGTCCTTTCCCAAGACTATTCTTCTCACTCAATAGTATCATACTAGAAGCAAAAATTATCAGCATTTAGTTGCATAATTACCACGCACTTTTTATTCTTTTCCTATAAATGTATATTTTTATCAATGTACAATGTTGTTTTGTATCTTTTAAAACTTTACAATTTTATTAACCTTACTATGTATATCTTTTTCTAATTTGTGTTTTTTCTTAATAGGATACCTTTAAGTCTTTCTTTCAATTTACTGAGATATAAGTGACATTTAACACTTAAAGTGTACCACGTAATGATTTGAACCATGTATACATATTTCAAAACGATTACCACAATAAGTTTTGTTAATATCTATCTCTTTTTGTAGCTAAAACTTTTTTTCTTGTGATGAGAGGTTTTAAGATCTATCCCCTTAGCAACTTCCAAATATATGATACAGTACCTATTAACTATAGTCACCCTGCTGTACAATACATCCCTAGAACTTAATTGACTTAGAACTGGAAGTTTACTGTTGACAATCTTCACCGACTTCCCTCATCCCAACCTGCCTCTAGCAACTGCCAAACCATTTTCTGTATTTATGAGTTCAGTTTTTTTTTTAATTTCCCGTATTAGTGAGATCATACAGTATTTGTCTTTCTCTGTCTAACTTATCTTACTTAGCATAATGCCTTTAAGTTTCATCCATGTTTAGTCTTAATGCTTATTGGGACCGTAGCGTTAGCTTATCCTTTCTAACTGATGAATGGTAAGCCATTGTGTAAATGTATCACAATTGATTTTTTCCTTCTGTTAGGCAAATTAATGTATTTTCAGATTTTCTATTACAGTCAATGCTGCTATGAACATCATTGTACATTTTTCCAGGAACACATGCACAGAAATTTCTCTAGTGTTTATAGTCTGCAACGAAAGGTTATAGTCAACTTTATTAGATAGTATTAAATTACTGTACTTTACAAAAGCGTTGTGTGAATTTACAAGTTCTCAATAATGTAGAGGAATTCTTGTTGCTCTTATCTACCAGGCCATTTAAGATATTTTTCCCAGCTATGGCTATCGGAGTTGCCTTACCTCTATTGCCTCTGGCTTTTCTTTATTTTTGCCATCCTAATATGCAATACTTGCTGATTTTTGCTTGATTTCTGGTTTAAGATTCTCCTCCCTCTCTCTCTGCCCCACCATCTCCCCCTAAAAAAATAATAAAATAAAATAAAAAATAAATTAAAAAGAGACTATTTAAGAAGAATAAAATATTTTTATTTTATTTTTTTTTAAAGATTTTATTTATTTATTTGACAGAGATAGAGACAGCCAGTGAGAGAGGGAACACAAGCAGGGGGAGTGGGAGAGGAAGAAGCAGGCTCATAGCAGAGGAGCCTGATGTGGGGCTCGATCCCACAACGCCGGGATCACGGCCCTGAGCCGAAGGCAGACGCTTAACCGCTGTGCCACCCAGGCGCCCCGAAGAATAAAGTATTTTTAATAGAACAGGCTAGAAAGGTAGAAAAAACAGGCTTTAAAATGAGATTTTCTGGGGAGTCCCTGGGTGGCTCAGTGTGGGTTGAGTGCCAACTCTTGATTTCAGCTCAGGTCATGATCTCAGGGTCATGAGATCCAGTCCTCCCCCGTCCCATGTTAGACTTCACACTCAGCAGGGAGTCTGCTTGAAGATTCTCTCCCTCTGTCCCTCCCCCTACTCTCTCTCTCTTGCTCTCTCTCTCTCAAATAAATAAATCTTTAAAAAAAATTAAACTGGGTTTCAGTTCTAAGTACTTAATAAAATTTATCTCTAAGCACTTACTAGGTTGGTGACCTTGAACGAGTTGCCTAACCTCTTTGTACTTCATTAATATTTGTATAATGGGGGAAATTATAGATTGTATCTTACAGCACTGCTGTGATTAATCATTGAGATAATATGTATAAATATGTAGTAAAGCTTCTGGCACATAACTGATACAGAATGCTAACAATTAAGCTTATTTCAAAAGTGTTTATTTTAAATAATCTCAAAAAAATACCAAACTGTAAAAAAAAATAGTTCATTTTAGGAGATGAGATGGTAAATAATTTTAGTTTTCTTATAATGCTTTTATGCATCCATTTTTTTCTACAATAAGCACCTATTTTTACTTCTTCTAGTGACTATAAAGACATTTATTAATTATTGTTTAATTCATCAGCAAGTAGTCACAAATCAGTTCATTCAACCTATGGATTAAGTTCTGTGAAGTCCTACCTGAGTCTCTTTAGGTGTCCCCAAATCAGTACAGTTTGCATTTGACAACCCATGATTGGACAGAGGACACTCAGGGATCAATTAGTGAGTATAAGGCCTCTTTAGTTTCTTAAACTGTACTCAGGCAAAAATGGAGCATGTCATCCAGTGGTTTTTTTGGTAAAAAATAACAACTGGGTCTCCAGAAATAAAAAGTTTTAATTTTTATCATTTGTTTATTTCTGTGATATAAATTTACCCACTACGGCTGATCTCAAGCTATCCACATGGTGTCACTGCATAGAGTTGGGAAAAAATGCGGAGTGATACATGATTGTACAGAATTTCCATTGAATAGTTACAATAGATGTAAATAATCTCAAAAGCATGGATAATAATAAAGTGCAGAAAAAGAAGAAGTGATGAGGTTTGGGTGTTACCTTTGTTTTTAATATAATTTACTTAATTGGAAATTTATACAATTTAATTTTTAGTTGTGGCTCTATTTAAGAACTGACTCACAAAATTCCTGAAAATTTAACAATCCATCTTGTAAGCTGATATGAGTCGACCCCAGCACACCACTAAGAGTATCTCTGAAATATATTAGCCCATCCACATACTTTGAATATTTTTTATTTTTAACAATGAAAGCCCATTTCTAAAAATGTGTTCTACTAGTTAAGAAACTATCTTCACACACTTAGAAATAAGACTGACCGTGTTATTTAACAAAATGAGATTTGCTGTTTGACATACAGATTGAAGTATTTACCATTTCCTCTGAATTGTGGTTCTTTCAGATAAAATGCTAGCTAACCATTCTGAACTATGCATTTTTAAAAGTTTGACTCATAAATACTTCAGAATTCATCTCGAGAAGTTTATGAATATTTTAATTAAAATTTGTATTTCTAGATAAATATAGATTTACCCACCATTGTAAAAAAATACGGAGAAATCATAAGCCTTTACCCAGTTTGCTCCAATTATATCGTCTTGCAATATAATAGAACAATACCACAATCAGGATATCTTCACTTATACAGTCAAGAGACATATTTCTGTTACCACAAGATTCCCTTCTATTGCCCTTTACATTCACATACACATCCATGTTACCCCATTCCCCCACCCCCTAGCAACTACTGGTCTGCCCTCCATTTCTATAATTTTGTCATTTCTACAATGTTATATAAATAGAATAATACAATGTGTAACTTTTTATGTTGCTTTTCTTTTTCACTCAGCATAATTCTCTGGAGATCCATCAAATTTTCTGTGTGCATCAATAATTCATTCTTTCTTATAGCTGACTAGTATTCCATGGTGTGAATGTACCAGTTATTTTTTCACATTCATCCTTTGAAGGATGCCTGGGTTGTTACCAGTTCTTGGCTATTATGAATAAAAGTTCTATGAACATTCATGTGCAAGATTTTTCATGAACATAAGTTTTCATTTTTCTGGGAAAAAAGCCCAGGGGTGAGATTGCTGGGTTCTATGGCTGTGCATGCAGTTTTTAAAGAAACTGCCAAACTGTTTCCAGAGTGACTATACTATTTTACATTCTCACCAGCAATTATGAGATCCAGTTTCTTCACATCCTTGCCAGAGCTTGATGTTCTCACTACATTTTATTTTAGACACTGTGATTTTAATTTGTATTTTCCTAATGCTAATATCATTGAGCCTCGTTTTATATGCTCATTTGCTATCTGTGTATTTTCTTTGGTGAAATGTCTTTTCATGTCTTGTGTCCTATTTTTTAACTGGATTGTTTGCAATTTTTTAGTCTCTGAATTTTGAGAGTTCTTTTTCACATCGAGAGATACTAATTCTTTGTCAGGTATATGGCTTAAAAATATTTTATTCCAGTCTGTGGCTTTTTTATATTTTTAACAGGGATTTTCACAGAGCAAATATTTTTAATTTTGATCAAGTCCAATTTCTCAATTTTTCCTCTTATGGGTTGTGCTTTTGGAGGAAAGTTTGAGATTAGTTTATACAGCCCTAGATCAGAGGATTTTCTCTTAAATGTTCTTTCTCTAAGAGTTTTGTACTTTTTAATTTTGCCTTTAAATCCAAGATCTATTTTGAGTTAAACTTTGTAAAAGGTGTGAAACTTAGGTCAATACATATCTCTTTGGTTAAATTTATTCCTAAGTATTTTATTCTTTTTGATGCTATACTATAAATTAGATTTTTTTTATTTATTTATTTATTTATTTATTTATTTATTTATTTATTTATTTTAGTTTTTGGTTTTATTTAAATTCCAGTTAGTTAACATACAATGTAATATTAGTTTTAGGTGAAGAATTTAGAGATCATCATTTATATACAACACCCTGTGCTCCTCATCACAGGTGCCCTCCTTCATACCATCACCCGTCTAGCCCATCCCCCCCACCTCCCTTCCAGCAACCCTCAGTTTGTTTTCTATAGTTAAGAGCTGTTTTATGATTTATCTCTCTCTTTTTCCCCCTACGTTCATCTGTTTTGTTTCTTAAATTCCACATATGAATGAAATCATGTGGTATTTTCTCTCTCTGACTTATTTCCCTTAGCATAATAATCTCTAGCTCCATCCATATTGTTGAAAATGGAAGATTTCATTCTTTTTGATGGCTGAGTGATATTCCAGTGTGTATATAAACACCACATCTTCTTTATCCATTCATCAGTCTGTGGACATTAAGGCTCTTTCCATAGTTTGGCTATTGTTTATAATGCTGCTATAAACATTGGAGTACATGTGTCCCTTCAAATCAGTATTTTTGTGTCCTTTGGGTAAATACCTAGTAGTGCAATTGCTGGGTCGTAGGGTGGTTCCATTTTCAGCTTTTCGAGGAACCTCCGTACTGTTCTCCAGAGCGGCTGCACCAGTTTGCATTCCCACCGACAGTGTAAGAGGGCTCCCCTTTCTCCACATCCTCACAACACCTACTGTTTCTTGTGTTGTTGATTTTCGCCATTCTGACAGGTGTGTGGTGGGATCTTATTGTGGTTTTGATTTGTAATTTCCTTTTTAGATAATTGTTAGGGTATAAAAACACAACTGATTTTCATATTTTCATTTTGTAATCTACAACTTAACTGAGTTGGTTTCTCATTTCTAACTTTTTTGTGTGTGGAATATTTAGTGTTTGCTATATATAAGATCATATACTCCAAGCAGAGACAATTTTACTTCTTACTTTCTGATTTAGATGCCTTTTATTTCCTTTCTTGACTCCTTGCTCTGACTAGAATGTCCAGTACTATGCTCAGTAGAAGTGGTAACATGGGGCATCCTTGTCTTGTTCTTCATCGTAGAAGAAATGCTTTCAGGATTTTACCATTGAGCATGATGTTAACTGTGGGCTCGTCATATATGACCTTGCTTATCTTGAGGTACATTCTTTCTATACCTAATTTGTTGAGAAGTCTTATTATGAAAGGCTGTTGAATTTTGTCAAAGGCTCTGTCTGCATCTATTTTTTTAAAGATTTATTTTATTATTTATTTTGAGAGAGAGAGAGAGAGACAGAGAGAGCGTGCAAGTGGGGGGAGGGGCAGAGGGAGAGAGAATCTCAAGCAGGCTCCCAGCTGAACTTAGAGCCTGACTTCAGGCTCAATCCCAGGACCCTGAGATCATGACCTGAGCTGAAATCAAGAGTCAGATGCTTAACCAACTGAGCCACCGAGGCATCCCTCTGTCTGCATCTACTGAAATAATTTTATAATTTTCGGATTCATTCTGTTTGGTAGTGTACTGTGTTGATTGATTTGTGTATGTCAAGCTATCTTTGCATCCCAGGAATAAATTCCATTTGATCATGATCCTTTCAGTATGCTATTGAATTCGATTTGCTAATATTTTGTTGAGGATTTTTGCATCTATGTTCATAAGAGGTGTTGGACTGTAACTTTCTTATGGTGTCCTTGTCTGGCTTTGGTATTTGGCTTTATAAAGTAATGCTTATAATAAGAGTTTGGGAGTTCTTCTTCCTCTTCAACTTTTTGGAAGAGTTTGAGAAGGATTGATACTAATTGTGCTTTAAATATTTGGTAAAATTCATCAGTGAAGTTATCAGGTTGTGGGCTGTCCTTTGTTGGATGTTTTGGATTACTGACTCCATCTCCCTTATTGTTATTTCTCTGCTCAAGATTTCTTTTTCTTCGTTATTCAAACTTGGTATATTGTGTTTCTAGGAATTTCTACATTCCTTGTAGATTATCCAATTTATGGGTATATAATTATTCATAATAGTCTCATAATTTTTTTTATTTCTATGACATCAGTTGTAATGTCTCCCCTTTCATTTCTGGTTTTATTTATTTGAGTCCTCTCTTTTATCTTAGTCTGACTAAGGGTTTGTCAATTTTGATTATTTTTTCAGAAATCCAACTCTTGGTTTCATTGGTCTGTCTTTCTTTCTTTCTTTCTTTCTTTCTTTCTTTCTTTCTTTCTTTCTTTCTTTTCTTCTTTCCTTTTTTTTTGGTAGCCTGTATTTTGTTTCCTTATGCTCTAATATTTATTATTCTTTTTTTCTGCTAAATTTGGCCTTAATTTGTTCTGCTCTTTCTAGTTTCTTGACAAGTAATATTAGGTTGTTTATTTGAATCTTTTTTTCTTCTTTGATATAAGCATTTATCACTTCCGTCTTAGTATTGCTTTTGCTGCATCCCATAAGTTGTTATACTGTGTTTTCATTTTCATTTGTTTCAAAATGTTTTCAGATTTTTCTTTAGATTTCTTCTTTGACTCATTGGTTTTTCAGGAGTATGTCATTTAATTTTCACATATTTTTGAATTTTCCAATTTTCCCTATGTTATTAATTTCTAGTTCCATACCATTGGGTTAGAAAAGATACTTGATATGATTTGAATCTCCTTAAATTTACTATAACTTGTTTTGTGGCCTAACATGTGGTCCATCCTAGAAACTGTTCTACAGGCACTTGAGAAGAACTGGTATTATGTTGCCATGTGTATGGAAAGTTCTATATGTGTCTGTTAGATCCATTTGATCTACAGTCTGCTCCTTATTGAATTTCCCTCTGAATGTTCTATCCATGTTTAAAGTGTCATATGAAATCTCCTATAATTGCATCGCTATTTATTTCTCCCTTCAGTTCTACTAATACTTGCTTTATATATTTGGGTACTCTGTTGTCGAGTACATGTATATTCATAATTTTTATACCTTCCTGATGACCATTTTATCATTATATGATGTATTTCTTTGTCTCTTGTGACCATTTTTTATTTAAAGCTTGTTTTGTCTGATGTAAATATCATCACCCCTGCTCTCTTTTATTTACTCTTTGCATGGAATGCATTTTTCCATCCCTTCACATTCAGGCGATGTCCTTAGTCCAAAGTAAATCTCTTGTGGACGGCACATAGTTGGGTCTTAATGTTTTTGTCCATTTAGCCATCTGTATCTTTTGACTGGGGAGTTTAATCCATTTATGTTTAAAGGAATTATTGATAAGGAAGGCATGCTGTGGTCATTTTGTTAATTATTTTGTCATTTTTTGCTTTGTCTTTTCCTGTTTTTGCTATCTACCTTTGTGTTTTATTAATTTTTGTACTGATATTCTGTGATTCTTTTCTCTATTTCTCATGTGCATTAAATATATGGTATATATCAAACACATATATATCAAATATCATATGTATCATACATATATATGTATTTGTGGTTACCATGAGGCTTACAAAAAAAATCTTAAACTCTTGACTTTGAATTTTTTTCTTTCAGCACTTTGAATATATCATCCTATTCTCTTCTGGACTGCAAGTTTTATGTTAAGAAATTTGCTAATAGTTTCATGGCAACTCCATTATATGTGATGACTCTTTTTTCTCTTGCTATTTTCAAATTTTTTTGTCTTTAACTTTGACAATTTTATTATGTGTCTGGTGTAAACTGCTTTAAATCTCTCATATTTGGAGTTTCTTGGGCTTTCTGAATCCAGATACCATTTCCTTCCCCTGATTTGGGAAGTTCTGGGCCACTGTTTCTTTAAATAAGCTTTCTGCCCCTTTATCTCTCTCTTCTTCCGAGATTCCTATAATGCCTATATTGTATTAGTTCACTTGATGGTTTCCCATAAGTCATTTAGGTTTTTGCACTCTTTTTATTGTTTCCTTTGTTCTCTGACTGGATAATTTCAAATGACCTGCCTTCCAGCCAGCAGATTCCTTTGCTTTATCAAGTCCTCTCTATTGAATGAACACTTCTAGTTTGGTTATTGCATTCTTCAGCTTCATAATTTCTGCTTTGTTCTTCGTATGGCTTCTACCTTTTTGTTGATATTCACATTTTGTTCATACTCTTGCCTTATGTCATTTATTTGCCTGTGTATTCTTGTAGCTCACTAAGCTCCTTTAAGACAATTATTTGAATTCTTTATCACATACTTCATAGATCTCCATGTCTTTTGTGTTTGTTACTGGAGATTTATTGTTTTCATTTGTTAATGTCGTTTCTCTGTGTTTCTTATAACTTCCTGTTCATATTTGCACATTTGAAAAAGCAACCACCTCTTCCATTTTTAAGGGCTGGCTTCAGCAAGGAAAGACCTTAACCCATCAACCCGGCTAGATGCTGGGAGATTTATAAGCCTTTTTATGGATGCGAACATTCTATTCCTCTTCTTCCTTCCTGGGAGAGAAGTCTCAGGATTATTCATCTTCTCCCAGTCCTTCTGAGCCTTGCTGGATACTGAGAGCCATCCTTCTTTTTTCCTGGGGCAGTACACTGAGATGCCAGGACACTGGGCACAAGTTCCACTTCTGTCCCCCTCTCCTGAAGAAGTCTCATGGTTGTGCTCCTTATTCCAGTTCCACAGATCTGATCCAGCTGCTGAGAACTACACTGTCTTCTGAGATTCATGCCTTCTGTTGAAAAATGCGTCATCTGCTGAGATTTGGAGAGGCTGCTGAGATCTGCACTCTCTGCTGATTTCCTTGCCGGCTGCTAGGGATTGCACTGGCTGCTGGGTGCTGAGCTGGCTGCTGGGGGCCACACCAGCTGCTGAGAGCCACCTATGCCTCTTCTTTGTTTTTAGCTGTTCTGATGCATTCCACCCATGCCAAATTCCTCAGCACTCTGGGTGAAGTAAGACAGGAGAAAATTTCTCAGGCAGCATTCCAAAAGGCTTGGTATGTTGGATGCACGCTTCACTCTCTCTTTTGCCTGCAAGAGTAATCATTGGCAAATGGGATCTTTCTTGCTGCTCACCTCTGCCAGCATGGAGGAGAGGGAAACACAGGTAAAGGTAAATTACTCTTCTTACTTATTTCAATGCAGTTATTCTCAGTCCTGTGCTTTTCTGGGGCACTGCAACTTCTTAGCTAGATCCTAGAGTTTTCGTGAAGGTATTCTGGTACATATACAACTGTTCAAACTTTGGTTTTTTGGGTGGGGCAAGGGTCTGGACTTCCTCTTCTGCCATCTTGCTGACATCAGTCTCCTTTCTCAAAACTTCTTGAGATATGTGTTTGTCAGGGCCCCTCTCCCACTTGTATCTAAAATTTCATTCTTTAGTCCAGAGTGCCTGGTCAAATAAATGTAAGTTCTGCTACCAGCAGTATGTCCTCCCAGTGCTCTTTACTGTCACTGGTATTTTGGGGGGCCCTCTGGGCCCAGGATACCCAGCATGCTCTGATTGTCTCACAGTTCCCTTTGCATCTGCCTACAAGTAAGAGCCTTTGGAGCCTCTCCGAAATTTGTCAGTCGACTCTTTCACTCAGAGTGGGGAAGCCTTTCTTGTAGAAATGAGGGCCTGTAGGGAATTTCTGTTTCCTAGATCTTAATCTGTTAGCTGCCCCCTTTGTCTTTCTTCTGCTTTTCCCACACAGCTTCTCTTCCTATGCAGCTTTCCATACTACGTTTGGGTTGGCCTTGCTTGCTCATTCTCTGAGGCTCATAGAAATATCTTATCAGCAACTTTTGTGATAGATGTTATTTTTTTCTCCTAGTTGTCCTATCTCTTTTTAAGAAGGGATTGGGAAGGCTCACAGTCAGTGCTACTGCTACCATCATGCCTGCCTTCCACATAGTGCTTTTAGAAATAACAATATGAATATTTAAAGGTAGCATAAAACATATGCAACACAATTAAATAGTGTAATACAAAAGTGTAATTTGTTCCATCTAAACACTTCTCTGGAAAAAAGCTGCACAGATCAGACTAGAAGTTGTGAAATTTTACACAAAAAAAGCAAAGCAATATCATGATTTGGAAGATGGATGGTATCAGAGGCCAGAAACTTATTAATTCCAGAGGAAAGACTGGGAGATGCTACCTAACCCAGAAGATTCATAATTGAATTGTGTGTCAGAAGCAATAGGACAGTAATCTGATATGAGTTTGATGAATTAAGGACAGCCAGAAGTAATGTGGGCACAATAGTCAGAGCCCTAAAGTAGTGGATCCTTGTAAATTGAAATTCAGGATGCTGAAAATAATCTATGAGTGTCAAAATGTACTGCCCAAATGACCTTGCCTAAGCAAGTCACCAATGTGTTAATTCTCTTCAGTCTTGAATACTTGCCGCATTATTCAGGCTATTGGACTGCTTCGCTGAAGAGTTCACATTGACGAGCTGCCTCCCCATTTCCAGTAGTTTACACTGAAATGGCTTTAGTCCAAAGACAAAAATTACTACTGCATTTTTCAAGAGGGTAAGATAGGTAGTAACCGATGTTAGGACGTGTCAACACAAACATATGGAAGAAAAATAATGTGTAGTAACTTGAGGAAGTTAAACGAGATGCTTCACATCCATCTTGCAGGTGCAAATTACTATTTGTTTAATTTATTTGTTTTAGTGGGGAGGGAAATGAACAATTCATCATGTAACAACATTAGAGCAAAGTAATATATAATCCATGTTTAAAAACCATAACATTTAGAATCACAAGGATAAATTTGGAGGACTGTTTTAAATAAAACGGTAGAATTTTTAAGATAGATAGATAATATGAGAAGATGCCATCAGGCTGGTGATATTCCAGTGTATAGTTGTTCTGTCCTGTCTCCTACATTTATTCTTTCTAAAATATAGAAACTTTGATACCAGTATCAAAGCTTAAAATCATTGTAAGCATTGTGATTTTGGAATTTCAAAATCAGTTTGGACCTGGCTTTATTTCAGTTTTAAGAAATGTTGTATAAATGATTTATATTTATTTTATTTAGTAAAATTACTCAGATAGAATTTTCACTCTGATAACCTCTCTCAGTATTAAGAGACCTCCATATGAATGTAAAAATGTGTTCACTAATCTTATCATTATATATATGTCTAAAATGTAAACACTCACATGGACTCAGCATGATGTATTGATTCTTTATTCTTCATTATGTCCTCATTCCTCAGTAACTTACATCAAAATTGGAAAAGCCCATGAGATTATTTACATCTATTGTGTATATATGGTGGAAATACTATATACTGAATCTCTTCCCAACTTTGTTTTTCAGTGACATCACATTGGTAACTTGAAGTCAGCCATAGAGGTAGCATTTACACCACAAAATCAACAAATGCCTCAGACAGGGCTTCCTTCCTTCTTTCCCTCCTTCCCCCCACCTTCCTTTCCTTCTTCCTGTCTTTCTTCCTTTCTTGTCTTTCTTGTCTTTCTTTCTTGTCTTTCCTGTCTTTCTTTCTTGTCTTTCCTCCCTTCTTTCTTTCCTTCCTTCCTTCCTTCCTTCCTTCCTTCCTTCCTTCTTGTGCTGGCAATCTAGTTGTTAAGTATTTACCAACAAATCACTAGTTGGGACCAAGAATATTAGATAGCAAATGACAGCAATTAATTGCCAAAGTAAGGTTGACATATTTGCCACAAAGGACAGAAGGGACATATCAATAATGAGAATTCTTTGTTTTCGGGGATTTTTGACAGTGGCTAATTGATCCTGCTGTCCCTAGAAACAAAATAAATGGTTGGTCAACTAGAGCATTGTATGATCTGTATAATAGGAAAAAAAAACTACAAAAAAACAAAAAAAACAAAAACTACTCTATATTAAGCAGCCAAGAACCTGACTTGAGCTTAACAATGGAGACTCACAGCCCTATAAATTTTTAGACCCAGAGCTCCTTGATTGAAGGGGAAATTGAGTTCCTTTGAGGAAAGACCCAGCACCATCATTGCCAATACATATAGTAAATATTCTAGGCCTTCTCCAAAGGCACCTAAGGCCACAATAGAGTGACTGTGAACTAAGGAAGAGGAAATACCCAGATTTTTTAGGTATTATTACACACTGGTTCTGAATCGTTCACAGGCCACAACATTTTACACTAGTCCTTTTCATTAACTGCATGATGCTGATTGGTTCCTATGAATAAGAAGTGCAAATACTTTAGACGCCTTGATAAAACGTACCCAGACTAGACAGTGGAAGATAAACCCCATGAAAGTTGGCTCTCCAACTCAATAACATTTCTAGTGTTGTATATGAAGGGGGAGGTGGCAGTAAATGTCTGGGATATGTTGAGATATCCCTCAGATTGGTGAAAATCAAATTGGTGTACTTCACACAATCTACCTTGAAAAAAGAGGCGTAGTGCTTGGTAAGCTTTTCTGGACTGGGCTTCAGTAAAAATTGCTCTAATACTTGGATTTTTGATCCAGCCAATCCAAGGATACTCAAAATATTCATAGCAATGGGTATGCTCAATGAAATCTCTGTCATCACCAAAAGGAGTATCATCGCACGAACCTCTAGAATTTTGGAGCAATTCAGTACCTCTTCCTGCAGATAACTGACCTCATTTTGGGGAACAGTTTCTGGTTTGCTATTGGAACTTGGAAAAGCCTCAGGTCACCATGGGATGTGAGATTACCATTACTAAGGGAGTGTTATCTGCCCTACTTAGCATAGTTTGGGTGTATACAGCAGAGATCCATCATCAAAAGGAAGTGGTAGAGAAGAGACTGAGCTCAGGAAGGTCCAAGAAGCAGAAGTAAGTTGTATCGGTGGGAGACTCAGGTTCTTTTGACCCCGATTCATCTTAGAGCATCACCTCCCCCACCTCAGACTGTACTTATGATTTATTGCTGTGTTCCGTACAACTGGTTAACTGAAGAAAAAACCCCAAAACTTGAATCAAGTGAACAATTGAGTCTGTGCAATATGCTGTTATAATCTAAAAGGGGACAGCCATAGCAATACAGCTCCAATCAAAGGTTACCCTAAAGTACAGAGGTGAAGGGAAATCCTACCAGTGGAAATACTTTAAGCAGAGCATTTGGTTGTCCACTTTATCTAGAGTGAGAGATGGTCAGAAATATGGAACCACAGAGATCAGTCACCAGTTGTTAATGGCTTGACTGGATGATTGGCGATTTAGAAGGAATAGGACTGGAAGACTGGTTATAAGGAAGTCTGGGTAAGAGGTATGTAGGTGGACATTTCAGAATTAGTACAGATTATAAATATATTTGTGTCTAATGTGAATATCATTCAAAAGGATCCACAACAGAGACGAATCTTAATTACGAGGTGGACAAACTGACAGACTCTGTGGGTGTGTCATTTTCTCTTCAGTTCTGGGTTAAAGAGTCCACAGAGGGAAAAACAGTAGCCATGGAGGTAAGAGTGAAGGCTATGCATGGTTCAGCAATGTGGGATTCTCCTTACAAAGGCTGACCTGGCTAACATTGCTGCTCAGTGCCCAACCTATTAATAGCAGGGACCAACATGGAGCCTCTGTTATGGCACCATTCCTCAGAGTGACCAGCTGGCTGCTCAGTTAATTACATTATGGGTGTGGATTTACCCTCCTTGCCTATAACACTTCTTTTTTTTTTTAAGATTTTATTTATTTATTCAACAGAGATAGAGACAGCCAGTGAGAGAGGGAACACAAGCAGGGGGAGTGGGAGAGGAAGAAGCAGGCTCATAGCGGAGGAGCCTGATGTGGGGCTCGATCCCCTAACACCGGGACCACGCCCTGGGCCGAAGGCAGACGCTTAATGACTGCGCCGCCCAGGCGCCCCGCCTATAACACTTCTGTAAGCACAACCATCCATGATCACTCTTGTGGAAGTCTCTATAGCACTGTTCCTGATCAAGAAACTTATTGCACAACAAAAAAAGTTCAGCAATGGATTCATGGCAATGAAAATAAGTGGTCTTATCACATACACTTATCATCCAGAAGTTGCTGGAGTAACTGAAAGGTGGACTAGCTTACTGTCCTTGCTGACTTAGCCAGGATCCCTTTCAACTCTAATAGTTTTTAAATTTCCATGAATAAGGGATAGCAAGTAGAGCTGAATTTTGTTCTGTCACTTGGAGTCAAGTAATTATCACTTCAATATAAGTTTTGCATCCTCTTCCTCAATATATTTTAAGTTCTATTTGTAAATTCCTGTCCTCCTTTGCTCCCAAGCATTCAAAACTGATTTTAATCTTTTTGCATGTGTTTTAGCTTTATTCTTTTGGCTATCTCTCTGAAATCTGTAGCAGTACAATAGTGCCACAGATCAGTTGACCAGCTTTATGTAGAAATTTTATGTTTGGCAAGCTTTAATCTAGAAAAGCCTGGAGGACATTTGTCATCTGCCAAGTGAGGTCCCCACAGCTTCTCTTCTGCCACATTCAGAAATACCACACTATGACCTCGCACACTCCTGCACTCTGTGATTTCAATAAGATGTTCACCCCACCTCCCCAAGGGTTGTTGCTAATCTTAAAACTGTATTAACATTTTTCACATTTAACTTTTTCCGTCTGATACTTATTTTTAAATATTTGTTTATACCCTGTATTCACATCTCTAAGGACTTGCATGGGAACATCTGTGATTCATGTATTTGAATGGATTTGGGGGAAAACTGAGCCAAGCAAAGGGAATCATATTTATCTGTCATGTTAAGAATGAAGGTACTTATGTATTATTATTTTTACCCATTTTTGTATTTTTAAAGCGGAGCTTACTGAATATCACATATTAAAACAAAGCAACACAAAGCACTCTATTGACGAATGCTTGATTTCTTGCAAAAGGCTTATGATCTTTTGATGTAAAAATTTTAACAGTCAAGACTCTTTTTTTCATTTGAATGTGTTAACATATTTCTTCATAACATCAAAATCCAGTGGCCTAGTATTTGTTTCATATGAAAATAAAATACAGCCATGATAACTTTTTATTGTAAAGGCAATACATTTCCTATATTTAATATTCTAAACATTCATTTCCTTTTTGTTAATTTTTTAGAGTGTGTATAGCTAATAACTGTGCTTATGGGAAGAGCATATATAAATATCACAGATTTATTGCTATGCTAGTTTTATTTAACTTTTACATATAAATTAAACCTGTACTCTGGGTTTGTATATAGTTTCAAATGATAAATGCTGTAGGAAATATTAGTATTAAATCGGCCTGTATTGCCAGATCTTGGTGACTGGTTAAATATATTAATTATTCAAACTGGAACACTTTTTAGAGTAAAGGGAAGTATTGACCTGAGGAAGACAGGATAACAGGTGTACACTGGGAAACGCCCAGACCTCCTGAGACATGGGTTTAGTATAGAAGTGAGGGATAAATTACCCATAAATGTTAAGGATAAAGTCCAGAATTATTTACGCTGATAGACCTATATATCTATCCCAACGCTTCTTTGATTTTGCCGGGTAGAGATAGAATTCCTTTCTTTCAGCTACACACTTGAGTCTCCATAATGTTCCTATCATTTCACTGATAAACAAGAAAGAAAGTGAAGCAACCATTTCATATCCAGGGGTATTTGAACAATTTTCCACAGGGCCTTGATAGGGTAACTTACAGCCTGTGGCGAGAAAAGCACTTCTCTAAGAGAACTCGTTTGCACCACAATTGGTTCAGACCTTGTACTCTGGAAGCATTGTGGCTTTATCTATAACTGATCTTTTTACATCAAAATGGTGTAGAACGAATCAGGAAGAGAGGCCTTACTAGAGGCCTGCTAACACTTAGATTTTGGACTTCCAACCTTCAGCATCTAAGAAAATAAATTTCTGTAAATGTTGCCCAGTCTGTGGTATTTTGTTATGGCAGCCCAAGCAGACTATTACACCTTCTCTCCTCCTCCTTACCCAACTTAACATCCATAATCCATCATAATCATTTCGTGGTAACTCCTCACTTCCCTTGCACCTTCCTTCTTCATATACATAATGAGTAAACATGATCAACTGAATTTGTCTTTCCACCTGTTCCCCACCCACAAAGTGAACACGACTACAGAAAATGACACAAACCATGTGGCTTTTCGGTTCATGGCCACAAACCTCAAAGGAGCTCATAGAGCTGCCCAGAAACATTATTGTCCTAGTCTATTCATTCGCCAACTCTTTCCAACATCACACACCTTTCTCATTAAAATTCCAGCATGTTCTCCCCCTCCTTCAGGATTTGCTAATGATCTTGCTTCCTAAACTACTGCTCCATCAGAAGCAATCAGACAAGGGCTCCCACAAACTTCTACCATCATGTGTACCCATCTAACATATTCTGTACCCCTCAATTTTGTCTTCCTTCTTCAAAGTGTAGAGAAAGTGTCTATGTCCTCCCCTTGGATACTTCATCCCCTCTCTTATTACATATTCAATATATTGTTGTTGGAAACCGACCTCTGTGCTCCAGAGCTTAAACAGGTAACTCAAAGATTCTGGGTATAAAGAAGGAAGATAGTTTATTACTTTGCTGGGAGGAAGGAGGCTGCAGCAGGCTAAGGCTTCAAAAAACTGCAAGCCTGACCCTAGGAAGGGGCTGGGGGGGGCGGTTAGAGGGAAATAGAGGATCTAGTCAGTTTTGACAGAGATTGTGTACATGCTACTAGCCTCCTTCTTCAAGTCTTTCGGGTGGTACTGGGTTTCTGAAACAAAAGGGAGAAGGTGAGGTTTGCAGAAAAGGGGAAAAGGTTACTTTAAAACTGAGCTTCGCTGAAACATTAGTGCTGGCATTTTGATTTTTGTTCAACTTTATGCTCATAAGCCTTTTCAGTATCTCTCTAGCAATTCTTATCAACATTATCCATTTTTCTCTCTACACAGAGCTATTCCTCCAATTGTGCTATTATTTCTTCCATCTCAAAAACCTTCTCTTGATTTCACTTACCCTTCCAGCAACTGTCTAATTTCTATGTAATCTATATATAATTTTACCGTAGTATATATAATTAGCATATACATAGAAAAAATCTGGAAAATTATCTGACCACACTTTTAAACGGGCCACCTAAGAGTAATGGAATTATCAGATCATTCATCTTTCAGTCACACATGTCTATAAATTTTAATGCCTTTTTTGTATGTTTTCATGCGTGTGTATGCGTGATAGTTATGTAACCAGGAGATTGAAAATGTATGTTCCATAAAGCTTTGAAATATAAATAAACTTAAGAAATGTAACTTACCAATGCTGAGATGAGAGTTCTTTCAATTCAACAGTTTCATAAATTTATACCTTTTCAGGTTATTGGTTCTTAAATGACACAGGCAGGAAGGATCATTTTTATGTAGTCAAGATACCCAAAAGTAATAGAGCCCCAGTACCTCCAAGAATGAGAGCTATCCTGAAGGGAAACAGAATCTATCACCCCCAAATATGCCTCTTTGACACAAGGATTATTTTAGGCTGACTATTTTTAAGAAACTCAGCACAGGAGAAGCTCTGCAAACTAAGTAGAAGTTACCCTTTTGTAAGGGACACTTACGTTTATAAGGGAAATCTCCCTGTGTGAAGGTGTCTCCCTCAGGTACCAGGAAGAAGGGAATGACTAAATCCCCAGACAACGTGATCATTGGAGAAGACAGAAACTTCAATCTGCGTAACAGCCAGACCCACGTTTACTGTGCTTTGCCTGAAAAATGTCCCAGAATTGTCTCCTCCATCCCCCAACATCTTTTTTTGGTGTTAGCTGAGGATAATATTTAAGGTGGTAGCTTGGGCCATTTTGAAGAGTTACTCAGCTTTTCTAGGGTATCTCCCACATGTACAGGAGTGAAGGCATGCAGGAGGAGACACCCCAAAAAGTGCCTTTGGCATAAAGATTATTTTGATTAAAAACTAATAAAAACCCAGCAGCTGCAAGAAAGGCACTCTGCCTCCCCCATAACTGCCTAAATTTACATTGGAAAGGAGACCCTGCAACAGGAAGAGAAGTACTAACAGACACCCCCATTCCCCCAAAGGAACTCATTTGCATAACAGAACAATCTCATTTTTTTTCAAATTTCTCCTTTTCACCTTCTTGCTATTGAGTTTTCTCCCCTTTGTGTCCTCAAACCCCTCTCTGTCTCCTTGGATCATATAAACTTCATGTTGTCTCATTGTCAGGATTTCATGTCTGTGTGGATTCCCCTTGTATGTGCCTATGAAGATTTTCTCCTCTTAACCTGTCTCATGTCAGTTTGAGTTTATGTCCAGCCAGAAGGACCATAGGGCAGAAGAAGGTCTTCCTCCCGACAGGAAGTATACATGTTACTAAATTTCTGTTTGTTTTTCTCCTGTTAATCCATCTCTTATTACATGGAGCTTTCAGCCAAAAACCTGGAAGGGGTAAAGGAAAAATTATTTTTCTTTCCCCATAATTATGTGGAAGAATAAGACAGCTTTCCTTTTGAAGGGTTAACATGGAATTTTTTTTCTTTCTTATTACAATGTTATCATTAAAAGGAAATGGCTCATTTGTTTTGTTATAAGGGCCAATTATATGTGATACACTCCAGTACCATTTCACTTAAACTAGGCTTATATTATAAGAAACTAACTTTGGGGGCGCCTGGGTGGCACAGAGGTTAAGCGTCTGCCTTCCGCTCAGGGCGTGATCCCAGCGTTCTGGGATCTAGCCCCCACATCAGGCTCCTCTGCTATGAGCCTGCTTCTTCCTCTCCCACTCCTCCTGCTTGTGTTCCCTCTCTCGCTGGCTGTCTCTATCTCTGTCGAATAAATAAATAAAATCTTTAAAAAAAAAAATTAAAAAAAAAAAACTAACTTTGTTCCAGCTTTTACTAGCACTTGTTCCCGTTTAAAAAAAATTGTCACCACGACTTATTTTTAAATGCTGAAAAAGGTTAAGGATTAAGTTGTCTTCTTAAATTGCATGGCCTTATTTGTTTTTGTATGTTTGTACCCATTCTTAATTATTACTACAAGTTCAAATAATGGATGCAGGCCGAATAGGTTTTATTAAACACACATTTGAGATTATCCTTGTCTAAACACACTAGGAACACTTAGATTATGACTTTGAATAGTAATGTTGGAATTATGTTACCTTAACACTTTTAAGTGTTTACTTGATTTTTTATTTCTTATAGATTAGAGCCAGATGACAGCTGTCTACACATAATTCAAGTAACCAAAACATAAAAATAATTAGCTTTGTTCAGAGCAAAATAGAATCGTTATGGAGCCCAGTCTTGAGAAAAATGTGATGACTGAAATCTACACAACCACTGATGTGAGAAACAAAGGCAAAAGAAAAAATTAAATCTCATTATTACTTACAGCCCGTTGACAAGTCCTTTAAACAAGTAGAGGGACCTTCCTCTAGGAACTCAGCTGCCTCCATGTTGACACTTTGCTAAGGGCAAAGGCAATCTTAGTTTAACATTATCCCGACCTTCAGGATCCTATGAGTCTAGTTTAACACATAAAAAGTCCTTTGGAAACTTCCTTTATCTCTACCACCCCAAGACACATGTTAGCAATCATCCTCCAAGTATATGACCCACTGATATACATCTGAAGGGTCTCGACTGAAGTTTTACTAAACAGTAATAAATGACCTTTTCCTAACAATAGCTAGACCCCTCAAGGTCCTTGGAAACCTTGCTTCCAAAATTCCTCTGGGACCTAGGCTATCCCTAACCCCCTCCCAACTTGAAAGTATATAATCAGCCACTCGTCATGACCTCAGTGCAGCTCCTTCTGCCCACGGGTTCTTTCTGTCTCTGTGCTTTAATGAAATCACTTTTTTGCACCTAAGATGTCTCAAGAATTCTTTCTTGGCTGTCAGCTTCTAACCCTAACATCTTTCCTACATCACTCTGACCTGAATATTCTGAGCAGTGAAACTCTGAAGAGAACAGGGAAAATAAGTTTTCATACTAGTCTGTTCTCAAGACTGCAATAAATTTATTTATTTGTTATTTAAATTTATTATATTTTATTTACAAAAAATAAACTAAAATATATTAGGAGGATTTATGATCTTGTACTATTGGAGACTATTTGGTATATTATTTCACAAAAAAAAAGAGAACATATATTTTGACCATTTTTATACTCCAAATATTATCTATTAATAAAATGTCTACCTGTTAGAAGTGTTGCACTAAATAATTGCTAAATTGCATAAACTTAAAAATCTCATCTTAAGAATGTTTAAGGAAGAGATTGTATTCCTGTGTGACCTGTTTATCTCTCCTGAGTAATCCCATGCTATTAAGGAGCGTTATTATACATGCAAACATAATTAGCCTGTAGAACATGTGTGCTACAATTAACCAATGATATTGGATCTCAATACTTGATTTCACTAAAAACAAGTGGAAAATTAATTTATATGGTAAACTTCAAAGTGCTGTAGTAAGGTTTCATTAATTCCAAGCTATATTTTTGCCATTGTTGCTGGTTTTTTTTTTTTAATTTATTGCTTTCATAATGTAAATAGAACATTCCAAAGCAAGCAACATTGGATGACAGTTCTCTAGGGAACATTTTAACGTATTCTCTTGAGAAAGATTCTTATATCCTTTATCAGACTGACCAATGATAATTAAAATTTAGAACTAAACACTCAGAACTAGACATTAAGTATAAACAGGAAAGAAATAGAAAAGGAACCACTCAGTCCTCCATGGAAGAATATACTTGCTTTACCTAGTGTTAGTGGAACCCATTCTCTTCTGATCGTATCCATTTCAGATAGTTGTAGAGCAAACATGAATTAGTGAAATACCATTCAACCCTCATTAAGTATGTTCCTTTCAGCTCCGGTCCTGAACAGCGTACATCCTAGAGCAGTCCTCAATCTCGGCAGTACATCTGCATAATTTACAAAATGTTGCCAAGACTGACTAGTCCTTAGTCAGTCCTGAAGTTTCTGATGTGGGCACCTGGATAGTATCTTTATTTAGAAAATAACTTTTATCTCTACTTTATCCATGTGTAATGCTTGTGGGGGGAAAAATTCCAACATTTTTACCAAGCTGGAAGCAGAAGGCCCAATGTTTGTTGCCACTTTGGGTAGTATCAAAGGAAAAAGTGATCCCAGTAAATCCTCGTTCATCACTCTTAAATAGTATTTGTGTAAAGACCATAAGAGTAAGCCATCACATCAGGAAATTACTATGTAATCAAATTAATCCACCTAGATAAACAACTTTCAGAGTTCTAGTTTGTATTTTGCACCATTCCAGAAGACATAAAGAAGAAAGGAACACAGTTTAAAAGAAATAATTCTTTACTGGGTCTTGATAATTTTCAATCTAATGAGAATAGTGCCAGTGTCATCTTTTACCTTTTGGCAATCCTTATTTAAATAAAAGAATATCTAAACCAACTCTGCTGTTGTATAGTATCTGTGAAGCCATCTTTTGAGCTTTAATTTGATCATATTTACTTGGGAGATCAGCAGGTGAAAACATTTTTATTTTTGCAGACAGATTCACTAAACCATGTACCACACGGAGAGACAAACACTGAGTGTTATAGATAGATCAGTAAATGCAATCAAAACACATTTCAAGCCCACTTACAAATGTTTTACTTGCTTTTCCAAGTGCTAGGCTATCAGTCCACCTCTCCCCTTCTGACATTTAAAGAATCTGTTTTGAGAATACCATTGTATGGGGAAAATAATACCTTGGAAGGTATTGAACAAAATCCAGAGCATTCAATCTTTGCAAGACATAGGCTATATCTGCCCACTCAGGTATATTCTTTACCACTGTTTACCACTCCATTCTTTTCCTCTGGTTTTGCAGGGAGGCTTAGGGATGTCCTAGCCTGTATTACAGCTCAAATAAAGCATAGTCTCTGAAAGAAGTGATGCGATCAACTGCCTTGTAAACTCCAGTGNTTCTCAAGACTGCAATAAATTTATTTATTTGTTATTTAAATTTATTATATTTTATTTACAAAAAATAAACTAAAATATATTAGGAGGATTTATGATCTTGTACTATTGGAGACTATTTGGTATATTATTTCACAAAAAAAAAGAGAACATATATTTTGACCATTTTTATACTCCAAATATTATCTATTAATAAAATGTCTACCTGTTAGAAGTGTTGCACTAAATAATTGCTAAATTGCATAAACTTAAAAATCTCATCTTAAGAATGTTTAAGGAAGAGATTGTATTCCTGTGTGACCTGTTTATCTCTCCTGAGTAATCCCATGCTATTAAGGAGCGTTATTATACATGCAAACATAATTAGCCTGTAGAACATGTGTGCTACAATTAACCAATGATATTGGATCTCAATACTTGATTTCACTAAAAACAAGTGGAAAATTAATTTATATGGTAAACTTCAAAGTGCTGTAGTAAGGTTTCATTAATTCCAAGCTATATTTTTGCCATTGTTGCTGGTTTTTTTTTTTTAATTTATTGCTTTCATAATGTAAATAGAACATTCCAAAGCAAGCAACATTGGATGACAGTTCTCTAGGGAACATTTTAACGTATTCTCTTGAGAAAGATTCTTATATCCTTTATCAGACTGACCAATGATAATTAAAATTTAGAACTAAACACTCAGAACTAGACATTAAGTATAAACAGGAAAGAAATAGAAAAGGAACCACTCAGTCCTCCATGGAAGAATATACTTGCTTTACCTAGTGTTAGTGGAACCCATTCTCTTCTGATCGTATCCATTTCAGATAGTTGTAGAGCAAACATGAATTAGTGAAATACCATTCAACCCTCATTAAGTATGTTCCTTTCAGCTCCGGTCCTGAACAGCGTACATCCTAGAGCAGTCCTCAATCTCGGCAGTACATCTGCATAATTTACAAAATGTTGCCAAGACTGACTAGTCCTTAGTCAGTCCTGAAGTTTCTGATGTGGGCACCTGGATAGTATCTTTATTTAGAAAATAACTTTTATCTCTACTTTATCCATGTGTAATGCTTGTGGGGGGAAAAATTCCAACATTTTTACCAAGCTGGAAGCAGAAGGCCCAATGTTTGTTGCCACTTTGGGTAGTATCAAAGGAAAAAGTGATCCCAGTAAATCCTCGTTCATCACTCTTAAATAGTATTTGTGTAAAGACCATAAGAGTAAGCCATCACATCAGGAAATTATTATGTAATCAAATTAATCCACCTAGATAAACAACTTTCAGAGTTCTAGTTTGTATTTTGCACCATTCCAGAAGACATAAAGAAGAAAGGAAACACAGTTTAAAAGAAATAATTCTTTACTGGGTCTTGATAATTTTCAATCTAATGAGAATAGTGTCAGTGTCATCTTTTACCTTTTGGCAATCCTTATTTAAATAAAAGAATATCTAAACCAACTCTGCTGTTGTATAGTATCTGTGAAGCCATCTTTTGAGCTTTAATTTGATCATATTTACTTGGGAGATCAGCAGGTGAAAACATTTTTATTTTTGCAGACAGATTCACTAAACCATGTACCACACGGAGAGACAAACACTGAGTGTTATAGATAGATCAGTAAATGCAATCAAAACACATTTCAAGCCCACTTACAAATGTTTTACTTGCTTTTCCAAGTGCTAGGCTATCAGTCCACCTCTCCCCTTCTGACATTTAAAGAATCTGTTTTGAGAATACCATTGTATGGGGAAAATAATACCTTGGAAGGTATTGAACAAAATCCAGAGCATTCAATCTTTGCAAGACATAGGCTATATCTGCCCACTCAGGTATATTCTTTACCACTGTTTACCACTCCATTCTTTTCCTCTGGTTTTGCAGGGAGGCTTAGGGATGTCCTAGCCTGTATTACAGCTCAAATAAAGCATAGTCTCTGAAAGAAGTGATGCGATCAACTGCCTTGTAAACTCCAGTGACTCGTAATTGTGCATCTATAACAACAGAGTAAATCAAATAAAAAACAATTTAAAAAATAAAAATAAACATGCCAATGTATTTTTGAGGGAATATTCCAAATTACGAGTTTGTGAAAAATAGATCACACTTTTTTGATGGATGAGGGCAAAATATTTAGAGTGATAACTTTTCAAGATTATTATCCAAATTGGTTGTGTGGGAATCTGTGTTGTTTCCAAACTTACATATCTTCTCCTATGCAATAGAAATGATTTCTTTGCCTATTTTTCAGTGATGTTCAAAGAATGAAAGGATATGTACACCAATCCTACCATATTTAAAAGAACATAAAATAGGGGCACCTGAGTGGCTCAGTGAATTGGGCATCAGACTCTTGATTTTAGCTCAGGTCTTGAGTTCAGGGTCCTGAGATCAGCCCTGCTCAGAGGGGAGTCTGCTGGAGATTCTCTGTCTCTCTCTCTGTCTCTATCTCCCTCCCCCCAACTCGTGAGGGCGCCTGCTCTCTCTCTCTCTCAAATAAATAGATAAACCTTAAAAACAAATGAAGCATTATTTGGGTTTTGCTATAGAATGAGGTGTTCATCTAGGTGAATGATTTAATAAATGAATTTTCTTCCTTCTTCTATTTTAATAGAAATATTTAAAATCTGCATTGCACGTTCTCTGCAACAAATGGATTGTGGAACATTTTGTACATGTTAAAGTATCACTGTTATCATTAAAAATATGGTCTTATTGTTTGTACTTCAGTGGAAAGGTGTCCAAAGAGACCATTAGACTTCTAGGACATTTTGCCACATTTATGCAATTAACGATCTTTTTTCACTGCTACATGTGCACTTGGTACCAACTTTTAAAAATCTCATCCATTAGCACATTGGTAATCTGCTGCTTCAAATTTACTGTGAGCCAGAAAAAAGAGCTAATTTTGCTAACTATGTGGCCAAATAAGAGGAAATATATGTCAAAAACAAACGAGTTGCCTCTGAAATAAGAAGGTGAGATTTAGAACTTCACATGCATGCCATTTTTCCTGACCCCTCTGATGTCTCATTTTCTAGTGTATATTTCTCAACAGAATTTCCTATAGTTGAACATGTTCTATATATTAACTTCAGTTTTATTCAAGAATCTCTAAGGTGATGTACTTTTTAGGAAGCATATTGTCAAGTCCTCTGAATGATGGAAATATGACAAAAGAATCACACAAAGCGTTTATAATAAGGAGCTTTCTTAATAACAGAATATTTATTGAGCTATTATAATGTATAATACCTTCCTTCAGGAGGTCACAATCTATAGACAGAAATGTCTCTTAACCACAATAGAGAAATATTATAATAGACATATAAAATACTAGTCTGAGGAGGAGAGATAAGAGGGAAGATAAGTGAGTAGAATTTTAAATTCAAAATGAAAAGTGAGGATATTTTAGTCTTAGGGATTAATTCAGAAATTCATAGACACAGCCAAATCAACATACAATTGAGTGATTTCTCTTTCTAGATATGCATGTCCCATCTATAAAGACTAGAATTTGGTCCCCTTTCTTTTACAAACTTCAGATATTTTGAAGTATTTGTTTTTTTGTTAGGGAAATGAACTCATTCATATTCATTATAATTTCCCCATTAACTCAATATCCTCTATGACAAATTTCTTATTATATATTTTTAAAAATGTGTTTGATTGAGCAAGTTTATTTTTATTATTCACATCTTCACTAATTTAAAAGTTCCATCATGTACCTCTATTTGTCTATTTATCATCTTATCATTTTATTAAGAATATTAAATATGTATTTTCCTACTATTAAATTTAAAGAACGTCCTTCTATATAAGGTTAATTTACTTACTTTCTTCTTTTTACCATTGAGATGAAACTTTATATGGCTTTAATTCTCCCTATGATGTTTAATTACAAAAACTATATTTTTTAGTCTAAGTTACATTTCTTCCCTTACTTTAGTGTGTGTGATCTTTAACATGTTTTACCAATCCTCAGTTGTACTATCATATTCATATAGATTAATCTATCATTTTTACTGTATTTATTGTTCATCACCATTTATTATAATCTTTATCTTCCCCTATCTTTAATTTAATAAGAATAATTTCCTAAGGAATTTCCTCATACCGGGTACAGAGATAGCATCCATTCTAAGTCCTTCTATGTTGAAATCTTTCCTTAGCTCCCAATATAGAAGCACTTTGGGTTTAGCATACTTGAATTGCACTAATTTTTTTTCCTTGAGGTGAGTAAGTTTTGCTTATTTAAGTTCTTGCGTTGTAGGGGTTCCTGGGGGGCTCAGTCAGTTAAGCATCTGCCTTCGCCTTCGGCTCAGGTCATGATCCCAGGGTGCTGGGCTCAAGACACATGCAGTGCAGGGCTCCCTGCTTAGCGGGAAGTCTGCTTCTTCCTCTGCCCCTCCCCCCTGCTTTTTCGCCCATGCACTCTCTCTCTCTTTCTCTTCAAATAAATACATAAAATCTTTAAAAAATAAATTCTGGCTTTGTAGACAATAAATTAAAACACCAGTTTAATTTTCTTACATAAAATAGTCTTTCTGCCTGTAAGCAATATGCATTATTTACAATCAGGCTCAGCTTCAAGGAACATAATACAGAAAAAGAATAGCTTAAAACAGTACAAGTTCACTTTTCTCCCTTGTAAGAGAAATTGATAGATGAAAAGTCCAGTGACCTCTCTTTCTAGATGTGTCTATCTTACCTAGATATACATGACTCGTGTATAACTATCATGGTTAGGTATCATCTCAGAGACTGGAGGTCTTTCCTGCACCTCTCCAGTATCCCCTAGAAAACAGATCTTGTCCTCATGGACCAGAATAGCTGTTGGAGCTCCAGTTACCAGATTCTCTTTCCAAGAAACAAATTGAAAAAGGAGAATAAAATGGCACCCTTTTTCTTTTATGAAATCAACCTTACTAAGTTATAACTTTCATAAAATAAAATGCACCTATTTTAAGTGTTCAGCCTAATGAATTTTGGCATATGTATATGTTTGTGTACGGACCACCACAATCAAAATTTCAAACATTTCCATCATTCCAGAGAGTTCTCTCTTGCCTCATCAGTTAGCTCCTTCAACCCCATTTCAAAGCAAATACTGATCTCATTTTTATTAGTATAGAATAGTATCACCTATTCTAAAAATTTCATACAAATGGAACCATTCAGTATGTATTATTTTGTGTCTGATTTCTTTTTTGTGTAATGGTTTTGAGATTTATAATTTTTTCTTGTGTATTGGGAGTCTGTACCTTTTTATTGCTGAATAGCATTTTATTTCTAAGTTGTTCCATTTAAAATGCCCAGTAATTGCTTTTTGCCTAGTCCTGTATGTATCAACCTATGAAGTGAAACTCCATGCAGATTTCTAGAGTTATTTCTTCACATATCTCACTCCTCTTGAGAATTATGTTCAACAAATTCCAGATGCCCAACATATTTTCTCAACTCAGTGAGATAGCTGATCTCTGTTTTAATTTTTACTTTCCACATTAATATCTAGATATTACTCCCAGGTAGAAAGCTGAGACAACTGTTGAAGTGCTTCATTTGTTTTCATTCTCTCTGGGATTATAATTATATGACGTCTCTTATCTAACATCTACAGACAGATGCTTAGTTATTTAATTCAGCTTTCTAGTTGTCCGTGTTGGGAGAGCTAGTCTGTTACCAGTTATTCCATATTGACTAGAAGCTAAGAGAATACCCCTTGCCATTTATGTAGACATTCTGAAAGTTGCATTTAACATGTCACTTATATTTCATTGGTTAGAACTTAACTCATGGCTACACTGAACTTACAAAAGAGACTTAGATATATAGTAATATATGTAGGCAATGATATACTCAGCTGAAATACGGAGTTATTTTACTAAAGAAGTAGGGGACAGTGGGAATTGGAAGGAAATTAGAACGCAAAGTTACAGGAAGCCAATATGGTTTTCTGTTTATTTAGGTTAAATACACAGGAATATTGTCAGGGAAAATATATATAAAACTTTTGGGCAAATGGAGAGACAAATAAGAGGCAATAAAAACTATGACACACAAGGAAAGCTCAACTATCTAGTAACCAAAGAAATGAAAATTAAAACCAAACTGTATAGGGGCAAACATTGAAAAGTCTGGCAATAAAGTGGCAGAAAGGATATGAAACAGTGTAAACCCTCATAAACTGCTACCTGAAGTTAAAATTAGCACCATCATTTTGAAATGCAATTTAGAAATATCTAGTATAGATGAAAATGTGCATAATATATATTCTAGCCATTCCATTTCTAGGAATTTGCCTGAAAGAAACATTCCCAGCAACACAAGGAGACCTATATGAGGACGTTAATAGCAGTGTTCTTTTTAATAGGAGAAAAAGAAAAAGAAAACTAAGTGCACAAAACATAGATAAATGTTGTATATAATTGTATCTTAATCAACAAAATACTTCATAGCAAGAAAAACGAACTAAGAGCTTCCATAGAACATAAATTTCTCTGCCAACTAGTGTTAGCATGTGTGGAACCTTTCAACACGTAGGTCAAGATGTTGGTATCTCTTGGCTAGCACTGGATTCATAAATGGTAGAAACCGGGATGAGAATTTCTTCTCCAGAGGCTCAAGGTCATTAGGTTAGGAAGTCGTGTTGAGGTTACTCTACTCTCAGGTGCAAACTTGTAGGTTGTTCTCAGCCAACTACTATAATTCTCCTCCAATGTTGCCATTTCTGCTAAGAGCTAGTCTCCACAAACCTACAGAGGTAGCACCCCATCCGTGCTCCAAATACACTGTCACACATACCAGCTCACTCTCTTCCTCCCCCCCAACACTGATATGATGGTTCCATTCATAAACGTTGCCTCAGATTCCACTGGCAGCACAAGACATTTTAAGTATTGGGGACTTTTCTATGTGCTGTATACCAAGGTCTACTATAAAGGTCTCAGCTATATGCAATGTATCACATATGCTATTTCCTTCAGGCTCTAATAATCAGCCATGATTGACTGAACAGTGGGGAGTGATAAGGGACAGGGTACCAGGCTCTTGTTGAGGCCACCATCTTCCTACAGTTTATAAATGTATAACTCTTCCTCTACTTTCTAATCTACAGACCATGCCAAAAATAAATTACCACAGTCTCCTAAGACATCAGGAATAGCATTTATATTCTTACCAAATATTAGGAGAAGTTGTTATTTTGAAAGTATCGATGGTATTAAAGATCCAAACCTTCCTAAGAATCTGTTTTACTGATGACGTGCCTGCACTGTTTTGTTATTCTCAGCCATGCCCACTGCCAAGTGACACTGAAGTGCCTCTTTGCCCAAGCAATTTTATAGGCCGTCTTCAATGATCATCTGATGATTGTAGCTTTCTCAGTTTCATCCACCCTGCTTAATCACTGGAAAGATTTAGTTTTAATGTCAATAATAGAGATCGAGTTTCACCAAGAGCCGTGTAGTTCACACAAATCGCTACATTTTTTTGGATGCCCCATACAGATTCTCCTAAACAAAATAAATCAAAACAAAATAAAACCTCCAAAAGTAAAAATAACCTTCTAAAGCAAATCCAAAAATATAGGGCACGGCTTCATGCTACCAATTGAAAATTACCAACAGAGAGAACAAATGAAAAAAAATCTGTTTTATCCATTACTGAATAGTATTAGAGTTGTTAAAAAAAAATAAGCCAACACATTTTTTGAAAAGGAACATCCATTGGCATTAGCTAATCTGAATCTATCCTTGAAATTTCAAATCAAGCAAGTGAAAATAATAATCCAGATGAATTGGCAATAAAAATTAGGCAGTATGTCTGTTTTTAACGTTGACAGCTCCTAATGTTTCTAATTTTCTGAATAATTTACATCACAAATGTGTTAAAAAGGTAAAACACACGCACGCAACACAATGCCATATATATTGAAAAAATAGATTCGTGAAGAATGTTATTTTGTGCACCATACCTGGAGCAATACTTGAGTCTAATAAACCTGGAATACTCCATTCTGAATATCTTCTATTTCTGTATCTTTTTAGAGATCTCTGAATAATAATGTTTTATACTTTCACATTTTTAATATGTAATTATTATAAAATAAAACACATTAATATAGAAGAAACATTCTCTCATTGCAGTGATTTCCAGAATTTGTTTCATATTAGTTTCAACTGGGGAGCTTTTAAAAATCCAATGCCCATGCTGAACCTCAAACTAATTAAATCAGAATGTGTGGGAAGCAATGGAGATATACACAGTTTCTAAAGATTCCCCAAGTGATTCCAATATGCAGCAAGGTTTGGGAATGACAGCTTTAATATCTCTGTCATATTAATAATTCAAATAAATGGCATTTTTATTTTAGGTATATGATGTGGAAATGTTGAGGTTCAGAGCAAATGGTCATGAAAGAATTCTTGAGACATCTTTGGTGCAAAAGGGTGATTTTATTAAAGCACAGGGACAAGACCCTGGGGCAGAAAGAGCTGCACTGGAGTTGTATGGGGTGACTGATTATATTCTTTCAAGTTGGAGGGGGTTAGGGATAGCAGAAGTCTCTAAGGAATTTTGGAAGCAAGATTTCCAGGACCTTGTGGGGGTCTAGCTATTGTTAGGAAAAAGTCATTTATTGCTGTCTAATAAAACCTTAGTCATGAAACCCTTCAGATTATATCAGTGGGCCACATGTTTGGAGGATGATTGCTAACATCTATCTTGGGGGGTGGAGATAAAAGAAGTTTCTAAAGGAATTTTTATATGTTAAAGTAGACTCACAGGACCCTGAAGGTCGGGATAATGTTCAGCTAAGATTGCCTTTGCCCTTAGCAAAGTGTCAACATGGAGGCAGCTGAGTTCCTAGAGGAAGGTCCCTCTACTTGTTTAAAGGACTTGTCAGTGGGCTGTAAGTAGTAATGAGATTTAATTTTTTCTTTTGCCTTTGTTTCCCACATCAGTATACATTGTTACCCTAACTACCTTTATTGGTATTTTTTCAAAGTTCTCCAAATTAGTCTAGTTTTCAAAACTGGGTTTGAGAACTCCACCCCAAAGTGCTCGATAACACCTTTCAAGCTACACAAACAACCAGATGCAACCAAATCATCAGCTAAACTTAGGTAATTTGTAGTATTATTTTCATGCAAACATTTTACTAAATTATTTCAAATATTTGTTTCCTCAGGTATGTCTCTTGGAAAGTATTAATATGTAAATACTTTATTTTCAGTGATAGGACAAAGACAAACTTCAAATCAACTCTAGATAAATGACCAAATTAGAAATTGTTCTATGGAAAGAAATGAAGAGAAATTCTCTATAACTGCTCAGTGTCTTGGATTATTCCACTGCCTCTTACTGTCCGGTAGAACTGAAAAGTTAATAGAGAAACAGTAAGGAAAACATAAGGCCTGTAATCTCTAGTGAGCACAGAATTTGACAATTATGAGCTTGAAGTTAGTTGAGGTCCTGAGATTTCAGCCCATGACTAAAATAGCATTACAAATGAATGCTTCTTTTTTCGTAATGAAATAAAGTCTGTATATCACAACTAGAAATATCTGTCTTTATTTCAAACATATTTTTAATCCAAGAGTTAAAAAGTTATATGAATGTTTACAGACAGGTAATGTGAAATCCTAGGTTTTGCAATCAAAGAAACAGAAGTCCAAAAGATATGATTAATCTGAGAATGCATCATTTGTTAGCAGCAAAGCTGGGTCTGTGACCCTGATTTTCTGACTCTTCACATGATAATACCTTGAAGCCAGACAATGGAAGGCTATAAATGGGGCACAAGCTGATGGAAAGTGATGTCTTCCAAATTATACATGTTTTCTTTATAATGCAATTAAACCTGAAAATCCATGTGAATAGAGCCAGAATTAATCAATGAATGAGAAGTAGACAACATATCACCAAATGATTCTGTTATACTTTGATTCAAAAAAAAAAAA
>NC_048236.1:31605175-31618144 GCF_002007445.2 Ailuropoda melanoleuca
AAAAAAAAAAAAAAGGAATTTGGTATTTGTTGGGAGATGTTAGGGGACTTATTCTGTTGTCCTTGTGTTTCTTGGCACCCGAATCACAAAGGAGAGCATCCTCTTCAGAGCAAGGATGACAGGCAACCAGAACACACCTCGTCAAGTGTATTGGCTTTTTGTGGCAGAGATTGTTCTGCTTAGCTGTGGCACCCTGGGGAGTAGTTAGGGAATCCAGGGTGACCAGTTAAAGCTCTTACCTTATCGCTTATTAAATATTTTGTATATTATTCCTAGGGACACCTGCATGCCTCAGTTGGTTAAGCATCTGTCTTTAGCTCAGGTCATGATGTCAGGGTCCTGAGATCGAGCCCTGTGTTGGGCTCCCTGCTCAGTGGGGAGTCTGCTTCTCCCTCTCCTTCTCCCTCTGTCCCATTCCCCTCCCCCTCTGCACATGCTCTGTCTTTCAAATAAATAACAAATCTTTAAAAAAGAAAAAAATAAACATTTTGTATATTATTCCTGCTGACAAAGTTATTAAAAAGCACACAATCATAAAAATGCTCTATAAAACACTTATTACATTAAATAGGACCAAAAAAACCCCAATAAAGATAAAAGGTTGACACTACTGAAATTTTAATCATTAAATTGCAAGAATATGCTAGGCCTTGTTGAAACAAGTATGTGCTAGTAGCTAAGAATTAAAGAGGTAGGCTTTGAAACGTGTGAAATATTTTAAGCAAAAAGGGAAAAGGAAATTACAAGCCACATGCAGTATTTTTACCATGAGATTAAATAGTAATCACATTTAAATACACACAATGCTAGAATGCGTACAAGCTTTTGCTTGTCAACACATACCATTAATGGTTCCTGAAGATTTGTAAAGCATAATAAACTGCTTTGATCCTAGTAAATGACACTTGCAAATGTACTGCATAAATAGAACATTCTTATGCTTAGAATGCATTTTGATTTGTTACAAAGCTAGCTCACTCTGTGCATCATTTAGAAATTTATTTAAACTTTACAGGTCTAAAAACCTGATTGAATATTCTACACAATGAATGGTGATAGACCGTTCATAAGGTCAATAGAATTTAAAACAATAATTTGGTATTGCTAAGCCAAGACCAAAGCTAACCAGGAATAAATAAGAATCCTCTAACTTGACTTCCTTCTGTAATTCTGCAATATCCTATGTTATAATATAATTATGTGGCCATTAGTGTGGCACTTAGAACAGTGTAAGATACCAACTGGTACTGATAAATATTTGTAAGTGTTGAAGATTAAAGAGGCATCACTGTGACCCAACTGGTAAGAACTTTTGAGCTGCTGTAGTGTTATGTGTTTCACACTTAAACTTTCACCATGTATCCTTTTATTTTTAGATCAATCAGTGTCTTATGAGCACTAAGTAAAACCAGACAAAATCTGTTGCTTTCCATACTCAATGGACTTTATAGTAACATGTGGTAAATATATGCCCCATGAAATGCTCCTTGATTCCAATACTCTGGTGACTTAAGGGCCTCCAGGCATCTGGTCTTCTATTCAGTTTATTAGATGGCTCACTTTAAATGCAGACTCTATGTGTAAAGTTCAATTTGTTGAATTAAATGAAAATGAAGATGGAATGATATCCGTGGTAAAGATGCCGTTCGTAAACACGAAGCTGCTGTTGCTGAGCGGCGAGATTACGCAGGGCTGTCTCCAGGCTCCAAGGGGATTGTGAATACTCGCTGAAACCCACAGTGTTGGATTTTCCAGAAGCAAAGGGGGAATGTTTCAACAAATTTGTGATTTCACCTGCTAATCAATCTCGCAAAATATTAAAGATGGGATGATGTGATAATGACAAATTATGTTTAAAATAAAACAATGTTTTTCCATTCGGTTTTATTTTTATTGAGCCCTTCTTTCAGATGGAAATGTGTCATTTTTAAAATGAGAAAACTCAGTCTCAACTCTCTTGTTGGCAAGTTAGAAAATGCACCCTTGTTGCCAACCGGCAACACAAGAAGTCAAAAACTCAGAATTTCTCCAAGTGACATATTTCCCAAATTCTCAAACATCAACACACACTTTGAAATCCATGGTAGCATTCCAAGCAAGGTCAAGGTAGGATATTGACTGGAGAGAAGAGGGAGGGAATTCCATCCCTCAGAGAAGGAATGACACAAACAAAGGCTCAAAGATAGCAAAGTGGAAAGTACGTTTGGAAAATGCAGTGCGATTCAGTGTGCCCAAGGGTAGGGCTCTTGTGGTTGGAAATAAAAATGGAAAAGCAGTTTTTGTACTGATAGTCAAAACCTCACATGTGGGGCTAAGGAATTTTGAGTTTGTTTTGTGGGAGATGTGAATCACTGAAGGGTTTTGAACAGAGTGAGGACACAGCTCTGAACAAAGTCAGGCTCTTTAGAGAGATCACATTGTCTTGAACATGTATGAAAGATCAAAGGGAAATCTTGTATTTTAATCTTGTCAAATTGTTGGTAAAGGTTTGAAGTAACAGATAAAGCTGTAACAGAAGCATTACCCCCAGTGGGAGGATAGTGCCCATTTTGACTCATTCTTTCACATTTAGAATCACAGGGTATAACGGGGTTTCGGAAAAGAGGGATTAAATAAAAAAGCGTTATGATTTCTAGAGGACATTTTTGGTTCCATCTTAGTCTCCATGCAAGGTCAATCCTAACACTGAACACAACTGTGTCTTTTCAGAGTTGTGATTCTAATAGCAGAACCTAAGAGATGAGTTCCCAAGACAACTTGAATACAAAAGCCGGGATATACAGAGAGAGTTCTAAATAGGTTCTTTTCCTTTGCACATATAGGAAAGTGGCATTTCTCGTGTGGATAGAAGAAAGAAAAAATACCAAACATTTTTTACTTTTGAAAGTTGGGAATAAAAAGTTCACATTTAAAAACAAAACAAAGAAATAAACAAACTTCGCTTTCATACAGTTTTGCATCCAAATACATTTCTTATTCAAGAACTTAAAATTTTTTCCAAAGAAGAATGAAAATATTAGTGATGTCTAATAGGTATGTTCTAAAGCTTTAGGAAGGTAATATTCCTGTGACCTCTGGTTAACTGATGAACTGAGAAGAAATTCAAAAGGAAAATATGATAACTCTGTGGCATGCAAATGTGGTGATGTTGGTTTTATTTCAAATAAATTGATCACCAAGAGAAGTCAAGCCTCTGCAGATAATGGTCCCTGAGAAGAGTCAATGTGATTTGGAGGCCTAAGACTTGAAATCATTTTCACCATATTCATTAACAAAAGCTTCTTCCCAACAATGTTCAAAAAGACAATGTTCTTCTCAACAATGTGTTAAAAGGGTCAAATAGTTTATTTGTATGAAAGTGATATTTCAATTGTTATATTCTTGAGTGAAAGTTAGTATTCAATAAGAATATTGTTAAAGGAAACAAAATTATTACTAATAATAATAGATATAAAATATGTGTATACATAAAAGCTATTATGTATTGAGTGCCTGTCTTATGCCAAAATGAGCTTATATATATATGTGTGTGTGTGTGTGTGTGTGTGTGTGTGTGTAATTTTTTATGATTCTCTAAATAATATTATCAGTTTGGTCTTATAATCCCCACCTATTTTACAGATAAAGACCAAAAGGTTCACAGAGTGCAAGTAGCAATAGCTTACTCAGTAGGAAGGCCTGGCTCCGGTCCCATATCATTGCCTCATTCTGCTGGGTATAGCAGTGGTCTCTTCTGATACATGGCCTGCCAAGAAGGAATCATGCCATTGTTTTTATTTTTAACTTGAAAGATGAAGAAAACAATTATGTATATTATTAAGATGGTAGCTCACCAAATACGTGACTGCCTCAAATATGGGAAAGAGAGCCCTAGCATCAGTGTTAGGTTCCAGCTAGGTTGTGATGATGGATTTCCCTAAGAAGATGGACCTTATCAGGATTGTGTTGCTCTTCTGATCTAGGTCCTATAGCAACCACACAAATAAGGGATTGGGAAACAACATTACAAATGTGTTAACAGTAAACCCAATATGAGTGAATTATGTATCACACCAGCCCAAACCTGGATTACTCCTCTCCTCAAAAATCTGGCTCTCTCATTTGGCTCTCACTGATGTATACTTTTCATCATGACACTCAGGGCTCTTCACGATTTAATTCACTAGTCTTTGGAGTCTCATTTTCTATCTATCAACAACCATTCTAAATTAACATCATCATTCCCCCGATTCTGGAACCAATTTTATCTTTCCTATTTTCTTTCCTTTTGCTAATCCCAGAAGATATAGTTTTCTCCTACTCTACCTTAAAATTTTTCTCATTTTTCAAATATAGCCTAACTCAAAAGTTAGCTTCTATCTGTTCTGTGAAAGACAATGTCCAAAGAAGACAAGCCAGGGATGGCAAGAAAATATTTGCAAAATACACATCTAATAAAAGACTGTTACTGGGGTGCCTGGGTGGCTCAGTCAGTTTAGTATGTGACTCTTGATTTCAGTTCAGGCCATGATCTCAGAGTTGTAAGATCAATCCCCATGTCAGGGTCTGGCCATGAAGCCTGCTTAAGAGTGTCTCCCTCTTCCTCCCACCCCCTCTCTCCCTCTCTCTAAAAAAAAAAAAAAAGACTGCTGTTAAAAGTATATATATATATATATATATATGAAAAGATGGTCCATGTTATACGTCACCAGGGAAATGCAATAAAAATAGAAATGAGCTAGCACTATAAACCAATAAGAATGGCCAAAATCAAAAACACTGGCAGTACCTAATGTTGGTGGTGTGGAACAATAGGATTTCTCATTCAATCCTGGTAGGAATGCAAAATGGCGTAACCATTTTGAAACAATGTTTAGCAGCTACTTACAAAATTAAACATACTCTTACCATACAATCATGCTCCTTAATATTTCCCAAAAGGAGGTGAAAACTTATGTCCACACATAAATATGCACATAGATGTTTATAACAGCTTTATTTATAATTCCAAGACTTAGAAGCAACCAAGGTATCCTTCAGTAGGCAAATGGATACACTGGGAAACATCCAAACAATGGGATATTATTCAGCACCAAAGAGAATGAGCTATCAAGACATGATGAGACATGGAGGGAATTAAATGCATATTAACACGTGAAAGAAGCCAATCTGAAAAGGTTACATACTGTATGTGACATTTTGAAAAAGACGAAACAATCCAGGTGGTAAAAGTATCAGCGGTTGCCAGGAGTAGGGAGGGGTAGGGATGAGAAGGCAGAGCGCAGAGGATTTTTAGGACCCTGGAAATACTGTTCAGTACTATAATGATGGATATGTCACAATGCATTTGTCTAAATCCGTAGGATATACAACGTCAAGAAAGAACCCTAGTGTAAGCTATAGACTTCGGATGAGTATGATGTGTCAGTGCAGGTTCATCGGTTGTAACAAATGTACTGCTTTGGTGGGGATGTTGATAGAGGAGGAGGCTATGCATACGTGGGGGCAGCAGGCGTTTGGGGAATCTCTGCACATTTCCTCTCAATTTTGGTATGAACGTAAAACNTGCCATCTGTAAGTCTTCATTGGTGAGGTGTCTGTTAAGGTCTATGGCTCATTTTTCAGTCAGGTTGTTTTCCTGTTGTTGTTTTAAGATATATATATATATATATGTATACATATGAAAAGATGGTCCATGTTATACGTCACCAGGGAAATGCAATAAAAATAGAAATGAGCTAGCACTATAAACCAATAAGAATGGCCAAAATCAAAAACACTGGCAGTACCTAATGTTGGTGGTGTGGAACAATAGGATTTCTCATTCAATCCTGGTAGGAATGCAAAATGGCGTAACCATTTTGAAACAATGTTTAGCAGCTACTTACAAAATTAAACATACTCTTACCATACAATCATGCTCCTTAATATTTCCCAAAAGGAGGTGAAAACTTATGTCCACACATAAATATGCACATAGATGTTTATAACAGCTTTATTTATAATTCCAAGACTTAGAAGCAACCAAGGTATCCTTCAGTAGGCAAATGGATACACTGGGAAACATCCAAACAATGGGATATTATTCAGTACCAAAGAGAATGAGCTATCAAGACATGATGAGACATGGAGGGAATTAAATGCATATTAACATGTGAAAGAAGCCAATCTGAAAAGGTTACATACTGTATGTGACATTTTGAAAAAGACGAAACAATCCAGGTGGTAAAAGTATCAGCGGTTGCCAGGAGTAGGGAGGGGTAGGGATGAGAAGGCAGAGCGCAGAGGATTTTTAGGACCCTGGAAATACTGTTCAGTACTATAATGATGGATATGTCACAATGCATTTGTCTAAAGCCGTAGGATATACAACGTCAAGAAAGAACCCTAGTGTAAGCTATAGACTTCGGATGAGTATGATGTGTCAGTGCAGGTTCATTGGTTGTAACAAATGTACTGCTTTGGTGGGGATGTTGATAGTGGAGGAGGCTATGCATACGTGGGGGCAGCAGGCGTTTGGGGAATCTCTGCACATTTCCTCTCAATTTTGGTATGAACGTAAAACTGCTCTAAAAAATAAAGTCTTAAAGAAGAAAAAGGAAACGAGCTCTGGCCTATCTACTTAGTTCATATTATTCGTGCCTTTCTATCTGTTGCGTCACTCTAGTTTTTAGAAATAATTAGTAATCTTCAAACTGTATTTCTGATCCCTTAATGCCTAACATAGTTAACGTACCACTGCAGCCTACAATAATATTTGTTGTAAGTAACCAAATTTTTTTCAGAGCAAAATGATGATCCCGTTCTTGTCAGGTCAGATCATACCTACAGTTTGGGGTAGCATATTTTAATACAAAAGTTGATAGGAGACCCTTTTCCAGAAGCAGATACCCGGAACATCGAGGAACTCAAAAAAAGTACCACATGAAATATGTTGAAAGAAATTGAAAATTGTTAGGTTGGAAGAAAATGTAGAAACAGAATGATTTAGCTTGTTCCATTTGATTTGCAGAGTGCTGACAAATAGACAATGAATCACAATTACAGGGAGGCAGAGATAAAGAATGATGCTGTAAATGGGGTGACATGCAAGCCCAGAAGGCTGATGCAGCAGAGAGCCACAGGGGAGTTTAGCACAAGCAGAGATATCGTAGAGCAAATGTCTGTATTTAGCAGACATTGTGGAGAAAGGGAACGAGAAGTGGAATATAGAATTTTCAGATTTTTAGGAATATGTTGCATTACAGCCTACACTGCAAACTTTCAAAGTCATTCTGTCCTTGAAGGGTCAGCTTTGTCCTTCACAGTTTTAACCATTATCAACACCAATATCTGAGCCTTTAGAATCTTGGTATCAGACATTCCACCTTCACAGTCTTAAAGTTCACTTTCAAAACTTTGATGGTTCATTGAATATATCATAATTTGTCATTGTTATCAATCTGTTTTCAACATATTGTACTTGTGAATACTAGTACATTTTAATTCCTGTACACATTTACTTTATTATTATAGTGAAGCTCTTACAACCCTTACCCAACCTTCTTTAAAAAGGTGTATTAATCAACAAAGTGCTATTATACGTGATCTCTGTTTGATTTCTAGATGTGTTTTAAGAGATTTAGTAAGAAATTTATTAGAAGTTTATAAAATTGAGTTTGACAAATACCTCCTTTTATTTGGGTGGGAGACGGTTGTACTTAACATAGGCAATTCTAATTTAAACTATGAAAAGTGTCAGTCACTGATACATTCTTGGGTCTAAATACCATCTCAGTACAAATAGAGAAAAATACACATAGTAAGTTCTTTAAAATGATAGCTGTACTTTTGATTAGCAACCATTAAATGAAAGTAAGAGTATTTATAAATATACTTAACGTAGTATATCTTGCATCTTAAAATTTTTTATTAAAATACTTTTGGCAACGTATTTAAAATATTTTACACCATTTAGGTGTTCTAAAATATTTAACACCATTAGATGAATAGCTTTGATGTAGAATGTAAAGTTACTAATTTAATTTATATACTTCATACATATAAACTACATTATTATAAATTAGATGACAAAATCATTTAATACCGTGAAGCTTAGTTTCTTTTAAAATGGGTTGATGGGGCACCTGGGTGGCTCAGTGGGTTGAGTGACTGACTCATGGTTTCCGCTCAGGTCCTGATCTCAGGCTCTTGAAATCCAGCCCCACCCCCTGCTGTGTATGCATGCACACTCTCTCTCTCTCACTCTTTCTCTCTCAAATAAATAAATAAACTCTACATCATATGTAGAATTTTCGGTAAAATAACTTCTTAAGACCTCGTCCCCATTTGCTTTGTAAAAAAGTGATAAACTAAATGATTTTAAAATGTCTTTTGAGAATTTTGAAATTAATGTTTATTGAGTTTTTATGTTATATCAAACCCACACACAAGTCATAAATGATATTTATGTTTATAAAGTTTATAAATGATATTTAAAGAAAATTCAGTTATTCTAAAAAATAATTTGGCTGTAACTGCAGACAGAAGAAGGATCCAGACCAATCACCATTGTTTTTGAAGACTTCATGGAAATTCTTGCCATTTTACCTTCCTTAGTTTCTGAATCCTTGGAGAAATAAATCTGAGGTAGAAATGGTACGAGGAAATAATGAGCTTAGTTGTTGCAGTGATAGGAGTGAAGGTTTTCAAAGATTAAGGATAAAAGGCTACTTAATCTTGAACTTTTTCCTCTACAAATTTCCTCTAATAGTTCAGATTAGAAAAATTGTAGAACTTTATCAATTTTCTTTCTTCTTTCCTCCTCCTTATCACACCTTTGTGACCAAATACTCTTTTTGTTATTTTGCTTTATTTACAATTCAAAGATGAAGAAATACTTTGGATAAGAATCCCAGTTAAACTGTCGTGCTTACAAAGATTTAAATGAAAACCACATCTCAAGTGCCTTATTAATCATCTGAAGTTAGAAAATTTGGGGCAAGTGATAATCGCAGTTCTCATAGCCCAATCCATGTGTGTGCACATACATAATCTGTTAAATCAGAAGCAAAAGCATCTGACCGTATTTTGTAATTATTCACAAAATAGACAAAAGATATGCTTTACCAAGGAGATTTATAATATAAAGAAAAGTAATGTCTGCTTACGATGTCACTGCGTCCGTTCAGATCAGTAGTTGTTAGTGGTCATTTTAAGCCTAAAGCAACAAGTATTTAAAACTAATCTCCTTTGCTTACTCACACCCTGTGAGAAGCCACAGTGGAATTAGGCATTTATGTAATTTCTGGACTGCCACATTAAGTTATGTGCATGCAAAATCAAGTTGTATTAGAGCTCATGTACCAAGAGCCTTAGGGGACTGAAAGTAATTGCTCTATTTAGAAGTTGGAATGCAGTTTTTGGTCTTCTATTCTTACTGCATTAGGACCAGGGTTGTACCAACCTGCCATAATTTAAAGCCATTATTGAAATCCTCATAGTGTGAGATAATTCCTTTCATATCTTTGAAAGCCTNCCAGTGTTAACCTGAAGTTGACACTTCACTTCATGGAGGCAAAACGGCTGCAACACTTCCAGGCTTCCCACCTGTGTCCCACAGCCTTTGGAAGAAAAATACAAAGAGAAATCTGCCCCCTGCCATTTTTTTTCACCCTCAGCTTCCAGAAAATTTCCACCTGTATCTATGTGGCCTGAATTGAATCACTTGAACCAGTCTCTGTGGTTGAAGGAGAACCATATGCAGATTAGTTTGGGATGAGGTCACTGAAAGCAATAACTCTGACAGAAATAGGATTTCCATTCCTCAAACTGATGGCTGAGTCAGCATCACTTTCAAGTACATATGGTGGCTACACCTAGAAACAGGCAGAACTAATATTGTGGAGACAATCTCAATATCTAGTATTGCCCCTTTATTCCGTACAACCCCTTTAACAGGTGAGGAAAAAGGCTTAAACGGGTAAGAAACATTTCCTGATGGCAATTAGTTATTAAATAATGGGCCTGGAATTATATTTTCAATTTTATAGTTTAAAAGTCTATATTTTCCAACCATAAAAATTGCTGTAAGAAGTAATTATCTGGTGTATAAACTGGTGTATAAAGTGTCCCACAGTCTTCTGACTAAGAACTTTAAAATATAAAGTACAGGGATCAAAAGCAGAGATAGAATGGGTAATTCAAGTAAACCCATTTTAAAATGGTTTAAACCCCCTTTAAAAAATGCTTCTTCTAAAGTGTGAGCCCTAATTAATCAATTCTGTAATAGATTAAAGACTAAGATTTGTTTTGGAAACAAAATTTGGAACCATCAGAGTAACTCAGAACAAGAACTACTACTATCCAGTGAGTAGAACACATATAAATATTTGACTATTCTAAACATAAAATCAGAAATACGTATGAATTAAAAAATAATCGGGTTATAGAAATTACAGAGAGGAAGGAAAGAAGTAGTCATGGAGCAACTATCTTTTCTATGGGTGAAATACTAAGTTTTTAATAGATACTTAAATATGCAGGTAAATTTTGATCTCCTTAACTATATTGATTAATTTATCTATCCTATTTTTTATGTTTTTGTTTGTGCCTTTAGATTTTTATACATACTAGATAGTAGTTTTATATTTAATAAAATCTACAAAATACTTACCTCTGAAGATGCTTAAATGTCTTTTTCTATTCATATCCTGATACTATTGACCAGATTATAAACCTAAGTGCTCCTATTTGCCATCTCATCTACCTTCAGAAGTCGGTAAGCACAACAACAAAACACACAGACACACACTCACACACAAAGAACTCAACCCTCATTCCTTTAGGACTGTATCACTTCTGAGAAAAGCAAAGAGATCAAAGAAAAAGTTGAAAGTGAAATGTCAGATCTTATAGGTTCAGAGAGAGAGTTTCTCTCACACCAAGACAAATTTTATCCTTTGTCATGCACTGTGTGCCACTAAACAAAGCAAAAAAAAAAAAAAATCACGGAGATAAAACGTTTGATTTGATATCATGTTCCCTGGGAGTTAACAAGGGACATACTTCTAAGCCCCAGACATTGGACATACTATTGGGCTTATGGCTGAAATACAAATGAATAAAATACTTGGGAAAGAGGACGTGCAGTTTATCTACACAGTCTTAGATCTCAGTGTAGGTGTCAATTAGACTTTTTCTTTGTTTTCTTTGTTTTTTCATTTATTTTAATATAAAATGGTCAAAAATTTTATAATATAGCAGAATAATTCCTGCCCTTTCTAGGAGCTGACAAAAAGCAATTGGTATTTAGATTTGAAAGTTGTTTACTGTGGGATAAAATATAGGGAAGAAGCGTGTTGTGATGCTCCCCTCTAATGTTGGTTATTATGGCCAAACTGTGGTCACAAAGCACTTCTTTTATTGATATTGCACTTCTAAATTTTTGAGATCCCTTATAACTATCAGGGAAGTATTTTAACTGTTTGTTGATATACTGACATTAAATTTGGTATTACATTTAGCTGAACTCTACCAAGGAGTCCATGAAACCATGCTATATATGGAGAATACAATCTGAACTTCAGATTCATCATGTATTCATATTTACCAAACATGGAATATGTACTACCTCTTTGATAATTCCTTCCTGAGTAGGCAGAATATAGCATGCATGTTAAATTATGTGAGACTACGTGATAGCTCATTTTGATAAAGTTCACTATTTCTCAGAAAGTGTTACCATTTGATATGAATTGGAGTTCTTAGTACATTACTACATTTTTAAAAACTGCAAAACTATCAGGGCTGCCCTGGTCTCATTTCTTATTTTAGTCCCTATAGTATCTTAAATTTTCACATATCTTCAATTTTCAAATATGCATGGATGACTCACAAAGTCCTGTTTTCTGCTCAGCTTTCTCTCCTAAGTTCTAGACTACAGGTTCCTAGTGGAAAGATTCACATGAATGTCTTCCAGATACATTAAACTCCACTATCCAAAACTAAATCCCTCTCATCCCCCCTCCTCTGTATTCCTCACTGTGGTGAATGGTATCATGTTTCACCTAGTTCTTTTTTTTTCTAAGTTTTTATTTATTTATTTGACAGAGAGAGACAGTGAGGGAGCACAAGCAGGGGGGACCTGGAGAGGGAGAAACAGTCTCCCCTCCGAGCAGGGAGCCCGACATGGGGCTCCATCCCAGGACACTGGGATCATGACCTGAGCCAAAGGCAGATGCTTAATGACTGAGCCACACGGGCACCCCATCACCTAGTTCTAAGACCAGGAACCTGAGAACAATTTTTTACTTTTCTATCTTATCCCCCTATACTTAATTGATCATGGAGTCCTATTGACTGTACCTCCTAGACCATCATGATTAAAATAGTGTCTTACCAAATCCCATGGCTACCATTTTGGCTTTCTCTAATTCATTCACTGAATGGTGCCTGCATGATCTTCCTGAAATTAAAATATGGCCATTTGACACTTTCCTGTCTCAAATCCCATAGGCTGCCTAAGATTGCATGTATACTCACAGAATTTGTGAGACTTTTCTGCACCCGATCAGTGGTTTTCTCTTTACACTGTTCTCTGGGCATTGCCTTTCTGTCCGCCAAACTGTAGCCATCGAGAACTCACTCAGCTCTTCAGCTGTGTCAGCTCTGTCTCACTGCTGTGTCTTCCAACAGGCAGTCACTTTGTATGCCCAGAATATTTCTTGCCCTCCCTCTCCCTTCTTCTCATTCACTGGCCTAACTCTATATTAAACATCTGTCTGTCTGTGTGTCAACTCCTCTAGAAGACTTGCTATGGCTTCTCCTAAAACCTCCTCTTCAGGTTCATGCAGAGGTCCCTTCATATAGAGCTCCCATTGCACACTGGATTCTTCTCAATATCCATCATATTTTACTGAAACTATTTTTTGTTGTTTACAAAATTAATTGTTATAGGTCACTCCCACTAGATTATAATCTCCATTCAAAACTTTGCAAATCTTTTTTTTT
>NC_048236.1:31619588-31769520 GCF_002007445.2 Ailuropoda melanoleuca
CCCTATAGTATCTTAAATTTTCACATATCTTCAATTTTCAAATATGCATGGATGACTCACAAAGTCCTGTTTTCTGCTCAGCTTTCTCTCCTAAGTTCTAGACTACAGGTTCCTAGTGGAAAGATTCACATGAATGTCTTCCAGATACATTAAACTCCACTATCCAAAACTAAATCCCTCTCATCCCCCCTCCTCTGTATTCCTCACTGTGGTGAATGGTATCATGTTTCACCTAGTTCTTTTTTTTTTTTTTAAGTTTTTATTTATTTATTTGACAGAGAGAGACAGTGAGGGAGCACAAGCAGGGGGGACCTGGAGAGGGAGAAACAGTCTCCCCTCCGAGCAGGGAGCCCGACATGGGGCTCCATCCCAGGACACTGGGATCATGACCTGAGCCAAAGGCAGATGCTTAATGACTGAGCCACACGGGCACCCCATCACCTAGTTCTAAGACCAGGAACCTGAGAACAATTTTTTACTTTTCTATCTTATCCCCCTATACTTAATTGATCATGGAGTCCTATTGACTGTACCTCCTAGACCATCATGATTAAAATAGTGTCTTACCAAATCCCATGGCTACCATTTTGGCTTTCTCTAATTCATTCACTGAATGGTGCCTGCATGATCTTCCTGAAATTAAAATATGGCCATTTGACACTTTCCTGTCTCAAATCCCATAGGCTGCCTAAGATTGCATGTATACTCACAGAATTTGTGAGACTTTTCTGCACCCGATCAGTGGTTTTCTCTTTACACTGTTCTCTGGGCATTGCCTTTCTGTCCGCCAAACTGTAGCCATCGAGAACTCACTCAGCTCTTCAGCTGTGTCAGCTCTGTCTCACTGCTGTGTCTTCCAACAGGCAGTCACTTTGTATGCCCAGAATATTTCTTGCCCTCCCTCTCCCTTCTTCTCATTCACTGGCCTAACTCTATATTAAACATCTGTCTGTCTGTGTGTCAACTCCTCTAGAAGACTTGCTATGGCTTCTCCTAAAACCTCCTCTTCAGGTTCATGCAGAGGTCCCTTCATATAGAGCTCCCATTGCACACTGGATTCTTCTCAATATCCATCATATTTTACTGAAACTATTTCTTTTGTTGTTTACAAAATTAATTGTTATAGGTCACTCCCACTAGATTATAATCTCCATTCAAAACTTTGCAAATCTTTTTTTTTTTTAAGATTTTATTTATTTATTTATTTGAGAGAGCACAAGGGAGAGAGAGCACGAGAGAGAGAGAGGGAGCACACAAATGGGGGGGCAGAGGGAGAGGGAGAAGCAGACTTCCTGCTAAGCAGATGTCCAGTTCTATCTTAGAAAGAGATTAATCTATGTTCATAAAATAAGTTCCAAGAAAGCAATGACAGCTTGAAAAATTTCTGCGGGAATTGTCCAAATGGAAGCAGGTTTTGGGAGTGTTGGCATGTGCATGTTAGAAAATGTTAGATAAGTTCTCATAATTTAACATTTCACACATATATAAGGATATTTTCACCAAAGAGCTTTTTCATCTCCCTTAAGGAACTAATGCATTAATTATCAAGACCCTTCTATAAACTGGAACCATAAACAGGTAGTGTAAAAATTAACTGCTGGTATGATGATATTTACTTTTGCCATGACACAAATAAGAAAGAATATACAAAGAAAAATGCAGGGTACTGTGATAATCTTGGCATTATGGAATTCCAAACCCAACCTCAACCTTAATAGTTACTTGGTTACTTTTATTTGTTGAAGTCATTATTTTTCTCAGAATTCTTCCTTAACATGACGTTTGGCAACCCACTGTCATTAATTTTCTAAACAACTAATTGTCTTATTTATATCTACTGTATGTGTCGTTTATAAAGTTTGTTTTTTGAAGATGATATGGTCATTTAAATTGAAAGCCCAGGAAAATGAGCAAACTATTAAAAAAATAATATATTCGGCTAAGTTAACAAAACACAATCAACATTTATAAGGAAAAGGAAGAAATTTTCCTTTACACTATTTAGTATAATAAACTATTTAGTATTCAGTGTTTAAGAATTACCAAGGAATGAGGGGCGCCTGGGTGCCTCAGTCGTTAAGCGTCTGTCTTCGGCTCAGGGAGTGATCCCAGGGTCCTGGGATCAAGCCCACTCAGCGGGAAGTCTACTTCTCCCTCTCCCACTCCCTCTGCTTGTGTTCCTCCTCTTGCTGTCTCTCTCTCTGTCAGACAAAGAAATAAAATCTTAAAAAAAAAAAAAAGAATTACCAAGGAATGTCACTGACCTACTGGGAAGTACTTTAAAACTCTGTTAGAGAATATAATAAAAAGTATAAATATATGAGAACTTGATAAAGTTCATAATAATGGTCATGAATGTAAAGACATTAATTTCCTTTTGAAGAAAATATGAAATAAAAAAAGGATACATATACATAATATATTTTGGATATATTAAGATATATTATAACACCATAGTTATTAAAAGTGTGACATTGATATCCAAACACTCTAACAGACAAATAGAATAGTGAGCTTATATTTAGTATACAGAAGTAACCCCACAAATTTATATTAAAAAGTAGCTTATTTAGATGATTGCATTGAGAAAGTTAATTCACCATATGGGAAAAATTTCAGAATTTCTACATCACATATGCATATATTAAATAAAAATTCCAGGTTATTTAATAACTAATTATAAAATCTTACAACAGTAAAGCTAATAGAAGAAAATATAAGGGGATATCATCATGATTTTTAAACACTCCAAAAGACCCATCTATAGGAGCAAAAGGAAAGTAAATTGTCAAGTTGGCAGGGGATATTTACAACATCAACAACTGCAAAAGATCAACAGCTAAAACACAGAAAAAAACCTTCTGCTAACCTGTTAAAAATAAAAAAAGTCAAATTGATATAAATATAGCAAGAATATGAACATCAGTTCACAAGAGGAGAAACCTAAATGGCAAATATACACATGGGAAAGATACCATTTCTTTTTTGAAAGATACACATCGTAACTAGTAATCACAAGAGCACAAGTTAATTCAGTGAAATATCACTTTATATCTTTAATGTTGACCAAGTTAGAAAGTCAGATAGCATTAAGAGTTGTAAGGATATGGGAATATATACACATGTGAAATATATTTATAAATATATGTGATATATATGAAATGTATAATACATGTATATACAAAATATGAAATATATGACTATGAAATATATATAATATGTATTACACACACTCATATGTTTTAGTGTATGTTAGTACATGTTATAGTATATATTTAGTATATATTATAGTATAATACAATGTGTGTATGATCCAGCAATTCTATTCTGAATATGTAGCTCAGGGAATTGTTCACACTGGTCTCCAAAGAGACCTAAATGAGATTATTATAAACTGAGCAGTTTTTGAAAGCAAAACATTAGAGACAGCCTAAGTGTCACTAAGGATAACTATATTTAATGTATTGTAAATTTACAATATGTGCTAACAGAAAGCAGTCAAAAGAACTGTGTAAAATTAGAGCAACATGACTAAGTATAAAAAAGAATATTGAGGTAAAACATGAAAGAGAATGTTATTTGTAGTGCTATACCAGTTATGAAAATTACATAGACACAAAACATGTATTATTTGTTCTGGAATAACAAATATGAAAATAAATGGCAGGCAGATAAACTGCAAGATGTGCATTAAATTCACTAAAGTTTTTGCCTTGGGACACTTGGGTGGCTCAGTCAGCTGAACATCTGCCTTCTGCTCAGGGTTCTGGGATCACTCCTGGGACTGAGTCCCATGTTGGGCTCTTTGCTTGGTGGGGAGCCAGCTTCTCCCTCCACCTGCCGCTCCCCCTGCTTGTGCTCAGGTGCTCTCTCTCTGACAGATAAATAAATAAAATCTTAAAAAAAAATAAAAATAAAGTTGGTGCCTCTTGGGAGATAGAGATGAAACTGGAACCAAGAGATAAAAGTGAACACATAGATTTATATAGGACTCAATGATAAGAACATAGCATGGGCTGAGGAACATGAGCAGTATGGTCCTTTGTACTTAGGATCTTAATTAAATGAATAATAAATAGAAAACCTATTTTTTTTTAAATTTTAAGCTATATACTGGAAAGTTATTTTCATTCTTATTATTTACTAAATGTTTCTAGTAGGAAATAAAGCAAATGACTACATTTGGGGATAATTAAATATAAAGATTTAATGTAATCAAATCAAAATAAAGGATATACCTTGTCAAACACTAGTGCTTCCATGTAACAATACTTAGATATCATTGGCTGAGTAATATAGTTCTGATGAAAATATTAGTTCTTTTATTAAACAACTTCTAATGCTAATTACAATCATTATTAAGAACAGAAAGTTTCAATTTACAGAAAGGTAACTAGAATGTACTAAATAATAAAGCTTCACAATGTAAAAAAGCTAAAGTTTACATAAATTCTAGGGAGAAACTTGGAAATATCCATTAAAGTGGAAGATGTTAACACATCTTACAATTTTTGATAGGTCAATTAAAGTTACCAAAGTTCTTAAAAGATTTGAAATATGTACAAAGCATCATTTGTTGGAGATTATATTCTTATAAAAATATCACTTGCCAAAACTAATTTAAAAAGAAATAACATGACACCTAGGCATAAACACAACTAAACATGTATATATAAAAAAGTATAAAACTTTATTAAGACATTATGTCTTCAGGGGCGCCTGGGTGGCACAGCGGTTGGGCATCTGCCTTCGGTTCGGGGCANGGCATAAACACAACTAAACATGTATATATAAAAAAGTATAAAACTTTATTAAGACATTATGTCTTCAGGGGCACCTGGGTGGCACAGCGGTTGGGCATCTGCCTTCGGTTCGGGGCATGATCCCGGCGTTGTGGGATCGAGCCCCACATCAGGCTCCTCTGCTATGAGCCTGATTCTTCCTCTCCCACTCCCCCTGCTTGTGTTCCCTCTCTCGCTGGCTGTCTCTATCTCTGTCGAATAAATAAACAGAATCTTTAAAAAGAAACCAAANTTCCTCTCCCACTCCCCCTGCTTGTGTTCCCTCTCTCACTGGCTGTCTCTATCTCTGTCAAATAAATAAACAGAATCTTAAAAAAAAAAAAAGACAATTATGTCTTCATAAGTGAGCAAATTCTATATCATAAAGATGGCATTCTCGCCAATGATCAGTAGATTTAATGTAATTCAGATGGGATTTTTGAGGATTAATAATACAGATACTCCTGAAAAAAGAAAAGTAAAAATATGTTATAAAGCTCATTGAGGCCATGTAGCATTGGAACAGGAATAGACAAGTACTGATAGAATGAAAAAGGTATATGAGAAACAGACCCCAGTTGTACATATAAGACTGGTGACTGAAGAGCACTTGGGAATAAATGTACCTGTAAATAAATGGAGGTAATTCGTTGTATATAACATACACCAAAATTATTTCTTCATGGATGAAAATCTTTAATGCTTACATTAAAATGGAAAATTTTAAAAAAGGGAGTAAATTATATGAAGCACTATTCCACAGAAGAGGCAATAGAAATGATCTAGACACATATGAAAGATATTAAACTTCATTAGGAATCAGTAAAATAGTAAATATCACAATATACATGATTTAGCACAGACTAGTTGGGCAAAATTTAAGAGGTCTGATAATTTCCAATATAGGATCAATGGGGACTCTAATGCAGTTCTGATGGGAGTTTAATTTGGCATATACATTGATAACATCTTGAAAATATGGGTCTTCCTATTATCATCTACAGCAATTTCACTACGAAGTGTGTACGAGAGATTCTAGAGCATGCATTAAAGAACATACAAGAATGCTTATTGCATTATTGTACACAATAGCAAAATCTGGAAATAGCCCCAAATTTCCTCAATAGGAGATGGATGAATAAAATTGTCTTTTTAAATAATAAAATATTATAGAACAGTGAAAGTAGGTATATGTACCCATGTTAAAACTTTTAAAGAAAAAGGAGGAGAAGAACAATAAAGATCAGGAGAACAGAAAGGGACTGAAAAAGACAAGTTCAAATAGTAGTTACATTTTCAGAGGAAGCAGAGGGAATGGAATTGGGAATGAAACTGTAGATTTTGGTAATTTTGAGGGTATTTTCATTCTTGGGTTGGATGGTAGGTTCAGAGGTTTTCCTTTTATTGTGAACCTTAGGTTAGATATATGTGCTGCACGGATCCTTTGTATAAACTGAGCATTATTATGCATTGCGAACAATCTAAAAAGAATGCAAAATGTAATTCACCTTCATATTTCCAACTCATAAACAGGACCAGCACATAACGGATCCTTCATACATATTTGATGAACCAAAGCATGAACCATTAAAAACACGTTTTAAATATTTACAGTGGAAGGAGAAAGACTTCAAAATATGTATGAAAAGAAGGAGGGCCAAAGAGTACAGAACAATGAAGTATTTTGTTAGAGAATAAAGCCCAAGTTAGGACATGAAAGAAAGTCTATGACTGAGAGGCATTTCTTATAACTGAATCCACTTAACCAGATGTCATTTCACTTAGAGTAAAAAGAGCTGTGGAGCTCTTTGTATTTATAATCTTAAAATCTTCTTCCTCCTAGGTCCAGAAGACTAGGGCCAAATAGAAATAAGTATCATCAAAATCTAAGACGCAGAATTTATTTGTAAAACATGTTACAGGAAATTCAATTCATAAAACGACCTTTTCAGGCAGAGGTCATCAGAATTTTAAGATTCTTGACAATTACCAAATTCCCTTTCAAGTTATTGAAGTGCTAAACTTGTTTTTAGGCAGAATGAGATTCTCAGTACCAAGATATCAATTACTCCACTTTTATTTTAGGTGGACAAAGGGAAATTAAAGCTAATTACTGTGTTTGTGTGAGTGGTACGATTTGTTGAAGCTTTGTAAACGAATAACGTTAGACTGATAGTTGGGAGAAAAAGTTTTTATCAAATGGATATATTTCTGGGGTGGTTTTAGCAAATATGTGATTGCTTTACACAAAACTTTTGGCTAAGCCACAGAAAGAGCTATATTACAGGCTAAAAATATACTTCTAACACAAATCACATAATACGGCAAAGCTTTTTCATCATCATCCAGCAAGCCTTTGTTGCATAATTCAGTGGTTAAGAACTCTTCTTCAGAACCAGGCTACCGTGATCCAAATCTTGGCTCTAGAAGAGCTAACGATCTGAATGACTTTGGGCAAATTTCTTAATTTCTCTTGTGCATTGCTATCCTCATCTGAAAGTGGGAAAAGATAACACTTAAATTCATAGGTATCTATGAGAATTGATGTCTGACATATGATAGGAAAATCAATAAATGTTAAAATCAATAAATGATTTGTTCCTTAAATAATTTCATGATGTTATAATAAACAAGTACTAATTTGTCAAATAGCATCATAGATTATCTCCGAGTCTTTATTCATATTGCCAGACACAGGGCTTGGTATATAGTGGACACTTAGTAAAGAATTACAGAATAAGTGTATCGGGGAATGCTTTTCGTCAATTTTTCAATGAAAGTCTTTCTCAACAAGCTACTAGCGCTGATTATAAAGAAATAACAGCACTGAGAAATGGCTGGTCCTGGGAGTAGGGCAAAAGTCTATGTTGAGTTACACAGCAAAAGTGTTGCAAATAGCCCCCCCTTTCTATCCTATTCTCATCTCTACATTTCTGATGAAAGCTAACAGGCTACTAAGAAATTCATTCAAGTCTTGATTCATTCAAATAACCTTTATCACGAAGGTTCTAGACAATAGTCGTTATACTGTGGTCAGTAAACAAAACGCTCCAGTTCTGGTGGAGCTGTTGCAGACACAGGTGGGAAGTTATGCAATCACAAGAGTATCATTTTTAAATAATTTTTCTGAAAAATCAAAAAATTTTCATCCACTGAAAGCAGGAAAGGAGCTGTTTGTTTTTTCTTCTATTATATGCTATCTGGGCAGAGAAACAAATAAACTTATCTCAAAATTTATTTGTGATATAGTGGCGTGTGCTGGTGAGTCCAAGGGAAAATCCTTTCCTGTAAGAACTCTCACTGCCAACATTTAGGATTTTCCTGGTAAAAGATAGAATTCCTTTTTATCCTTTCTCTTTTATCTAATTAGAAATTGTTCTCAGTTATTAGGACCAGGGACACTAGTTTATAGAGCCTTAGAGTGTTTCTAGAAAAATGGCAACTTTTATGCCATCAAAGGTTAATTTATTGGGGCACCTGGGTGGCTCACTCGGTTAAGCGTCAGACTCTTGATTTCACGCAGGTCATGATCTGAGGTTGTGAGATCGCTCTGCATTGGGCTCTGTGTGGAACCTGCTTAGGATTCTCTCTCTCTCTCTCCCTCTCCCTCTGCCCCTCCCCCTGCTCTTTCTCTCTCAAATATATAAATCTTTGAAAAAAAATTTAATTTGTCGAAGTAATCTTTGTGAGAATTGGAAGTCACATAAATTCACTTTCTCTTCCACTTAGCACACACTTTATAGATTGTGTATAAAATTAAACTTTTGTGGCATTAAAAGTTAGTATGTGTGTACATGTCCACACTATATGACAATTCATGGTATTGACTTTAATGGTGCACTTGGCTGGATTAAATTTTAGTACAAAGTGCATTTAATAGCTATGATTGCTTATGCTATTTCCTGAGGTTAAGCTAGTTTCTTTTGAAAGGGTCTGGCCATTGCAGATACTGAATTCAATTTTTGTTCACTTAATCAAGGTTTTATTACTCAGTCTTTAAAAAGCTATTCCGCATGAAAATATCATTCCCTTCTTCCTTCCTTCTCAGCAGCCTCCAACCCAGGAAAAGGGGGATTTAAAGCTGTTTCCAGAAAACACACAAAATATTATGATACAGCGTGGCCTGGCTTTCACATCTTAAAAGCTGAAACGTGCCTTTGCTAACTTGCAGTAGGCCATGAACTAATTACGTGGTGTGCTAAATGGCACTTTTCACTTTTCGTTTGTGCTTCAACACTCAGTTTTCAGTAGATCATTTAGAGAGGATCAGCATTCTTTGGAAACTAAAAACACACCACAGGTCAGGGCTGCATGGCCTGATGGGAAAAGAATGCGGTCCACAAAAGTGGTCTTTGTGAGACATGAAGACTCGCCGGTATCTGTTACAGAATTGGCAGGCTCACCGCTTCCCCTAGTGTCTACCCCTGAAACACTAAACTCATCTGGGTTGCAAGGCACGACTGAAGGAAACAAGTAGGCTTTTAAGGCACCTAGCCCGTTGCTCCAGAACAAGGATTAATTTCACACGTTTAGGTGAAATCCTTCAGCAAAGGAGCTTGATGTTGTGCAGTGGGGTTTGGTAAAGGACCATTCAGTTTGCTGATTTTTTTTTTTTAATGGAACCCAACTCCTAAGGTTCAAAGGGATCATTGGAATAATAGGAATATTGACAATTTCTAGAAATGTATTGAGTGCCCTGATCGCCCTATTCTTTTCAAAGAGTCTTGAGCCACTTCATCAACAGAGATAGCAACAATTACTAACATTTGATGCTGGGTGTTTATTTCTTCAGGACTGTTTTGAAAATGAGGCACGTGGAAGTTGTATAAGCGACATTAAAAGTGACTTTATTAGTATATGAACATATCTTCTATTTGGGGAAAAAAAAAAACCTTTCGTATTTATACTTTATCTATGTACCAAACTGAATTCTCTTTTCCACTTCTAGCTCATGGAATCATCAGTCTGCCAACGTTAGCACTGAAGTTGAGTGATCTAAACTGTCACATCTGATTTTAAATAAGAGCCCAATTCCAATGACTAGATAACCTGGCTTTCTAGTTCTTTTCCTTTTTATTTCAATGCTTGTGTGATTTGATTCTTTTTGTCATTTTAAAATATTTTTTTCTATCAATTTATATTCACCACATTTTCAAGCCTGGTGGAATCTCTAGGAATTTTCTTTGTTAGATTTATGAGGAAGCAATAGCTTTAGCAGCTTATTTTTGAGATAATTCAAAGCAGTTTAAAAGCACTGACTCATTATGCCATTACTGTGAGAAAGACAGTATCATTCTTATTGAGAGAGAGAGAATTAATTGAAGTTTTCTATAATTACATTATTAGTTGAAGACAACGTCCATCACTTTGTTCTATAATTCCAAAGAAAACTTTAGCATTTTCTGAAATAATAATCCCAGTTATTTTCATTTTTCCTCTATTTTTCATCATTACATGTAGTTTTTGTTTTGTCTTAGTTTTTATTTGAATGCATGCCAATACTATTACATGTATCTTACTCTATACTCAATTTTTTTAATCTTTCTGTAATAACGATGTGCTCTACAGTCAACATGAAGTCCTATATAGGACTTCACACTTTAAAATTGATTTCAAGTGTATTACCATATTTGCTTCTCATTATCTCTCTAGGTAGTGAAGGACTTGCTCAAGGTCACACCACTTCATGGCAGAATGGAGACCAGAGTCAGGACTGCTGATTTTAAATTCTCCTCCCTTTCCTTTTTCCATGACTTCCTTTTGTATGGAAAAACAAAGCCTTACTTTTCATGTATATATTTTTCCATCTTTAAAAAGATTGTGCATATTACTGTTTTATATCAGCTGGAAGAATATCCAATGTCCTTCCCAGAGGCATGTTTGCCCATGAAGGACAAATTTTTCTGCTCTTCTTTGTAATGAAGCCATTGATTATCAAAATTGATTATAAATAAATGTATATCAACCCTTGTAAAGGGAGTATATATATTTTCAGGTAGAATGAGTTCAATGGAAATCCCAATAGTGAAAAAAAGCAATAAGAATCCCAGCGACTATAACTGATAGTATAAAAACTTTAACAGTGGTTAAAATAAAAAGGTATCACTTTATAACTGACTGGAAGTTGTTCTCCAATACTAACATCGTATGACTTTATATGGGTAGAATATATTTTATTTTTTATGTGGTTTTCTTCTCTTGTTTTCCCGATAACTAATGTAACAGAATGGTAGAAAGTTAAAAGGAATATTATGTCAAACTTTAGTTCTACTGTGTTAATATTATTTCTCTTTTTCTAAACCACATTCCATAGTTTTATTTGTGTTTAAATTTTGAAAACATTATGAAACAAAGATTCATGAATATGGCAAAAGAGTTAAAAGAAATGAACCCGTGCTATGGGTGGAGAAATTAATACATTTTGCTTGTATGAATAATATATTCATCAATAGAGAGACATAGTCTACATTCATCAATGTAGAAATATATTCATCAACTTTTAATTACTATAAAGTGGAATTTGGATATTATATGACAGTTTTCTCTCTCCTGAGAATTGGTGCTTGCCCTGGGTCATTCTGACAGAGATAATTGGAAGCCTCCTTCTTTTAAGTGCCCATTTTCACCCACAGTCATCCTCAGCCTACTAATGTAGTTTTTCAAAGTCATTTTTAAGAATAACCTATGAAAATCAGTATCATCATTGCTTTGCTTCTATCAACAATCACCGCAGATTTTTCTCTACTGCTACAAAGGCCATAGCTATAGTCCATAGATGGTCAGAGTTCAAAGGCAAAGCCAGACCCAGGGCTCTTACACTCCTTAAATTAGCTCCCTGCCTTTCTGGCCTCCTGCCCACTCTACTATTCAGGAACTCCGAATTATACAAAAGCCACTTCTTAATTTGTGGTAGTCTGGAAGTTCCTTAACTCTGTTATGTTCCTTTGTCTTTCCAATGTTTCTAATGTCATCTTCTCTGTATCACAAGAAATTTCTCAAAAAAATTCAGACTGTTTATGGTACCACTACTTTCTTTCCCTAATGCTATTATTGATTTTGTTTTGAAATATTTAAATATGGTCTGTCCTTTCAAATAGCTTTCAGGACAAGATGATACCAGATTGTGGACTTCATTGACCAACATGATATAGAAGTTTTAAAATTTGTAAACTACAAGACATCCTGACCTTTGATAGTTTGGAAGAAATTTCCTGCAAAGCCACGTAGTTGTAGCATCTTTTCAGAAGAGAGTTTGGCAATTTGTTTTAATAATTGACATTCCATTTGCTTATTTCAATTTTCTAGTTCTGAAGACAACCAATAATTTATATTCTTAATTAATATTCCTCTAAAATATAGATATATTTTAAAGAAATGGACAGAGTTGTATAGTGCATACTTTTCCAATTTTTAAGCTTTCTATTTACAGGCGTACTTACTTATTGTTATTTTTCACTTTTAATTTTGGAAAATGCTAAACTTACACAAAAGTAGAGAGATAGGCTAATGAGCTCTCCTGTCACTCAGCATCAATAATTATTAACCTACAGCAATCTTAATTCATCTCTACCCTCATTCATTTCCTTTCTCCACTGATTTATGTTGAAGAAAATCCAAGACATTATATCACTTTATATGTAAATATTTTAGCATGTAATTTCAAAACATGAGAACTGTAAAAAACTGTAATCCACTAGCATTATCACTTCTGAAAACATTAACTATTACTATTATCAAATATTTGGTAAGTGTTCACATTGACCAAAATAGCTTTTTTTTTAGTTGCATATGTTGATTTATTTTTAATCAATAGACCTTTTCTTCACTTGTTTTAAGTTTTCTGATTGTATCATGAGATGAAAACATTCCTTTGCATCTATCTATGGACTGGACTGTGCACTCCCCAAAATCATAGTTTGATGCTGTAACCCCCACCATGACTCTATTTGGGGATAGGACCTATAAAGAAATAGTAAAGATTAAATAAGACTGTAAGGATGGGGGCCTTTATATGGTAGGACTGCTGTCCTTATAAGAAGAGGAAGAGACCCTATCGATCTCTCTCTGTCCATCCGCACACAGAAGAAAAGTCGCATGAGGACACAGGGAGAAGGCAGCTGTCTGCAAGTGAGGATGAGCTTCGCCAGACACTAATCCTGAGGGTACTTTGATCTTGAACTTCTAGGCCCCAGAACTGTGGGAAAATAAATGTCTGTTGTTTAAGCTACCTTGTCTGCTGTATTTTGTTATGACTGTCTAAGTTAACTAAAACATCCCCCTTGTACTTCCCTGTATTGGAAGTTAGAGTTAGAAGTTTGCCAGTTATAACTCTCTTGCTCCCCATTTCCAAATTCACCTGTCATTACCTTGCTTATGATACTGGAACATATTTTCTCTTACAAGTGGGCGTGATGTTTAGCTTTATTGGTAGAGGTTGCCAAAGGGAATCTAGAGGAGAAAAGGCATTCTGCCTCATGGCTCTGTTGGGCTCGGTTGGCCATCTTCTGCATGCCAGGTGGCCAGCAGCACAAGGCGCCTACTGAGCATGACTTCCCTGGAACCCCTTTGGACATTTTTTGCAGGAAGTTCCAGGATACAGCACCTTCTTGTGGGAGGAATTCCTCAACCACCTCACAGAGTTTTTTTCCATTGAGTTCCTCGGGTGTGGGAGTCTCTTCTTGGACAACTCCTGAGACTCCAGAGGGAAGGTTATCGGTAAATCCCTCCATGTGGCACCTAAGTGAATTTTCTATTCAGTGTGTCTTGACCACACCCTCTTCTGTGAGATCTAGATTTCATCCCTGGTTGGTGGTCTCTGTCTGATTTCAAGATTCCTCTCTTCAGTGTTCTGTTCCAGCCCGTGGACTAGTGGCTACTCCCTGTATCGGCCTCTTCTGTATTATTTAGAATTCTCTTTACTTCATAACTATCCAATCCCATATTACACCAATCCTGAAGTAAATAGTTCTTTATATTAAACGTTTCCTGTCCTAATTACTATATGGTTCCTATCTCTTGGTTAGACCCAGACTGATATAAAAGACTTGATCAGATCCAAATTCAGTTTTTTGATTTTGTTAAACTTTTGCAAGGCTGCTTTATAGGCATTTATATATTCACCAGTAGATACATGATGCCTGGATTTCTGTCTCTGATACTAGCAGTGATTGATGATTATCCATTTCATTAATTCATTAGAGTTTACAAAAGGTTTGAAAATTTGATATTTTTACTTTCTTTATCGAAATATAATTGACAAATAAAATGTAAGATATTTGAAGTGTACAACATAAATATATATAATATATATATAAAAATATATATATATAAAATCATATATATATAAAATCATATATATATATATAAAATCATATATATATATATATTCTGAAAGGATTCCCACTATTGAATTAACATATATATCACCCACTATTGAATTAACATATATATCACCTCACATATTTACCTTTTTTGTGTTGTGTGTGAGAACATTTAAGTTCTTACTCTACCCTCAGCAAATTTCAGTTACACTATACAGTGTTATCAAGGTATTCTAATGTTATTATTCCTTTTTCTAATGAGTAACTGGAAAACTTCTATAAAATAGAAGCATCCCTTCATCAACTAGTTTGTTACCCCAAGATACAGATGATAAAGGACAGATACAATAAATACATAATTATGTCTGACTTTTTCTTTCCCCTTGATTAACTGTTCAAATTATGGTTCATTTCATTTTCAAAATAATAATTTTCACTTGCTAGTATTTATCAAAGTGTCTTTTGGGGGGTTATTGCTGTGAACTCATGGAAATAAAAACATTTTATGTGTTCACTGTGTTGCAGTTATCCTTATTAATACTCTAATTGTCCCAACTTTGGTTATTTGGGTCTTTTCAAGGTGGTTTCCAATTCCTTATTTTCTACTATGATGAGATAGTCCATGTTTCTCTTTCCTCCATTAAGTCTGGAATCCGCCATATCTCTAACAAACATTTTTATCTTTGTTAGGGAATGGTATTGAGATCCCCAAATATAGGTTTGTGGGATGCTTATTGCTTTAAGATTAGTCTAGATATGTTCAGTGTTCAGAAATAATAAACAGGTATTTTTAAGAGAAAACATATCAAATTTATACTGATATTTCCAATTCAAAATGAGGATTAGAATTTTTTACATTTTTGGTGTTATATCTCTCTTCTTTTACATTTGAGTCTTAAATCCTAAAGGACATGCAAGCTTATTCTACTTTCTATACACTCTCCCCATTCATCTCTCATTTTTTAATGTTTGTACTTTATCTACCTTTCCAGGACATTTAACAATTTCTGTTTTCCAGAGTGTTTTTTTTTTTAGGAATAGGTATTGAATTTGGGCCAAGTTTTTTCAGCATCCATGGCATATTCATGTAATTTGTCTTTGTAGATTTATTATTACATATTATATTAATGGATTTCCTGATATTGAACCAATTGTGCATCCTTGAAATTTCTGATTTATTATTCTGTTAATGTGCCATTGGATTTTGCTGATTATTTCACTTAGTACTTTTTCGTTGATATTCTTAAGTGGTATTAGTTTTTAATTTAATTTTTATACTACCTCTATCAGAATTATATATCAATGTTACACTTGCTCTAGAAAAAGAATTTGAAGGTTTCCCTTCCTTTTTTATGCTTTGGAAAATTTTATGTAACATTGTGATCTTTGATTTTTTTTAGAATTCCAAACATTTGGACCTAGCTCTTTTGGGAGGGTCAGTTACATGGGTGTGGTAGAGCTGCTCAAATCAGTCTTCAAGAGCGGATGGTTAAATTTTCAGAAATTTTATAAACTCACTGTTGAATACAGCCACTATTAAATAAATACTGTAGAATCAAACAATGTTTCAATCTCTGCAACTATGCAAAAGGTAAAGGAACAGTTAGAAAGAATATAGTGAGTAGTGAATATATCCATCAAAAGTTTGTGTCTGTTATCCCTCCCTTCTATCCCTCCTTATCCTATATCCCCATATCTAGACAACCATGGCAGCATAATTTTTTTAATATAATTATTTTGAGATTCATCTATGTTGTTGCAAGTACCAATAGTTCATTGCTATTTATTGTTATATATTATCCTTTCTATGGATATGCCCCAGTGTGTTTATCCACTTATCTTTCAATAGGCATTAGGGTCATTTCTGGTTTTTGACTGTTGCTGAATATCTTTCCATGAGCTTATTTGCCATCTACATATCTTATTTGTTGGAGTATCTATTCAAATCTTTGGCCATTTTTGATTGGGTTGTTTTTCATTGGGTTCTTTATATATTCTGGATGCACATTTGCTTCACAAAATTGTTCTTATATTGTTCTTTTCATTTTTCTAACTGTAATTTAAATAGGAACAGTTTAAAATATGTTGATGAAGTGTAATTTTATCCATAGCTTGCTGAGAATTTTATCAGTAATATATGTTAGGTTTGTCAAATGCTTCTACATTCACTGAAATTTTTGTATGGTTCTCTTTCCTAATGTGTTAATATGGTGAGTTACACTGATTGATTTTCAAGTGCTAAAGCACCTTGCATGCCTGGAAGAAACCCTTCTTTTTTTTGTATTTTTGGATTCAATTTGGCTAAAGTTTTGATAAGAATTTTTGTGTCTTTGTTCATGAGGAATGTTGAGCTGTAGTTTTCAAAATTTTATTGTAATGTCTTAATATGATTTTGGTTTCAGAGTAATCCTGACCTCAGTGAATACATTGAAAAGTATTATTTCCTCTTAAAATTTCTGGCAGATTTCCTATTGAATTGGTAATATTTATTCCTTAAATGTTTGCTACAATTCAACAAGTTTTTTTTGTGAGAAGGTTTTTAATCATAAGTTCAATGTCTTTAATAGAGAGCCATCCACATCATCTATTTCTCTTGAGTTTGCTTTCTTAACTGTCATATCAAGGAATTTGTCCATTTTTGGTCATTTTTTTAAAATATAAATTTTTGTATTCATTCTGACATTACATTTTCTCTTTGGGGAATGCTATTTTGTGAAAATATTTTTTAATTGAACTCTTCTTCCTTCTTTTTCTTTTTTTTTTGTTTTTTTTGTTTGTTTGTTTTCATTTTTTTTGTTTTGTTTTGTTTTTTCAGAATCTTCATCTTTCTCCTATGATATTATTTATGGTATGTATTCACTCTTATATTTCCTCTAGTTTGCTTTTTATTTCTGACAAAATATTTTTCTTTTTTAAAAAAGTTTTGTCCCGGGGTACCTGGGTGGCTCAGTCGATTAAGCATCTGCCTTTGGCTCAGGTCATGATACTGGGATCCTGGGATCCAGCCCTGTATTGGGCTCCCTGTTCATCAGGGAGTCTGTTTCTCCCTCTGCCCCTCTACCCCACTCATGCCCTCTCTCTTTCTCTCAAAGAAACAAAAGCTTAAAATTAAAAACAAAACAAACAAGAAAAGTTTGTCCTGATATCTGTGAGCTCCTTTTTCAAATCTACTTTTATCATAATTGTCTCATTCCTAAATTTTTCCGCTTCTGACCTATGCTTTTCTGTCGTATCTTATATAACTGCCTAAATTTCTGCTAGCCCCTCTTAATTATCTTTTAGATCTTCTTAAAATATAAGATGACAGGGTTTTTTCTCTTTTGTGGCCATGTCTTTCTGACTAATCTTCCTTTTTTGTAGAGACAGTTTTTAAAATTATAATAGCACTTTTTATTATAATGGCTTCATATGTGATATAAATTGTAATCCTGTGTTGCTTATATTTAAGATGTGTTTTTCAGTTCTCTTAAAAAAGGTAATAGACCAGAATATCTTTTCTAGTGTTAGGGTGCTAAGGTTGTTTTTTTCAGTTGTTAGACCTGCCTCTTTGAGTTTACCTTCATAATCCCGTCTTAAAACAATTCCATGTGGAGCTTCTCTTTCTCTTATCCCTAGAGTGTCTTCTGGCTCAATTTAGATTTTATCACCAGGAGTTTCTCTTCAGTGAGACTTTGTTCTGAAGAGGATTATCTTTCTCAGGATTCTCCAGAAAAATACAACTAATAGGAGATTTATGTGTCTATCATCTAGCTATCATCTAGCTAAAGAGAGATCATGAGGAATTGGCTTACATTATTATGGAGGCTGACAAGTCCCCAGATCTTCAGATGAATTGGCAAGGTGGAAGCCCAAAAGAACTGATGGTGTAGTTCTGGTCTGCAGCTGGCACACTGAAGATCTAGGAAGAGCCATTGTTTCCGTTCAAGTCCAAAGGCAGACAAAAGTTGATGTCCCAGTTTGAAGGCAGTTAGGCAGGAGAAACATTTTTTTCTTCAGGGGGTGGTCAGGCTTTTTGTTCCAGTCAGGACTTCAAGTATTTAGATGAGGCCCACTCACATTAGGGAGAGCAATCTGCTTTATTCAGTCTCCTGATTTAAATGTTCATCTCATCCAAGAACACTTCCACAGAAACACTCAGAATAATATTTGACCAAATATCTGGGCACTTCATGGCCCAGTAACATTGACACATAGAATTAACTATCATAGATTCTTTGATTATTTTCTAGTGTTTTCTTAGATCAGAACAATCTAGCTTTCCTGATGTTTCTTTGTACCCTTATATCAGAGTCTGTGGTTTCCCCTCCCAATTTTGGCTCCTGTTCTCATATTGGCTCACCAGACTTTGCACACAGAGTAAATAAGTAAGGAATGAGTATCTTTTGGCACTTTCTGGGTTCTCTGGCTTTCAGGGCTATAGAAGTCCCTTTGCCTTCCCTTGGTTTCTTTCAACAGTTGCTGATACCAGACAGGTCTGTGCCAGCATACAGCTTCTCATATTTTGAAGATGGTAAGGGGATCACTTTTTAACCTGCAAGTGCTATATATGCTGTGTGTGGGCTTATATTTTTCTATCTCATCTTGCTGTGCTGTTTTTATGATTGGAACAGGTAAAAATTAAAGGTTATGCTTTGCTTCTGGCCTATTTCCTTCTCCTGCCTGTAAATATATTGAGCACCAGCTTTCTGCTGTTCTTAGTGCTGGGGCAGCAGTGAAAAAGACAAAAGTGTCTTTATGAGCCGTATATCCTAGTGGGAAGAGAAGATAATTTAGTAGAAAATTAAATAAATAATAACATTTCAGTTACCACTCAGTGCTATGTGAAAAAGTAAAGTAAATAAGAACAGAGAATCCAGGGAGAGGTTATGCTGGCTAGGGTAGTCAGATGCGGCTTCTCCGAGACAGTGATATTTCAGCTGAGACCAAATCAAACAGAGATCTGAAGACCGAGCATTTCAGACGTAGGGAAGATCCAGTTTAAAAGCTGTGAGATAGGATTATATTTGGCAGGATGAAGTCTAGAGTGCCTAGAGCATAGAGAAGGAGACTAAATATAACTCTAAGTCTCTTATGAATTGGATTCACATGAACCAGTCCAAGGGAGACTGACTAATTATCTGAGAATGTGCTTACTGAATTGAGTTTCTAAATGTCTTAAGTGGGGAACTAGACCTTAGTTGGTGTTATCCAATTAAAGTATTACCCCTTGAAGACCCTGACTAAGCAGCCAGCCAAACATTTGTAAACACATTCTTTCCTTGAGTCCATTTCAGGGACCCTGACTAAAAGCAACTAATATTTTCGTGGATTTTAAACTGCACATATAGACATGTAGCCATGTTATAAAACATTAGGCCTGTCATATCCTAGAAGTCCCTTGGAAGGAAATATTGGCTCTCTTTAGTGAAGAAAACCTGGAGCCAAAGCTAAAAAAGAATATTTTCTATATAGATTATAACTTGGCTCTGATTTTTAGTGATAAACTGCTTGATCTTCAGAGTGAAAGATTATTAGAAATCTTGAACTTACTAGCCTGCCTCCCAAGAATCAGTGCTAATTCAGAGCAAGTTTACATCTATTTTTCAAATTCAGAATGGGGTAAAAAATTCCTTTATGTACTTGGATAGGATTCCATTTGAAAGATAATTTGTCTATATTGTCTAATTTTTTTTCTTGATAACGCACACTCACTTCCTTTCACACATATCTTTGTGATTGTTCCATATGGTCTTTCTCAGAGAAAGATAATATCACGTTTCAAAAAAAATAATCATACAAGTGTATAATTCCTTTCCTAGTGTATCTATGAAAGAAGAAAAATACATTGTCAGAATTGGCAAATCTCTTTGGCTTATCATTCATGAACTTTTTCCCTTGAAATATGCTGACAGAGAGAATTAAAAACATTGATTCAATGGAAATCTCACTTTACATGCCAATTTAAGATTGTCCACAAGAATAATTAAGGTAGTTTTATGTATAGAGTTGAATTTACTAAACTTGTGTCAATTTAATTCATTATATTACATATGTTTTTGAAAATGTAATTCCTGGATTAAGCATTTAAAAAATAAACCCAGAAAATAACTTATATTAATTCTGCCAAGACAACCATATTTTATCAGTCTATAAAGGCCAAAGAGATTAAAATGGGAATAGAAAGTAATTTAAGAACCTGAGAAATTAAAGAAAATTTTGATTGCCTGACATAAAAATTGAGATAATCTTTTCCTTGCCAAAAGAAGGATAATAAATAAACTTGATTTACACTATTTTGGGTCTACTATGGTGATTGGGAACTTTGGAGATTTTATGTATATATATATATTATATATATATAATATTATATATAATCTACATACATATGTTTTTTTTCTTTCTTCTTGACCTTCTCCCCTCTCTGACTATAGATTGTGACATGCAACCCTCAGGGGGCTTAGGGAGCGGAAGAAGTTCAGAGCTACTTGTTTCAAGAATCCTGCTAAAGGAATTTACATTTTAACAAAGTTATTTATGAATTCCACCACTGCTTTTGTAGAAGTGAATCAGAATGAACACAGAACACCTTCATTTCCATCCTTTAATAATTGAACACTTGATCCTGGAACAGAAGCTAGTTTTGAAAATTGATTAAGAGAAAGCTGTCAATGATAGAAAATTCAATTGATCTGTGAGGTAATCCAAGGCAATAAATACCTTCACACATAGGTGGGCTTGCTCATGTTCTGCTCGGAATATTTTAGTTGTACATCAGAATTATGTCTGTGGTCCTTAGATGTAGGAAGATTGCACAAGGCCAGTCCCATGCCTCTTTCTATTTTCCATTCCCCTCCCCATGTCTATTTGTACTTTTAAAGGAACTTCTTGTTCCCATCAAATGAGTCAGACCAGATGGGAACACTAATTTATTTTTAATGAATGTGTGTCAATCCAAAACCAAAGGGGCTCTGCCATTCTGGAGAGCACGCGTCCTAACAGCCGTAGCATTTCGGCAGGACGGCCTCTGTCTTCAGACACGTCTACTACCTGGTTTCTGATTTATTAGAGTATTTTATTAAGGAACAATGTCTTTTCAAACCACCATTGGAAATAAAGTCTAAAATCCAAAATCCCGGGAACTATCAACATGCTAAGTTTAAATAATAAAACATAAGTAACCAAAATAACCAAAGTTGATGCTTTCCTTCCACTCAGATTTCAAAAGAGTAAGATAAGGGCACTCCAAATTTAACAGACACCTTCAGGTTGCTAAATAAACCCAATGTCTCCCTCTTAGAGGTACTTGAGATTTTTTCAAACCTAGTTGTTTGGGCAGGAAAGAAGTAAATTTTCATCTCCTGTATGCAATAAATAAAGGCAAACCATAGGGTCCTATCCAAGGTTCATGTTGATGAAGTTCCATGGAAAAAAACTTTAGACAAAGAGCCAGAAATTCTGTATTCTAGACTCAGTGTCCCCCTCTCCTTACCTTAATACCATTGATAATTGCTTAAGATTTTGATGTTCCTCACCTATAGAATGAGTCTCAATTCTAACCTGTAGGCATGCAAACAGTAAAACAAAACAGGGTCAACTTGCAGTTAATGTTCGAAATTGTGTATCACATGTTGTCTGTTAAATCTATGAGACCATCCTAGTGAACTGCTTTACAGATACAGCATGTCACGTAGATCAGATACCCCATCTCCAGGTATAAGGCAGAAGAAGGATGGGATCTACTCACTCTTCCCTTAGAATTGAACAAGAAATTACCAAGATTTTGTACCATAATTGAGTTAAGTAAATCATAATTGAGAAAATAATTCTTTGTTCTGTTTTTCTCCAATTGCCTCCTTGTGTTTCTTATATAAAATATATTCTTCTAGTTGACTTTCCCCTTAATTTTAACTAGCCATGAGTTGAATCCATGCAGAATTCTGTCTTTGTGTGTACTATGTGAATGTGCACTACATATAGATATGAAGCTAGGAGGAGGTTTGGATGAAGCAATTATTTTTTTTAAATACAATTATTTAGACATTTTAAATGCACAAGAGTGGTTGGAAAAAATTTCCCTTGGAAAGATTCTGTAACATTGAGAGGTTAAACTTGGATTCATCTTGAAAAACTGAATCCAAACACTGCTGAGTACAGGATATAAAAAAGTCCATCTGGCCACATTGAGGAAAAAAAAAACAACAACAACAACAACAACTGAGCAGTCTGGAAGGGAGTGAAGGAGAAGCCGGACTTCAGGCTCCATCATACTTTGGAAAGACGGCCGTGACCTGGCCTTGGGGCCTTCAGCTTGCCAAGCAGTAACAAGGAGGAAAGTGAGCCAGACTTATTTAGACATGGTTCAGTTGGAGACAGCTTGACCTATTGTTTGTGTTAAAGCAAAGGAAAGCTGAGGGCCATTCTAGACTGCTTCAGTCTGGATAAAGATTTTCAAAGATTATTTAAATATATATATTATTGATCTTAAATATATGAGGACTGATTGGGATAGAATTTAAATATAGGGAAACCCCATTCAGGGAAGAAGAAAGTGAAAGGAAAATGCATAAGTCATCTATAAAATATATTACAGTTGTGAAGAGATGAACCATAATTGAGTCTGTGGCCCAGCAGGTTGTCAGGGGTTCTTTATTTCATGTATTTTTAATGGGGTCATTGAATATGTGCCCCATTGATTCATAGAGAAGGGGGAAAAAAAGAATCAAAGTAATATAACTGCCTCTGGAGAAATGTGGTTTGAATCCTTGAGAAATGAGTATATATTTTTCTTCAACTTTAAAAAGAGCTTAAAAAAAAAGTAACTGTATTGACCATCTCCAATGCCTACTACCTTTAGTGTTCTCCCTCATACCGGCTTCTGCCTCACAGGTAATCAAATTTTGTACCCATAAATAGATGTGACACTAGCCCCAGAGGCAGTTCACCTACATGCGGGCTAGGGAATATGGAATTGCCTGGTATAAGAACTCTACCCAAAGAGCGTGCTCTGCTCTAAGTAGTGATCATTTAAGCCAATTAAATCACCTATTGCGAGATATGTCATTAATTGGCAAATAGAGACAAATGGTTTAGTGTCCCATAACTTACAAGACACAGAGAAATCAATAAGCAGAAGCTATAATGAACGGGAAGTTGGAAGACAACAGGAATAATGAGTAAGGAAAAATCATGAAGCAGAGAGGAGAAAGCAGAAAGTTCCTAGCAGTAGCAGTAGTATTCTGCTAAAATATATGAAATATCTGCTTTTATACAGTAAAATATCAACAATTTTATATGATTCAATCTTAAACTACTTTTAATCAGAAAACGGTTGGATCAATGTATTGGTTGAAAGTACTGGCAAGATTGCTTCTAGAGTTGCCAAGCTACCACCAGAACTCCCAATATTGGGTTGTAGCTGGTTTTTCATTCAAGACAGAGTAAAAGATGGCATTCTCCGAATTTGAATGTCTTTATCATCTGAAGTAAATATGAAATCTATTAATATTATCGTGCCCGCATCACAATCAACAGAGAATAATCATGTAAAGCAAGGAACATAACACTCTTTGAAGGTATACAGTAGCCCTCTAATACCTTGAGTATGGCAAGAAGAATTGGAAGAGAGTCCTGATAACTCAGTATATATCTTCTAGCAATGAAAGAAGGAAATTGTATGAGGTGGTTCACAGTTCTCACAGGCAAAATTTATTTGCCTGGAAGAAACCCATATTCTGCAGCTAGGGATCACATGAGGACAGCATATTTTAACCTAAGGAATCACCACAGTGATAACCTGTAAAGCCACTGGGAGCAGTCTTCCTGGGAGCAAAAGGCTCTAGGAGTGGAAATGTGAGTCAAGGCATACAGCCAAACACCAGGAACCAAGAGACAAAGGTGTAAAGATTTTTTTTTTCAAATTTTTATTTAAAACCTAGTTAGTTACCATATAGTGTAATATTGGTTTTGGGAGTAGAATTTAGTGATTCATCACTTATGTATAACACCCAGTGGTCAACGCAACAGTGACCTCCTTAATGCCCATCACCGATTTAGCCCATCCCCCACCTACCTCCCCTCCAGCAACCCTCAGTCTGTTCTCTATAGTTAAGAGTCCCTTATAGGTTAAACTTATAAAGAATGGTATCTTGTTAATGGTATCTTGAGAAAGAAGGATGCTTGCCTGCAAGGGTCCTTTAATTTTACTGATCAATTAGGGACAAAAAGTACATTTTTTACTTGAGTTATGGATGCTTGCTCCTGGGGATGTACTACACCTTCAGGTGGATGTAAGAAATATATTTCCTATCATTTGTCAATGTTGAAATTGTAATTCAATGACATATTCTTAGTCTTCTTTATAGCGCTTGATACTTGTTCAATCGCATTTGAAATGTCCTTATTCCTTTAGTTATATAAAAAGTGCTCTCCTGGATCTGCATCTATTGCTTGGCCTTTTATCCCCTTTGCTTTCATTACAAGGTGTGCACAAGGCTCTTTCCCTAAACCAAGGTGTTATTAATTAGTGGGCGGAAAGTCATAGACTTGATATCATAAGCCTGTCTTCAAGTTTCAGCTCTGCCGCTTTTTACTTGTGACACCTAGGATCATTTAATTTTTCAGGGCCTTCATGTGTAATAATTATCTCATAGAATCACCACCCGAGTTTTTAAACTGTACATAACAGCTTCAATCCCACCTGTTGTCAAGGCCATTTGCTCTGTCAAAGGCACGTGGGGCATAGCCTACCAGCTTAGGTGAGGCTTGTGAGCTGCTGTTCTGAATTCATTCCTGCTGTTCTGCCCTCTCTGTTCCGCTAGTTACGTTCTATCTGCGCGCTCTGCCTAGTTCACAATGGCGTGTTTGTTCGTGAGGGCACTCGTAGACTTTCTGCTGGTTTATAACCTCCTTGGGAACTTCCCAAGTATAGTCTGAAACTGACCCCCATATGCAGAGGGCAGGGAGAGACAAAGGAAACAGGCAGCCCACTCTAGATTGGTAGGTAGCAGTTTTAATAAGCAAAGGAAACTTATATATGAAGCTTGTCTTGGGCAGCAATAAGATAAATGGATACCTGCACCCACCTACCGTATCTTACAAATTTATAAGGAGGCCTTTACTGGGATCAGTCCCATATACTCTGCAGCTGTTCTCAACACCACATCACTATCTCAAGCCTATGTCTCTGGAACAGTCTTTGAGTGAGAAAGGCAAGTGGAATCCACATTCCAAGGACAGGGGAGGGCGTAAGGAGCCTCTGATTGCCTGGGTGCAGCTCACAGATCAATAGGCAGTGCTGTCTTTTTGATGACATTCCCCAGCACTCTCTCTGCCATACAGAACAGTAATAGGAGGCCAAGTGTGAGGCTCAAAAGAAATAATACTGGAGAGGTAAGTCATACCAGATAATGGAGACTTTTTAAATTTCATTTGAAGAATTTCAAAGGAAGTTCATACTTGATGGTCTTAATTTTCTGAGTGAGGCAAAAAGCAAACTCACCTACTGAATAGGGAGCAAGTTCCCGGAAGACAACGCTGAATTCTTGGATGGCTACTGTAGGAATAACAGAAAGAGCCATACTGGGGAAAGGTGGAGGATACTGGGGATTGCAGTACATATATGGCTCAGTTTCTATCGCCCTGGTTGTGTACCTCTTTCCAGGGCAATCTGCGGCCTTTCTTTGAATAAACAGTATCCTGGACACTGAGACCATTCCCATGGTTTCAATTAATATCTTCTTATAGATTTGTCTTCAGGTTTTGGATTACATTTTCTTCCACTGTTAATATTTTTATGACTTTTTTCCTCTTATCAACTTTATTGAGGGCTAATAAACTACATCTATTTAAAGCCTATAATTCAAAATTTTGAGTCATATACAAATACACCCATGAGACCAACACAAAAATCATAAAACAGATTTTTCCTATCCTCCTCAAAATATTCCATTCACCCCCCTTGCAGTCCCTTCCTCCTTTCATCCTGACTCGATAAAGCTGATCTACTTTTTGTTGATATAGATTCATTTTCATTTTTTAAAAATGAAATCATACAGAATGTGCTCTCTTGTGTCTGGCTTCTCTTACTCACACACTTATTTTAAGATTTATCTACATTATTGGATGTATCAGTACTTCATTCCTTTTTTATTGCTGAATAGAATTCCCTTATATAGTTATGCCAAATTGTGTTTATACACTCATCTACTGATAGACATTTGGGTTGTTTCCAAGCTTAGCCTATAATAAATAAAGATATTATATATGTTTTTGCAAGCCTTGTGTATAGATATATGATTTCATTTTTCTTGGATAAGTACCTAGAAGTGGAATGGATGGGTCAAATAGTTATATGTTTAACTTTTCTAAGGAACTGAAACTTGATAATCAGCCAGTAGTATAAAAAAATTTCTGGTTGCTCCACATCATCCAGGACACTCTTTTTGTCAGTCTTTCTAAATTTAGCCATCCTATCGCATGGGGATTGTCCAATGATGTTGAACAATTTAAAAATGTGTTTACTGTCTATTCATATGCCTTTTCTTTGTGAGGTGTCTTTGAGATCTTTTACCTGTTTTTGATTTGTCTTAATATTGATCTATAAGTTTCACTTATATATTTTGGATACAAATCCTTTGTCAGATATAGTCTACAAATATTCTCTCATTCTGTGAAATACTTTATTGTTTCCTTACTGCTGCCTGTAGGAAAAAAAAAAAAAACCTTGAAATTTTGATAAGGTTTGGTAAGGTTCAACTTTATCTTTTTTTTTCTCTCTTATGGTTCTTTCTTTTCCTATGAGTTCTCAAATGTATTAACATTATTTCTTCCAGTTTTTCCTACAATTTTTATATTCTTTAGAATTTACATTTAGATTTTTGACCCATGTCAAGTATCGTGTTTGGTGTGTAGTACGATCAATGGTTCGTTTTTTTTCCTCTGTGGATATCCAGGTATTCCAGCAATTTTTTTTTGAAGACTTTCCTCTTGCCACCGAAGCACCTGGTCCCCTTTGTGAAAAGTCAATTGGCCATTTGTGTCAGCACCTCTTTCTACGCTCTATTCTATTCCATTGATCTATCATTCCACTTCTATCACTGTATTGATTACTGAAGCTTCATAGGAAGACTAGTTCAAGTAGTTTAAGATTTCTATTGTGTTTTAAAATTGCTTCCTCTATTCTAGACCATTTGCCTTTCCATATAAGTTTGAGAATCAGTTTGTCAATTTATATAAATGCTAGAATTTTTATTGGAATTGATTTGATTTTAAAATACATTTGGAAAAAAATAAAACTCTAAAGAAAAGAGAGAGAGAGAGAAAGGCAAACCAAGAAACAGACTTCACTATAGAGAGTAAAGTGAGGGCTATGAGAAGGGAGATGGGCAGGGGGATGGGNTGCAAACAGTAAAACAAAACAGGGTCAACTTGCAGTTAATGTTCGAAATTGTGTATCACATGTTGTCTGTTAAATCTATGAGACCATCCTAGTGAACTGCTTTACAGATACAGCATGTCACGTAGATCAGATACCCCATCTCCAGGTATAAGGCAGAAGAAGGATGGGATCTACTCACTCTTCCCTTAGAATTGAACAAGAAATTACCAAGATTTTGTACCATAATTGAGTTAAGTAAATCATAATTGAGAAAATAATTCTTTGTTCTGTTTTTCTCCAATTGCCTCCTTGTGTTTCTTATATAAAATATATTCTTCTAGTTGACTTTCCCCTTAATTTTAACTAGCCATGAGTTGAATCCATGCAGAATTCTGTCTTTGTGTGTACTATGTGAATGTGCACTACATATAGATATGAAGCTAGGAGGAGGTTTGGATGAAGCAATTATTTTTTTTAAATACAATTATTTAGACATTTTAAATGCACAAGAGTGGTTGGAAAAAATTTCCCTTGGAAAGATTCTGTAACATTGAGAGGTTAAACTTGGATTCATCTTGAAAAACTGAATCCAAACACTGCTGAGTACAGGATATAAAAAAGTCCATCTGGCCACATTGAGGAAAAAAAAAACAACAACAACAACAACAACTGAGCAGTCTGGAAGGGAGTGAAGGAGAAGCCGGACTTCAGGCTCCATCATACTTTGGAAAGACGGCCGTGACCTGGCCTTGGGGCCTTCAGCTTGCCAAGCAGTAACAAGGAGGAAAGTGAGCCAGACTTATTTAGACATGGTTCAGTTGGAGACAGCTTGACCTATTGTTTGTGTTAAAGCAAAGGAAAGCTGAGGGCCATTCTAGACTGCTTCAGTCTGGATAAAGATTTTCAAAGATTATTTAAATATATGTATTATTGATCTTAAATATATGAGGACTGATTGGGATAGAATTTAAATATAGGGAAACCCCATTCAGGGAAGAAGAAAGTGAAAGGAAAATGCATAAGTCATCTATAAAATATATTACAGTTGTGAAGAGATGAACCATAATTGAGTCTGTGGCCCAGCAGGTTGTCAGGGGTTCTTTATTTCATGTATTTTTAATGGGGTCATTGAATATGTGCCCCATTGATTCATAGAGAAGGGGGAAAAAAAGAATCAAAGTAATATAACTGCCTCTGGAGAAATGTGGTTTGAATCCTTGAGAAATGAGTATATATTTTTCTTCAACTTTAAAAAGAGCTTAAAAAAAAAGTAACTGTATTGACCATCTCCAATGCCTACTACCTTTAGTGTTCTCCCTCATACCGGCTTCTGCCTCACAGGTAATCAAATTTTGTACCCATAAATAGATGTGACACTAGCCCCAGAGGCAGTTCACCTACATGCGGGCTAGGGAATATGGAATTGCCTGGTATAAGAACTCTACCCAAAGAGCGTGCTCTGCTCTAAGTAGTGATCATTTAAGCCAATTAAATCACCTATTGCGAGATATGTCATTAATTGGCAAATAGAGACAAATGGTTTAGTGTCCCATAACTTACAAGACACAGAGAAATCAATAAGCAGAAGCTATAATGAACGGGAAGTTGGAAGACAACAGGAATAATGAGTAAGGAAAAATCATGAAGCAGAGAGGAGAAAGCAGAAAGTTCCTAGCAGTAGCAGTAGTATTCTGCTAAAATATATGAAATATCTGCTTTTATACAGTAAAATATCAACAATTTTATATGATTCAATCTTAAACTACTTTTAATCAGAAAACGGTTGGATCAATGTATTGGTTGAAAGTACTGGCAAGATTGCTTCTAGAGTTGCCAAGCTACCACCAGAACTCCCAATATTGGGTTGTAGCTGGTTTTTCATTCAAGACAGAGTAAAAGATGGCATTCTCCGAATTTGAATGTCTTTATCATCTGAAGTAAATATGAAATCTATTAACATTATCATGCCCGCATCACAATCAACAGAAAATAATCATGTAAAGCAAGGAACATACCACTCTTTGAAGGTATACAGTAGCCCTCTAATACCTTGAGTATGGCAAGAAGAATTGGAAGAGAGTCCTGATAACTCAGTATATATCTTCTAGCAATGAAAGAAGGAAATTGTATGAGGTGGTTCACAGTTCTCACAGGCAAAATTTATTTGCCTGGAAGAAACCCATATTCTGCAGCTAGGGATCACATGAGGACAGCATATTTTAACCTAAGGAATCACCACAGTGATAACCTGTAAAGCCACTGGGAGCAGTCTTCCTGGGAGCAAAAGGCTCTAGGAGTGGAAATGTGAGTCAAGGCATACAGCCAAACACCAGGAACCAAGAGACAAAGGTGTAAAGATTTTTTTTTTCAAATTTTTATTTAAAACCTAGTTAGTTACCATATAGTGTAATATTGGTTTTGGGAGTAGAATTTAGTGATTCATCACTTATGTATAACACCCAGTGGTCAACGCAACAGTGACCTCCTTAATGCCCATCACCGATTTAGCCCATCCCCCACCTACCTCCCCTCCAGCAACCCTCAGTCTGTTCTCTATAGTTAAGAGTCCCTTATAGGTTAAACTTATAAAGAATGGTATCTTGTTAATGGTATCTTGAGAAAGAAGGATGCTTGCCTGCAAGGGTCCTTTAATTTTACTGATCAATTAGGGACAAAAAGTACATTTTTTACTTGAGTTATGGATGCTTGCTCCTGGGGATGTACTACACCTTCAGGTGGATGTAAGAAATATATTTCCTATCATTTGTCAATGTTGAAATTGTAATTCAATGACATATTCTTAGTCTTCTTTATAGTGCTTGATACTTGTTTAATCGCATTTGAAATGTCCTTATTCCTTTAGTTATATAAAAAGTGCTCTCCTGGATCTGCATCTATTGCTTGGCCTTTTATCCCCTTTGCTTTCATTACAAGGTGTGCACAAGGCTCTTTCCCTAAACCAAGGTGTTATTAATTAGTGGGCGGAAAGTCATAGACTTGATATCATAAGCCTGTCTTCAAGTTTCAGCTCTGCCGCTTTTTACTTGTGACACCTAGGATCATTTAATTTTTCAGGGCCTTCATGTGTAATAATTATCTCATAGAATCACCACCCGAGTTTTTAAACTGTACATAACAGCTTCAATCCCACCTGTTGTCAAGGCCATTTGCTCTGTCAAAGGCACGTGGGACATAGCCTACCAGCTTAGGTGAGGCTTGTGAGCTGCTGTTCTGAATTCATTCCTGCTGTTCTGCCCTCTCTGTTCCACTAGTTACGTTCTATCTGCGCGCTCTGCCTAGTTCACAATGGCGTGTTTGTTCGTGAGGGCACTCGTAGACTTTCTGCTGGTTTATAACCTCCTTGGGAACTTCCCAAGTATAGTCTGAAACTGACCCCCATATGCAGAGGGCAGGGAGAGACAAAGGAAACAGGCAGCCCACTCTAGATTGGTAGGTAGCAGTTTTAATAAGCAAAGGAAACTTATATATGAAGCTTGTCTTGGGCAGCAGTAAGATAAATGGATACCTGCACCCACCTACCGTATCTTACAAATTTATAAGGAGGCCTTTACTGGGATCAGTCCCATATACTCTGCAGCTGTTCTCAACACCACATCACTATCTCAAGCCTATGTCTCTGGAACAGTCTTTGAGTGAGAAAGGCAAGTGGAATCCACATTCCAAGGACAGGGGAGGGCGTAAGGAGCCTCTGATTGCCTGGGTGCAGCTCACAGATCAATAGGCAGTGCTGTCTTTTTGATGACATTCCCCAGCACTCTCTCTGCCATACAGAACAGTAATAGGAGGCCAAAGTGTGAGGCTCAAAAGAAATAATACTGGAGAGGTAAGTCATACCAGATAATGGAGACTTTTTAAATTTCATTTGAAGAATTTCAAAGGAAGTTCATACTTGATGGTCTTAATTTTCTGAGTGAGGCAAAAAGCAAACTCACCTACTGAATAGGGAGCAAGTTCCCGGAAGACAACGCTGAATTCTTGGATGGCTACTGTAGGAATAACAGAAAGAGCCATACTGGGGAAAGGTGGAGGATACTGGGGATTGCAGTACATATATGGCTCAGTTTCTATCGCCCTGGTTGTGTACCTCTTTCCAGGGCAATCTGCGGCCTTTCTTTGAATAAACAGTATCCTGGACACTGAGACCATTCCCATGGTTTCAATTAATATCTTCTTATAGATTTGTCTTCAGGTTTTGGATTACATTTTCTTCCACTGTTAATATTTTTATGACTTTTTTCCTCTTATCAACTTTATTGAGGGCTAATAAACTACATCTATTTAAAGCCTATAATTCCAAATTTTGAGTCATATATAAATACACCCATGAGACCAACACAAAAATCATAAAACAGATTTTTCCTATCCTCCTCAAAATATTCCATTCACCCCCCTTGCAGTCCCTTCCTCCTTTCATCCTGACTCGATAAAGCTGATCTACTTTTTGTTGATATAGATTCATTTTCATTTTTTAAAAATGAAATCATACAGAATGTGCTCTCTTGTGTCTGGCTTCTCTTACTCACACACTTATTTTAAGATTTATCTACATTATTGGATGTATCAGTACTTCATTCCTTTTTTATTGCTGAATAGAATTCCCTTATATAGTTATGCCAAATTGTGTTTATACACTCATCTACTGATAGACATTTGGGTTGTTTCCAAGCTTAGCCTATAATAAATAAAGATATTATATATGTTTTTGCAAGCCTTGTGTATAGATATATGATTTCATTTTTCTTGGATAAGTACCTAGAAGTGGAATGGATGGGTCAAATAGTTATATGTTTAACTTTTCTAAGGAACTGAAACTTGATAATCAGCCAGTAGTATAAAAAAATTTCTGGTTGCTCCACATCATCCAGGACACTCTTTTTGTCAGTCTTTCTAAATTTAGCCATCCTATCGCATGGGGATTGTCCAATGATGTTGAACAATTTAAAAATGTGTTTACTGTCTATTCATATGCCTTTTCTTTGTGAGGTGTCTTTGAGATCTTTTACCTGTTTTTGATTTGTCTTAATATTGATCTATAAGTTTCACTTATATATTTTGGATACAAATCCTTTGTCAGATATAGTCTACAAATATTTTCTCTCATTCTGTGAAATACTTTATTGTTTCCTTACTGCTGCCTGTAGGAAAAAAAAAAAAAACCTTGAAATTTTGATAAGGTTTGGTAAGGTTCAACTTTATCTTTTTTTTTTCTCTCTTATGGTTCTTTCTTTTACTATGAGTTCTCAAATGTATTAACATTATTTCTTCCAGTTTTTCCTACAATTTTTATATTCTTTAGAATTTACATTTAGATTTTTGACCCATGTCAAGTATCGTGTTTGGTGTGTAGTACGATCAATGGTTCGTTTTTTTTCCTCTGTGGATATCCAGGTATTCCAGCAATTTTTTTTTGAAGACTTTCCTCTTGCCACCGAAGCACCTGGTCCCCTTTGTGAAAAGTCAATTGGCCATTTGTGTCAGCACCTCTTTCTACACTCTATTCTATTCCATTGATCTATCATTCCACTTCTATCACTGTATTGATTACTGAAGCTTCATAGGAAGACTAGTTCAAGTAGTTTAAGATTTCTATTGTGTTTTAAAATTGCTTCCTCTATTCTAGACCATTTGCCTTTCCATATAAGTTTGAGAATCAGTTTGTCAATTTATATAAATGCTAGAATTTTTATTGGAATTGATTTGATTTTAAAATACATTTGGAAAAAAATAAAACTCTAAAGAAAAGAGNTAAAACTCTAAAGTATTGTTTCCCCCTCCAAGAAAAGAGAGAGAGAGAGAAAGGCAAACCAAGAAACAGACTTCACTATAGAGAGTAAAGTGAGGGCTATGAGAAGGGAGATGGGCAGGGGGATGGGTTAAATAAGTGAAGGGGATTGTAATGAGCACTGCGTGGTGTATGGAAGTATTGAATCACTATATTGTATGCCTGAACTAATATTACACTGTATGTTAGCTAACTATGGAATTGTTTTCCAGTCTATAACGTATTTCTCCATTTATTTGCATCTTTAGTTTTTTCCAGCAATCTTTTCAGTGTGGAGGTTTTGCATGTACTTTTAAGCATTTGTTAAATTTATTCTTAAGTATTTTGTTTGTGGCTCTATTATAAATGGAACTTCTAAACACTTAATTTATAAATATTTACTGCTAGTAAATAAAAATGCAATTGCTTTTTTGAAATTTTAAACTTATCTCCTATGACCTCACTAAATTCAGTTTCACCACTTCTTTCCTGATCAGTATGTCAGTTATGTTTTTTCTTGTCTTATTATAAATGTCTAGAGCTGCCAGGACAATGTTTAATAGCCACCAGCTCAGTTGGTTAAGTATCTGCCTTCAGCTCAGCTCATGATCCCAGGGTCCTGGGATCGAGTCCTGCGTTGGGCACCCTGCTCAGCAGGGAGTCTGGTTCTCCCTCTTCCCCTCCCCTTGCTAGTGCTCTCTCTGTCTCTCTCACTCTCTCACAAAAATAAATAAATAAAATCTTTAAAAAAGAAAAAAGAATAGAAGTGAGTGTATAGACACCCTTGCCTTCTTCCCAAGCTTAGGAGGGAAATGTATAGTATTTCACATTTATGTATGATCTTAGCAATAGTTTTTTTCCATAAAGGTCTATTTTTAGGTTGAAAAAGTTTGCTTCTATTCCTAGTTTGTTGAGACATTTATTATAAATGGATGTTGAGTTTTGTCAAGTGCTTTTTCTGCATCTATTGAGATGATCATACAGTTTTTCCTCTATTCTATTAATACAGTGAATTATATCAATTGATTTCAAATGAGGAACTAATCTTGCAATCCTGGAATAACTCCTGCTTGTTATTATATATTACTATTTTTTATATACTGAGTTTAATCTGCTGATTTTTTAAAGGATTTTTGTTTCTCTCTTTATGAAGTATATTGTCTATAATTTTATTTTCTCATAATGTCTGTATATGGTTATGGTATCAGAATCATGGCCTCATAGAATGAGTTGAGAAGGATTTCTACTTCTGTTTTCTTTTTTTTTAAAGATTTTTTTATTTTTATTTTTTATTATTATGCTTTTTTTGTTTTGTTTTATTTGTTCGAGTTTTGTTGTTGTTGTTGTTGTTGTTTGTTTTTCAGAGAGGTTGGGGGGCAGGGACAGAGGGAGAGGGAAGGGAGAATCTTAAGCAGGCACTGCATCCAGTGTGGAACCTGACATGGTGCTCAATCTATGACCCTGACTGAGATCACGAAATCAAGAGCTGAAATCAAGAGTCAGATGTTTAATGGAACGAGCCCTCCCAGGTGCCCCTAATATTTTATTTTTAAGTAATCTCCACACCAAATGTGGGGCTCAAACTCATAACCTGGCGATCAAGAATCACGTGCTCCACTGACTGAAATAGCCAGGTGCTGCTACTTCTCGTGCTTTCTAGAAGAGTTTGTGTATAATAAATACTGCCATCTCTTCCTTAAATACTTGGCAGAGTTCACTAGTGAAGTCATTTTAGTCCAGAGTTTTATTTGCAGGAATCTTAATATATAAAATATAACATCTTAAGGTTAGATATTTCTTCTTCTTCTTTATTTTTTAAGAGAAAAATATTTACTATGTACATAATATGTATATAATAAACTCCAAAAGAGAATGGTCACTTGGATCACATGACTTTATCAGAAAGTCCAGGTTGGTAGCTGTATCTGGTCTCGACCAGCTGCCAGAAATGTTCATCTTTGTGAGGAGTGCTTTGCTTCCTCCAAAATTTAGATAAATTTCACATACTTCAGAGTGGTACAATATATGAGCTTGGATCAGACAGCCCTCCCAACTGCCCCCAATCTCAGCTGTATTTGACTTCTCAAGTTTATAATTCTTTGACCTTCAATTTCCTCTCTACAAATTGGAAATAATGAAATATACACCTTACTTTTTTTTCTAAGATTTATTTATTTGAGAGAAAGAGAAAGTGTGGGGGGGCAGACAAAGGGAGAGGGAGAGAGAATCTCAGGTGCTGAGCATGGAGCCCAATGTGGGGCTCGATCTCATCACAAGCCTAAGACCACACCTGAGCTGCAATCAAGAGTCAGTCTTTTAACACCCGTGCCACCCACACACCCCCTTACTGGGTTTTTATAAGGAATAGGCAATAAAGGATATTCCGGGCACAATTCCTGGGGATATAAATTCAAAAAACAGTCATTCCTTTTACAATTTAAGTCATTTTGTTATATGGGAGGGGGTACAGTACTGAACTCTTAACGTATCTTAGTTACGAAAATGCAAAACTAAGACAGACAACGCTGTTTTGTGTGGGGTTTGCTGAGAATCAATTGTCCTGGGACCGCTACAATACACAATATTCTATGGTCCTACTTTTTGCTACTTTCTCCTTGGGAACTAGAAAACAGAAAATTCCCTAACGGGTCAAACATTGTCTTCTACATTTTCATGCCCTCGCTGACAGTGCTGGGCGTCCAACCTTAGTGAATCACCTGAGGGCCTGTCAAGATACTCTCGCCAGGAGGAGTGCTCAGACGGGGTGCCTTGGAACCTGTCTTTGCAGAATAGACTCTCCCACGTGGTACCAAATTGTCCAATCTGGTTGCTGCCAACACCTCAACCAGGCCTTCGTGGCTCCTGGCTCTCTGAAGTCTTGAGAGCTTCATATAGACCCTTCACAGGGTCAGACCTTTGCATTCTCACTCACTACAGGACCTTATGAAAGTCACTGAGCTATTGAAATTGGTTGATTCAACATATATTTCTTCTCCAGTGTACTTAGCATCACATGTAACTTCAGGAATTTTTTCATTTATTTTACGCTGTTAAATTTGTTGGCATAAGTTTATTAATAGCATTCTCTTATTCGTCTTTTAATGTCCGTAGGATCTGTAGTGATAGACTCTTTTATTTGTAATATTGGTGTTTTATGTCCTCCCTTCTTTATCTCGATCCATCTAGGGGGAGATTTATTGAATTTGTCTATCTTTCCAAAGAACCAGATTTTGGTTTATTTTCTTTATTATCTGTGTTCTATTTTGTTGATATGGGCTCTTGACTTAATTTTCCTTCTATTTGCCTTTGATTTGTCCTCCTCCTTTTCTAGCTACTTGTAGGGGACTCATGATCACTGATTTTAGATTTCTATTCTTTTCTAATAAAAACATTTAAAGCTATTGGTTTTCTTCTAAGTGCAGCAGTTGATATGTTGTGCTGTCATTTACGCTCACTAATGGTATTTTCTAATTTCCTTGCCATACACATGCATTATTTAGGTGTGTGTGGTTTTATTTTTAATTTGTAAATCTGTGTAGTCTAAATACCTTACTGTTATTAACTTCTAAATCAATTCTAATTTCTAATTTTGTGGTTATTGAACATGCTTTGTATGATTTTAATCCTTTTAAATTAATCAAGACTGTTTTTTTTAAATTGCCCAGTATGTGGCTGATCATGTTAAATGTATTTTGTGCATTTGAAAGGATGTGTATTTTTCAGTTGCTGGGAGTATGTTTTATAAATATTTCACTTAAGTTTAGTAGAAAATTATATTCAAATCTTCTGTGTCTTATTGCTTTAGTTCTAGTTTTAGAAATTGTTGAGTGAAAAGTGTTAACATCTTCTACCATGATTATGAAAGTATCTGTTTTCTCTTTTAATTCTTTCAAGGGGCACCTGGGTGTCTCTGTTGGTTAAGCACCTGCCTTTGGCTCAGGTCAAGATCCCAGAATCCTGGGATTGAGTCTCACATCAAGGTCCTTGCTCAGCGGGGAGCCTGCTTCTCTCTCTGTCTGCAACTCCCCCTGTCTGTGCTCTCTCTCTCTGACAAATAAATGGATAAAATCTTTTAAAATAATAATAAATAATAATAATAATAATTCTTTCAAATATTGTTTCATGCATTTCAATGTTCTATAATCAGATGTGTACTTATTTATGATTTTTATGTCCCAATAAAGTTTCCCCTTTATCATTATGAAATGCCTCATTATCTTTGACAATACTCCTCGTATTGAAGTCTTTTTTATGTGATTCATATAGCATCTCTGGCTTTCATATGCTTATTGTTTGAATGAAATATATTTTTCCATTCTTTTACTTTTATCTATCTGTGTCTTTATACTTAAAATATTTCCCTTGTTGGTGAAATATAGTTGGGCTTTGCTTATTTTATCTATTCTGATTATCTCTGACTTTTAATTGGAGCACACTGGCTTAATATTGAATGCAATCTTCCAGTTCTGTAGTTAGGAGTCCTTCATGGATCTCACTAGTTAAAATTAAGTTGTTGGCAGGGTCGTGTTCCTTTTGGGAGCCTATAAGGGAGTATCCACTCACTTGCCTTTTCTAGTTTCTGGAGGCTATCTATATTTCTTAAGTCTTAATGCTCTCCCATCTTCACAACATAGCAACTCTCTGACCCAGCTTCCATAGTCACATATCATTCTCTGCTCTCTTCCTCCCTCGTTCACTTTGAAGGAACCTGGTAAATTACATGGGGCCTACTCTGATAATCCAGGATCATCTCCTCATAAAGTCAGTTACTTAGCATCTTTAATCTCAATTGCAATTTCATTTCCTCTTTCCCATGTAGCCTATCCACAAATTCTAGAGATTTGGACTTAGACATCTTTGGAAGGGGGCCATTGAATAATTGCATACTGCACATCCCAAGGGGCAGAGTTTGCTGAGGACTTAGGTCAGTTGGGGTTAATGATCCAATAACCTACCCTTATTTTTTACTATTAGTTAAAGTCTTCTAATAGAGTTAATTCCATCACAACATAATTAAATCTTATTACAGTGGAGGGAAACTTGGCTTCAGATTATTCCACTATTTCAAAGAGGATGTCTTCACTGCTAAGAGAAACAATGAACTATGTTATTCACATTCCCAAGTTTTTCAGACTTTTCTCTGGCATCCATCTCTACATAACTCATAGCTAACAGACGGAGCAATTAGGTAACACTAGCACCTTTTACCTATATTTATCCATTCATAGAGAACTTATTGGTTTTTCTCCCTCAGAAAATATTTTCTAGTTTGTTCTACCATCTATGTCTCTGAAGAAAGGAAAAAGCAATGGAAAAAAGACAAGAATATGGAAAAATTTCTTCTACATACTAACATCAAATATTCATTGGTTGGCTTAGAATTTTGAGAGATTTGGGTTAGAAGCCATATAAAACCAAGCTGAGAAAAACTGTATAACACCAAAATGTATAAGACCAAAAACAACTAGGCCCTTTCTTTGGTTTAATTATTACTATTAATCATTGTTTCATTTAGCTTACTTTGTTATTATTGAATTGGGATTTCAAGTATAGAGCTTTTCATCTTTAACTTTATTCTACCTTCTTTATATGCGTGTGTGTATGTATGTATGAATACACACATATATATTAAATAGAATACACATAGAGTCAATAATCCTAATATATTTAATAGACAGGATTTTTCATTTGTGTTCTTGAAAATTTGTTATGTTGATATTATATGGATATATTTTAATTTATTTTTAGTTTAATTAGGTCATGTTTTATATCTCATTCTACATTTTCCTTTATCAATCAACATTACATTTTTTTATAGATTTTATTTATTTGATAGAAAGAGAGTGCACAAGCAGGGGGAGTGGCAAGCAGAGAGAGAAACAGGCTCCCTGCTCAGCAGGGAACCCGATGTGGGGCTTGATCCCAGGACCCTGGCTGGGATATTGACCTGAGCCTAAGGCAGACGCTTAACTGACTGAGCCACCGAGGTGCCCTTCAGCACTACATTTTAAAATGATACATCCATATTTTTGATTTTTATGATTACATTTAGTTCATTGATACGAACTGCTTCATAATTCTCCATGTTGCTTCCGTGATGCCTTACTTATATGGCCCTCTGATGATCAGGAGAAGATTGGGTGTCTTCAAATCTTTGACATCAAATATGATGTAGCAGTGAACATTCCAGCATGTGTCTCCTTAGGTACCTATTTGAGAATTTGTTTGAGTCTATACCCAGAAGCAGAATATCTGAGTTACATGGTATGTACGTTTTCGACTAACTTCCCAAAGAGTGCTCTCCAGAATGGTCACACAAGCCTGTATTCCCAATAGCAGTGCATCATGGTTTCTATAGTCTATAGTTCTGCCAGCAAGTCATTATTCTAGGAAATTCCTAAACAAAAGGGAACTATTTAAACACAATGAGAGCATATAAATAAGAAATATAGATTGCATTTACTTTAATTCACAAATCTTTTTTTTTAATTTGAAGCAATAAATACTTGAAAATACCTTATAAAAGATAAGCTCAGTAAGTGCAAGTTAACTTATGAATTTCTATCGGTTCAAAATATATCATGTATTGTAGATACTGAGGGGCAGATGCAATCGTTTATGTTTGTCTGGCGTAGAGGAACGGGGAAATGTAAACAAGATGACACAGAGAAGATTCTAGAGTTATAGCACCGCAGTGAGAAGTATTTTGACAGTAATGATTATTCAAAGTTCTATTGTTAAGCTGCACCACATTCTGTGAACCAAGTTGTCTTATCTTTGTCTTTAAAAATGTTGTTTTATAACATAAAATATTATATTTATTACCACATTTGATAATTATTTTCTTTGCTTGTCCTCTTGGACAAATTTAGGTTCGTATCAATCTATAATTTATCCTTGGAAATTGTCTAATAAGATCTGAGGGATTTTTTGACAATTGGGACTATAATTCAAAAAAATGTTCTGATAAAAAAATAGAAAAATATTTAGTATGTTAAGTGGTTTGGGGAAAACTGCACATTAGTGGATTGATTGAAAACACTGAATTATAAAACAAGTAGACTTTGGCTTGATAACATTGGTTTAACTTTCTTAACTGTGGTTCTAAGAAAAATCAGCTCATAAACACTGACTATACGATAAAATGATTTTGATTTTTCTTTTGTTTAATTAAACATTTCTTGGGTTAGTGTAAAATGGGGAAATCAGACATTATGACTACAATTGGCGAAGTCAGAAATGAGGATATGTTGTTCTTTTAAAGTATTAAATCTCCTGAGAAGCACATCAGCGTGAAATATATGTGGATGATGAATAAAACAATATGCCATTAGTATCTAATTGAATATTTTGGCTTTTGAGGAAATGGCTTACTGTGGAATGTCGAGCTACAGCTGGAGACACTGCTATAGCTCCTTGGTATCGGGTGCTTGACGATCAAAGGCACAGGAAGGTTGTCTCTCTGTTCCGGACAAGATTTCAAGGGATGGAAATACCTCAAGATTATTATGTTTTATTTTCCCTAACCATTCCCCCACAGAATATTACTCCAAATACTTGCCAACATTAATAAACCTTCTCTTCCGACCAGCACAATAATCCCCACTGAGTCTGCTCTTTGAAAGGGCTCAAGAAATGGATGCTGGATAGTGACCAAAGAAGGCTGTCTTTGATGGGGAGGGAAGCAGCTCTACCAGCTAGTGCTTAATGACAGCCAAGGGGCTTAGCACGTATGCAGTTTATAGAGCCTCATGTTTTCAGCAAGGCCAAACCAATATTTGGTTTCATGAACAAACTTCTGAAGTTGTATGTAATATTTTTGAAACCATCTTTTTCCTCACTGAAGGACTCTATAATGTTCATTTTTAATAGTTCTCATCAGTACAAAAAAAAAAGCAAAACTATAGGAAAACACTTAAAGTACTCACTGTATTTCTCAGAATCCTCCCTCTCCCACACACACACTCGCATGTGTATATAGTTATCCCCCGAGATGCTTCAACAGTTGAGATCATTTCATCACATTCTTAAATTTTTTTGAACTCTTCACAAAGATGTTTCTTGATTATTCTCAGACTTTAATAATATAGTATTCAATAAATTATTATACATCCCAGTGTTGTATATAATAGCAATACAACATTAAAAAGACAATTTAATATATAATTAAAGAGCTGTTTAAAATTTGTGACATTTCCTTATAAGGAATGCTATGTAGTCATTAAGTATTTTTAAATGCTTAAATCGCCATTCCTTATCTATCATTTTTAACATGGAATTTCGCAGTATGCTTCAAGTTATAAACAGTATAAATATATATGGTTATTTACTATGATTGTATATAAATATATTTCTATGCATAGATAAAACCTTGCAAAATATGTAGCAAAAGTATTAACAGTGGTTATTTCTGGACTGACTACAAGATAATTCTTTCCACTTTAGACTTTCCAATATGTCTGAATTTTGTGCAATAATATTACTTTTATAATACAAAGGAAACTATTTTTAAAATGTTAAAATTAAAATTTTAATTGACATATAATTCCACAATGAGACCTCAGTAAACAAAATATAGAACAAAATATATTCCAGCTCTTAGGATGCTGAAAACCTTATTGTCTTCTCACCAACATACATGTTTTATTCATTCATATTTATTTATTAGACATTTTGAAGCATATCATATGTGAAAAGCATTTAATAGGTGGTGACAATACTCTGTAAATAAGACCAATTAGTCTGTCTTTTTTATTGTATGTTTTCTAAAGAAATTGGTAATAACACGGTGGATGGGGGAAATTGTCTCAATGTTCATATTGCTGAGTTTGATAACTTTTACCTTTAAAGTATATCTAAAAAATAATTGTGTGCATAACCATTTTGTTTTGTTTTATTTCTTGCACTATATAATTTGAAGGGTCTGTGGTTGTCTGTCATTGCTTTTGTTGAATCTAACACTGTCTTAGTCAAATAGTGTTTTCTTAATACAAAGGTGTCCTGAATGAATAATTTGCAGCAAATTTTCTCCTATGTATTTCATAACTTCAGAATGTCTGGGACTATTCCACTTCTCATATATACATACTCCTTGTCAAAGTTTCCAGAATTGGGGTAAAATTACATACAGTGACATGCACAGTTCTTAAAAGTATAATTGACGTTTTGATAAATACATAAAATCATGTAACCACTACTCCAAACAAAATATAGAACATTTCCATCAACCCAGAAGATAACCTTGTGCTCCCTTCTAATCATTCACATAGGCAATCTCTCTTCTGATTTCTATTAACCTACATTATATTATATATATTATATATTATTATAAATGGAATCAGTTTGTATTCTTTGTGTTTTGATCGTTGCATATGACAAAATACTTTTGAAAATTATCCATGTTATCTCTTGTTGAACTACTGTTCATTCCTTTATACTGTTGAATAAGATTTTATTATAGGACCATACTTGACTCTGATTATTCTTTCATTGGTGAACATTTGAATTGCTTTAAGTAGTAGGGATACAAATAAAGCTGCTGTCAACATCCATGTGCAAGCTTTTCTTTTTTAATATATGTTTTCATTTTTCTTGAGTAACTGTATAGTCATGGGTTTTCTGAGGAGGTATATGCTTAAGTTTTTAAGAAAATGCCAAACTGGTTTCAAAAGTGGTTGTACATTTTTACTCTGGCATCTGCAATGTGGGAGAGTTCTAGTTTCTCTGCATTCTTGACAATACTTGGCAATGTCAGTCTTTTTAATTTTAGTCATTTTGTAGGTATGAAATGGTATCACATGTGTGTTAACTTCCCTGATGAATAAAGGTGAACTTTGGCTTATTTGTTATTTGCATCTGTAGTTTTATTAAATATCTGTTCAAACTCTTTGCCCAATTAGAAAACTGTGGTTGTACTAATTCAAAAAAGTATATGCACCACTATGCTTATTGCAGCATTATTTATAATAGCCAAGATGTGAAAGCTCCCCAAGTGTCCATCAATAGATGAATGGATAAAAAAGGTGTGGTATATACATAAAGGGAATATTACTCAGTCATAAAAAAGAATGAAATCTTGCCGTTTACAACAACATGGATGGTTCTAGAGGGTCTAATACTAAGAGAAGTAAGTCAGAGAAAGACAACTATGACATGATTTCACTCATGTGGAATTTAAACAACAAAACATACAAATAATCAAAAAAGAGATTAAAAAAAGACTCAAATATAGAGAACAAACTGGTGGTTGCAGAGGGGAGGTGGGTAGGGGCATGGGTAAAATAGGTGAAGGGGATTAAGAGTACGTTTCTCATGATGAGCACTGAATCATGTACAGAATTGTTGAATCATTGTATTGTACTCCCAAAATTAAAGATAAAAGAAAATAATGAAAATAATTTAAAAAATGTAGTTGTTTTTCTTTTTGGTATTGATTTGTTGGAGTTTTTTCTATATTCCAGATCAAAGTTTTTTGTTAGATAAATGTATTGTAAATATTTTCTCCTAGACTGACTTGCTTTTTTTATCTTATTGGTGACTTTCCATTAGCAGAAGTTTAACATCCTTTTTTTAATCTACATTTACTTTCAATTGCTGGTGTAACAAATTGCCTAAAATTTAGCAGTTTCAGCAACACAAATTTATAACCTTAAAGTTCTGTAAATCTCACATGGGTCTCAAAGAGCTAAAACCAAGAGGTCAGCAAGCTACATTCCTTGCTGGGGGCTCCAAGGGAGAGATCTGATCCTTGTTCATTAGCATCGTTGGCAGAATTCAGTTCCTTGCGATTGTGAGGACTGAGATCCTATTCTCTTTCTGGCCGCCCACCAACAGTTGTTCCCAGATTCCAGAGGTTTCCTGCATTCTTTGGCTCATGACTCTTTCCTCCATCTTCAGAGCCAGAAATGATAGACTGAGTCCCTCTAACGCTTTGAATCTGTCTTTCCTCCTTCTTTTGTCTCACTCCTTTCTGACCCAGTTGCTTTTAAGGACTCACTTGGTTAGATTGGGATTACCAGATAATCCCCCTACTCAAGGTCCACACTCTTTATCACATCTGCAAAGTACCTTTTCACATGTAAGGTAACATATTCACAGATTCTGGAGCTTAAGGCATGGACCATTATTATGCCTACAAATCATCAATTTTGTTCTTTCATGATTAGTGCCTTTTATGTTCTGAGAACTGTTTGCTTTCCTTACTAGCACAAGGTTCTTTTTTTATGATACCTTCAATAAGTTTTATGGTTTTAATTTTATGTTTAAGTCTGTGATCCATCTCAAAGTAACTTCAGTGTGTGGTGAGGGGGTTGAAGTTGAGATTCATTTTTCATTCATTTATCCACTTGTAACAGTGCCATTTGTTAAATTTGGAGTCATTGGTTCTCAATTTACAGATAATTCTGATTCCCAGGACCTTTTTTCTGTATTTATGCTCAAATGTCTACTCTGTCCTGCATTGTTATCATCTGTCTTAAAAAACAAGTTTAAACTTCTTCATATTAATCTGCCTTTTTCTTTGAATATTTGAGGATTTTTTCCCCTGAATATAAAATATGTATATGTAGACGATCATAGTGCTATGTCATTGACTTAATGTTAAATGTTTTAAATTGTTTTTAAAAAGATATATATATATGTGTGTGTATATATTATTATATTATTATTATATATAATTATAATATATAATTTATTATATATTAATATATTATTATGTTATATTATTATATATATTAGTATATATACACACACACAAAGCTTTTATATATATCTGTAACAAACTTGCAGATGAAAAAAAATAGATATTTTCCCCCACTTCCTAAAAGGAAAGCAGATCAGACTTCATATTCTTGAGCTGTGGGGCTACATTTGCTTAGATGTACTAATAGCACTTCTTTCTAGATGTGTGTTCTGGCCAAGTAGGGAAAAATTGTCCTAAAGACAACCTTCTGCACACACACAGATAGCCCCAGAGCATGGCTTTGTTCTGAAAACTTCTCGTCCACCAAATGATTTTGTCAGATTTCCTGGAAGAGGAGGTGATTTAATGCTATTGTTTCAGGAGGACGGAGGAATTGACTCATTGCTGGAGAATAACTTCTCCAGGATTGGGAGAGACAGACTAGACTTTCTGATTTCTTGGAAAGGTAGAAACTCTGCCCTATTCACACAGAGTAGCATGGACAGGGCTGCTGTATTGTAGCATTCCAGGGGTTTTATTTACATAGCATAGAAAGTGAAAATACCCCTGTAGTTTTGTCTCTCAGTGTCTCTGGCATACGAAGCTGGCAAGACCATGTAAGAAGGTGGTTACAGAAATGCCTGTACAAATTTGCTACGAAGATTATGGCCTTAACAGAAATGGAGAGGGTTGAAAGGCTAACCTGTAGTCAGATGAATGAAGATCATCTACATAGCCTGTCTAGACAACATTGTCAGATACAGTAATTGACAGTGTCATTATTTAGCAAAAATACTGATAATTGTCAGTATGTTTTGATTTCAAGAAACTTTCCTTGCAATTGAAGTGTTTGGCCTTGGATTACCAACCAAGGAAGGGGTAAGGAGGCATGCAAAGCCTGTGATTTAGAACTTATTGCTCTCGTAGGAAGTGAGAACCAGAGTTAGATTGCTTTAATTAATAAAAAGTTATTGTTGTCAAATTTATATGTATTTACATCATACGATTCATATTGTAGGTGGTTTTTAATTTTGCATTTGCCCTTAATTCTATATTGTTAATTTTTTTCTATTATTGTTGTCAAATTTATATGTATTTACATCATACGATTCATATTGTAGGTGGTTTTTAATTTTGCATTTGCCCTTAATTCTATATTGTTAATTTTTTTCTATTATTGTTGTCAAATTTATATGTATTTACATCATACGATTCATATTGTAGGTGGTTTTTAATTTTGCATTTGCCCTTAATTCTATATTGTTAATTTTTTTCTATTATTGTTGTCAAATTTATATGTATTTACATCATACGATTCATATTGTAGGTGGTTTTTAATTTTGCATTTGCCCTTAATTCTATATTGTTAATTTTTTTCTATTATTGTTGTCAAATTTATATGTATTTACATCATACGATTCATATTGTAGGTGGTTTTTAATTTTGCATTTGCCCTTAATTCTATATTGTTAATTTTTTTCTATTATTGTTGTCAAATTTATATGTATTTACATCATACGATTCATATTGTAGGTGGTTTTTAATTTTGCATTTGCCCTTAATTCTATATTGTTAATTTTTTTCTATTATTGTTGTCAAATTTATATGTATTTACATCATACGATTCATATTGTAGGTGGTTTTTAATTTTGCATTTGCCCTTAATTCTATATTGTTAATTTTTTTCTATTATTGTTGTCAAATTTATATGTATTTACATCATACGATTCATATTGTAGGTGGTTTTTAATTTTGCATTTGCCCTTAATTCTATATTGTTAATTTTTTTCTATTCTTTTTTCAGAAATTTGGAATGATTTTATTTTATTTTAAAAGCTCAAGCGGGTTTGATAATTATCCACGTGTGAGTGCATAATGCCACCCAGCATTATATTGTGAAATATTTTTTTTAAATTTTATTTTATTATATTGTGTTAATCACCATACAGTACATCCCCAGATTTCGATGTAAAGTTTGATGCTTCATTAGTTGCGTATANGGTTTTTAATTTTGCATTTGCCCTTAATTCTATATTGTTAATTTTTTTCTATTCATTAAATTTACTTAAAACCGTGATCTGAAATTCTAAAGCATATTCCATAATACGAATGTACCATACTTATTTAATCATTTCTGATTAATTTTTAATAGTTGTCAAATTAGTTTTGAGAGATGGTTTATCAAATTATTCTCCCATCCATCAGTGTTCGGTTGGGGTGCCTATATTACATTTCTCAGAGCTGAGTTCATCTTGTTTCTGCTTAATAGGTAAAAATGGCAATGATTGCTTTTCTGCTTTTTTTTAACGAAAACTTTTTTTTTTAAAGATTTTATTTATTTATTTGACAGAGATAGAGACAGCTAGCGAGAGAGGGAACACAAGCAGGGGGAGTGGGAGAGGAAGAAGCAGGCTCATAGCAGAGGAGCCTGATGTGGGGCTCGAACCCATAACGCCGGGATCACGCTCTGAGATGAAGGCAGACGCTTAACCGCTGTGCCACCCAGGCGCCCCATAATGAAAACTTTAGAAAAAGACTTTTTTCCTAGAAAAGAGTTTATATTTGTCCAAATCATTGGGATCATTTTGCATAATTTTTCCAATATTTATTAAAAATCTCAATTCAAATGATAGTTTATTAAGATACTTACAGAATATCAACTGTTACACTTTCTTTATTAGCTGCAACCCACTTACAAATACTCTATAAACATTGTTTTGGCTTAAAGACCTGAGAATCCAGCAGATTTATTCTCATTTTAGATTATTTTATTAACTTATATTCTATGAGTAATTTAGAATTCAATTATTTCAATCCATTAAGCACAAATAGATTTGCTCAAAGTGCATTTTCATATCATCCTGCTTATCTTTCTGGAGCAATCTGTGTACCAGGTTTTGAAGTCGACAGATGATGACGATGCGCCTAGTTCCTAGGTATTCCAAGTATCTCGACTACAGCCTTAGCCTGGACTGAAGTTTCCTGAATATTTTTCTTGTTCTATAAACTTGTATGAAAGACAACCATAAAAGTTTGGGTCTGCTTCATGTAATGTTGAGGCCAGGCTCAGTGTAAGTTACAGTCAATGCAATTAAAATATGACAATCAAAATTAACTGGAAAGAAATGTAAAATTTACTTAAAATCTCTTAAATGATGCTAATAAAGGATGTTCCTTTCAAAAATACACACGAAATCTTTTTGAAATCACTTTCTTTTGCCTGTTGTCTCTCTCTAATGACAGCTAGCTCCAAAATCTTTCTCCACCTCTGGTCCACCACCCTTTAAATGGTCTTAAACTTAGATGCTCAAGCTGTGTATCAGTTATCTATTGTTATGATAATGTTGCGAAGCGATACACTGCAAACCCCAGGCATAAAGAATAAATGTTTTTTACCTCACAAAACTGAAGGCTTCATTTGATTTGTGCTGGGCTCACATATGCATCTATCTTCAGCTCCAGGCCAGCTAGGCAGCTCTACTGATCTTGGTCAGGTGTTTTCACATGCTGGAATTAGCTGCCTATTAATTGATCTAGAATGATCTGGGTTGGGATGGTTGAGGGCATTTGGGCTTGTTGCTTGTGTCTCATCCTTTGGCGGTTTCACTCAGAACTGTTCTTTGCATGGTGATGTCAGAAGGCAACAAGCGTCAAGCCAATTGCACACGTGCTTTTCAAGTCTCTGCTTTCATTACATACGCTAACATCTTATTGGCCCAAACATGTCACATGGCAGAACAAAAATCCAGAGTGGAAATTAAGAGTTAGATGTAATGAGCCTCAACGCAGTGTAGGTAGTAGAGAAGAATCAGGGCCATTAATACAAGCAATCTGACGAAGGCTGTTTTGTTTCTCTCATTGTGTGCGTGTGTGTCTCTACCCTTTTCCGCTACAACTTTACATAGTCCCTTAGGCTACCTCAATTTTGCCCTCTGAATTTACTTTGGTTTGTATAATTAAAATGAACAAGTCGTTAAGGCAGAGCTAACGTTAGTGTGGTTATGTGAATCAAGCTTCAGCGGAGGGGAAATAAATAAAATGTGTGGTGTTTGGGAAAAGGGAAAGAGGCTGTGAATTTCTCACATGTTAGTGTTTTATCTTGTTACGAAAAAGAGTACTGTTGGAAAAGAATATATCCTAAGAGCGCGTTCTTCCACTGCAGAAGCTGCCCCCAGAGAAAAGCTCAGACTTTGCTCTTAGCTATTCAGGGAACCATTGCTCTTTGGCCTGCTCATCTGAACGCAATAGTTTTCAAAATCAGATATCCCACTGGAGCAATACTATGGCCCAGATGGTCAAATTATAACATCTACTATTCCATTTTTTCCGGCTCAAATAATTTCTCTCAAGACTAATGATGAATAACTGTGGGGTGAAAGCTAGTATTTTATCAAGTGCTTGAATAGATCCAAATTTTCCTCAGAGGTACTTCAGCGGTCCATGACATTTGTAAAACTGGCATATGGGGAATAAGACAAGTCAAATCCTCAACTTTTATAATAAAATATAATTTTCCCTCAGGACTGTCTGATAGTCAAAGTATGAATCATGAACTATGGGTTATAGAAACAGAGACAAATGGTTTTGTTTTCTGTCCCCACTTCTTATTAATTCTATATTCTTCAGAGTTTTAATTAATAACCTTAGGTTTCAATTTCCTCCTCAGTATAATGGAGGCAGTAAGTTTATTTTTTAAATAAATGTAGTAAAATGAAAACATTTAACGCAATGCCTTGTGACATTGCATAAGAATATCAGTACTCAACTCCTTGGTTCCTATCAAAAGTCCAACTGATGTATACCCTGGAGAAAATGACTAAAAAGAATGATATCCATTTTTTCCACTATGACAGTGATTCTCAGCCTTTGCTGCATATTAAAATTGCCTGGGGAGTTTATGAAAAACTGTATGTTGGGATGTACTATGGACCAATTAAGTCAGTAATCTGTAAAGGGATGGAGCTTAGGTATTCATGTTTTTTAGCAAAAATCCTTAGGTGACTGTGATGACCAGTGAGCTTTCACGACTATTGCTCTCAACTAGTGGTTCTCAGTGCGGCTCCCAGAAGAGCTGCAGCAGCAGGGGGCAGCACCTGGAGCTTGCCCAAAATGCAAATTCTCAGGCCCTTCTCCGGATCTGCTTAATCAGAAATGGGGGTGGAGAACAGCAAGTTTATGTCTTAAGCCCTCCAGGTAATTCTGATGCACATTAAAGTTTGAGAACCACTGATATAATCAACGGCAGCAAATTTAATGGATAAAAACTCATCCAAAGTACTTGCTCAACATGTGGGTTTTGTTTGTCAATACTCTTGGAACTTTCCACTAAAAAACAGTTAATTTTACTGTTGTAAACCATAATTTAATCTGAAAAATGACCCCAAAATGTCAATTTGAGCTCTATCCTTAGAGATTCTGAATAACGGGTTGGAGTTGGGGGTTAACAAACTACATTTTTAAAGCATCTGGAAGACCCTGTTCCAGAGGACCAAACTCTAATTTGGGTGGTATGATCCACAGTCCTCTACCACTGTAGAACACAGAATATGTGTGAATGTATATGTATGTCAGTACTGTAGCCAATAACCCATCTGCTCTTTCCCCTTCATGAAAATGTATTTTCAGGCTACTTTTGGCATAATATTCTTAAGGGTTAAAACAAGGAATGGCTTCATGCCAAAATGTTCTACATGTTCTCCATAAATGTTTTCATTGTTCAGTAGTTCTCTTTATAAAACCAGTATAATGTATTATAATAATATGTTATACTTTATATATACAAATGTATATTTATACATATATTATATATAGTTATATAAAAACTATATTTTAAAAGGATAAAATTCATTCCAAGTAAATTATCTTCTATACTGATTACTGAAACAAATTTTCTTATTCAAACAATTAAAGTAGTATTTATATTTCATTTTTGCGACAGCTGCCAGATAATTTATAGGCACATTTAGTAGAGACTACAATAACTACACCGACTTAAGTGTTTGATTCCTTTGTAGTATTTTCGGTATTGACAATGTTCTTAAATGTATCCTTTATTATGTCACCTTAAATTCTTAATGAATGTAACAAGATGAGAAATACTGTAATAAATATGAACCTTCAAGGTGATTGAAAACCCCTTTAAGGCATTCAATTATCCTGAGATAATGAATGTAACCCCACTGGTTTAAGAAATTCTAAGAAGAGGAATATCAAGTACTGGGAAGTTTTTAAAAAGACAGCTGGAAATAATTTTTAATACAAAAATAATGTTAGTTTAGTTAAAACTCATAGCACATCTGTCAATTGTCTAAATACATTAGACAATATGGACGACAAGAATATTCTGAAAACGCAATTCTTGGGTTTTGGTGAGGGGAAAAAAATGTATTCCATAGCTTATGTAAATCTATATGGAGAACTACATGACCTGTTCACCTGAATACTCCTGGCTCTGATAAACTCAGGCTGTGTGGCTCACACCCACAGATTTTGCAAGTCTCTGGCTGTTTCTCTGTCTTTGAGTGGACTTGTTCTCAACACATCCCTGTAGCCTCACAGTCAAATTTAAATCTCCATTTGGAATTTGCAATATCAGTATCAGAATACCTACAGTTTGTTTTCAACAGGCCTCTTAATAGGTGAACTAGGCTCACAGCCATGCTGTGCATAAAAAAAAAAGAAAAAAGAAGTTAACTTGGGAATATATCAAACTATAGACTTATAGGAGGATTTCATTTTGTTTTTAAAGGCAGTCGAGTTTATGAATACTTCCTTAGAAATGCTCTAAGAGATAGTAAATCAACATATTTTACATATTTTCCACACTTCACTAAGCTTTTATTAAACCAAGAATTCCAATAGTGCATGTAAAAATTCGTATTTCTTTATCCATAGAAGTCCATGGAATGGTCTCTTCATGTATTATGATGAAAAAAATACCACTGAAAAGACAGATGTTTATGATTATCTTTTTCTAGAGAACACGTGCCTCTGAGTGGGCTACGTGCAAGAGAGAGTCTCAGCGTATAAAGTGGCCTGATTTCTATGTCTAGGCAAGGAATTATATTTTCAAAATATTAGAACTATTTTAAAATTTAAAAACATTCAAATTTTGTTTAAAAAAAAAGAATTAACCATGTCTTATCAGGCAAAGAGGTTTTGTGATGCTAACCACTGAAAAGTCGCTGAATTTTCAGGCAAACTAACCCATCTTTAAGCAGTTGTGTACACATTTTACATTTTTAAAACTTCAAGTGTAACACATAAACTCAAGCATGGGACACCTTAAACATATCTTAATGAATCAGCTATACTGTCTTTTTTTTTTAATAAAAAGCATGATGTGAATAAATCATTAGGTTGCTAAAGGGCCTGAGGGTTCAGTCCTCTATGAATAAATTTCGACCACCTCAGGAAGAACAGTCTAGAAGTTGGCTGGTTTGGCACTGATGAATAGAAGTCCCTGGTCTGTAGCTTGTAATAAAGAGTCTGACTCCGTTTTTGATGTTTGGCTGCTGACAGCTTTTAAGTGCCACCACTTCCCCTTCTCCTATTGTCCCACCTGTGAGCAAGCCAAGAAAGTCCAGGTGCCCCCCGCTTTGGCACACATGGGAAGTTCGAACTTTGTAATCCTGGTCCACATGGGAATTCTCACTTTAATCTCACCCCCCCCTTACCATAAAACCCCAAACAAGTTTGTCCTTTCTGCCCTCTTAGTCATTTTCAAGCCTGATTGAGAGACAAGCGCACTGTCCCCAGAAATCCCCATTTTGTGAGTAATAAGCCTTTTATTACCCTCATGGCTCATGTGTGTCTTCATCAGTCAGAAAAGCTGAACCAAGTTTGGGAATGAGGGTCCATTCCTCCTCTGTGGGTGATTACAACGAGTTACACATTATGTCCCTGATTTGGAAACGAAATTTTATAGCTTAAATGAATTTCCTCTTTTTTTAAGAGAAAACTGATGTTCAGGCAGCCCGGCTAACAGCACACATTTGATTTACAGAAGGGCTTGGATGAGATCTAGGTTCTACCATGGTGACATTTTTCAAACTCACATCATTTACTTGAACAGAACACTTAAAAGTGAATGCACAAAAGTTAATTATATAGAAGGAGTATTAACACTTTATAAAAGGATTTAGTTTGCATGCACATTTTAATATCACTGTCCTCACTTGTAAGTAGCTTCTATTCCTTTTGTGAACCTCAAACTTCCATCATGCTATGGATCAGTTTATTAAAATTTGTTGGCTACTTTCTCGGGTAGTTCATCCTCCTCACTTTAAATTGTTACATTTATAATTATTATTACAGCTTTTCCTTCAATCTTCTCTTGCCTATTTAAGATACTAAATCTATATTAATTCAGGAGCTGTTAGACTAATAGTTCTTTGTGGGCAGCAATTCTGTCTTTTTCTTTTTCTTTTTTTTAAATATTTTATTTATTTATTTGACAAAGAGAGAGACAGCCAGCAAGAGAGGGAACACAGGCAGGGGGAGTGGGAAGAAGAAGCAGGCTCCCCGCAGAGGAGCCCGATGTGGGGCTCGGGCCCAGGACCCTGGGATCACACCCTGAGCTGAAGGCAGACGCCTAAGGACTGAGCCATCCAGGTGCCCCCAGCAATTCTGTCTTCTTTGATCATTGTTATCTCCAGTGCCAAGAAAAATAAAAGGGATTACCATGTATAAATAGTCAATAAAGATTTTTGAAGGTATGGATGAATGCATCAATAAAAACATCTCTGAAAAAGTATAATACAGCCTTCACAAACTTGAGGACTCTCACATTTTGCAGTAGCAACTTAAAAAGAGCCATTCAAATCAAAGTATTTGCTGCTTTTATCAATAACACCAATTGCTTATTAAGCACTTATCTTTCCCAGTATTGGGCTAATTTCTTTGATTGCATTATTTAACTTACTTTCCTCAAGAATCAGTAGAATAGGTTTTATTTCCATTTTACAGCTACAAAATATCTCTTCTAGAGGATAATGAACATGCGAAATATTTCTCTCATTTCTTCCTTTTAGTATAGCTTGGTGGACAAGACTAGTGGCGATTTGGACTCTGTCCCTTCCTGAATGGTGGAACAGTAGTAACAGTAAAGTTGGAGCATTTCTGGTAATTCCAGATTTTAGTTGAGACTGGGAAAGAACTAGAACATACCAGCTGACCCAGAATCTAGGTCCTCTTCAAAATTGTCTTGAAGAAGTAATGAATTTTCATCCACAGTCATTCTGCTGATTTAGTTGTACATATTGTTTCATTCATGTGTTATTCACACATAGTTATTAGATGCCTACTCTATGCCAGATTCCATAGTAGTCAATGGCAACCAGTCATGATCCCCCCGTGTGTGGATCTTCAACCTAGTGGGAAGGAGGGAAGAAACAGACAAGAATCAGGTTAAAAAGAGTAATATATTTCATTCTAAATGNATGTCTTAAGCCCTCCAGGTAATTCTGATGCACATTAAAGTTTGAGAACCACTGATATAATCAACGGCAGCAAATTTAATGGATAAAAACTCATCCAAAGTACTTGCTCAACATGTGGGTTTTGTTTGTCAATACTCTTGGAACTTTCCACTAAAAAACAGTTAATTTTACTGTTGTAAACCATAATTTAATCTGAAAAATGACCCCAAAATGTCAATTTGAGCTCTATCCTTAGAGATTCTGAATAACGGGTTGGAGTTGGGGGTTAACAAACTACATTTTTAAAGCATCTGGAAGACCCTGTTCCAGAGGACCAAACTCTAATTTGGGTGGTATGATCCACAGTCCTCTACCACTGTAGAACACAGAATATGTGTGAATGTATATGTATGTCAGTACTGTAGCCAATAACCCATCTGCTCTTTCCCCTTCATGAAAATGTATTTTCAGGCTACTTTTGGCATAATATTCTTAAGGGTTAAAACAAGGAATGGCTTCATGCCAAAATGTTCTACATGTTCTCCGTAAATGTTTTCATTGTTCAGTAGTTCTCTTTATAAAACCAGTATAATGTATTATAATAATATGTTATACTTTATATATACAAATGTATATTTATACATATATTATATATAGTTATATAAAAACTATATTTTAAAAGGATAAAATTCATTCCAAGTAAATTATCTTCTATACTGATTACTGAAACAAATTTTCTTATTCAAACAATTAAAGTAGTATTTATATTTCATTTTTGCGACAGCTGCCAGATAATTTATAGGCACATTTAGTAGAGACTACAATAACTACACCGACTTAAGTGTTTGATTCCTTTGTAGTATTTTCGGTATTGACAATGTTCTTAAATGTATCCTTTATTATGTCACCTTAAATTCTTAATGAATGTAACAAGATGAGAAATACTGTAATAAATATGAACCTTCAAGGTGATTGAAAACCCCTTTAAGGCATTCAATTATCCTGAGATAATGAATGTAACCCCACTGGTTTAAGAAATTCTAAGAAGAGGAATATCAAGTACTGGGAAGTTTTTAAAAAGACAGCTGGAAATAATTTTTAATACAAAAATAATGTTAGTTTAGTTAAAACTCATAGCACATCTGTCAATTGTCTAAATACATTAGACAATATGGACTACAAGAATATTCTGAAAACTCAATTCTTGGGTTTTGGTGAGGGGAAAAAAATGTATTCCATAGCTTATGTAAATCTATATGGAGAACTACATGACCTGTTCACCTGAATACTCCTGGCTCTGATAAACTCAGGCTGTGTGGCTCACACCCACAGATTTTGCAAGTCTCTGGCTGTTTCTCTGTCTTTGAGTGGACTTGTTCTCAACACATCCCTGTAGCCTCACAGTCAAATTTAAATCTCCATTTGGAATTTGCAATATCAGTATCAGAATACCTACAGTTTGTTTTCAACAGGCCTCTTAATAGGTGAACTAGGCTCACAGCCATGCTGTGCATAAAAAAAAAAGAAAAAAGAAGTTAACTTGGGAATATATCAAACTATAGACTTATAGGAGGATTTCATTTTGTTTTTAAAGGCAGTCGAGTTTATGAATACTTCCTTAGAAATGCTCTGAGATAGTAAATCAACATATTTTACATATTTTCCACACTTCACTAAGCTTTTATTAAACCAAGAATTCCAATAGTGCATGTAAAAATTCGTATTTCTTTATCCATAGAAGTCCATGGAATGGTCTCTTCATGTATTATGATGAAAAAAATACCACTGAAAAGACAGATGTTTATGATTATCTTTTTCTAGAGAACACGTGCCTCTGAGTGGGCCACGTGCAAGAGAGAGTCTCAGCTTATAAAGTGGCCTGATTTCTATGTCTAGGCAAGGAATTATATTTTCAAAATATTAGAACTATTTTAAAATTTAAAAACATTCAAATTTTGTTTAAAAAAAGAATTAACCATGTCTTATCAGGCAAAGAGGTTTTGTGATGCTAACCACTGAAAAGTCGCTGAATTTTCAGGCAAACTAACCCATCTTTAAGCAGTTGTGTACACATTTTACATTTTTAAAACTTCAAGTGTAACACATAAACTCAAGCATGGGACACCTTAAACATATCTTAATGAATCAGCTATACTGTCTTTTTTTTTTAATAAAAAGCATGATGTGAATAAATCATTAGGTTGCTAAAGGGCCTGAGGGTTCAGTCCTCTATGAATAAATTTCGACCACCTCAGGAAGAACAGTCTAGAAGTTGGCTGGTTTGGCACTGATGAATAGAAGTCCCTGGTCTGTAGCTTGTAATAAAGAGTCTGACTCCGTTTTTGATGTTTGGCTGCTGACAGCTTTTAAGTGCCACCACTTCCCCTTCTCCTATTGTCCCATCTGTGAGCAAGCCAAGAAAGTCCAGGTGCCCCCCGCTTTGGCACACATGGGAAGTTCGAACTTTGTAATCCTGGTCCACATGGGAATTCTCACTTTAATCTCACCCCCCCCCTTACCATAAAACCCCAAACAAGTTTGTCCTTTCTGCCCTCTTAGTCATTTTCAAGCCTGATTGAGAGACAAGCGCACTGTCCCCAGAAATCCCCATTTTGTGAGTAATAAGCCTTTTATTACCCTCATGGCTCATGTGTGTCTTCATCAGTCAGAAAAGCTGAACCAAGTTTGGGAATGAGGGTCCATTCCTCCTCTGTGGGTGATTACAACGAGTTACACATTATGTCCCTGATTTGGAAACGAAATTTTATAGCTTAAATGAATTTCCTCTTTTTTTAAGAGAAAACTGATGTTCAGGCAGCCCGGCTAACAGCACACATTTGATTTACAGAAGGGCTTGGATGAGATCTAGGTTCTACCATGGTGACATTTTTCAAACTCACATCATTTACTTGAACAGAACACTTAAAAGTGAATGCACAAAAGTTANCGCACTGTCCCCAGAAATCCCCATTTTGTGAGTAATAAGCCTTTTATTACCCTCATGGCTCATGTGTGTCTTCATCAGTCAGAAAAGCTGAACCAAGTTTGGGAATGAGGGTCCATTCCTCCTCTGTGGGTGATTACAACGAGTTACACATTATGTCCCTGATTTGGAAACGAAATTTTATAGCTTAAATGAATTTCCTCTTTTTTTAAGAGAAAACTGATGTTCAGGCAGCCCGGCTAACAGCACACATTTGATTTACAGAAGGGCTTGGATGAGATCTAGGTTCCACCATGGTGACATTTTTCAAACTCACATCATTTACTTGAACAGAACACTTAAAAGTGAATGCACAAAAGTTAATTATATAGAAGGAGTATTAACACTTTATAAAAGGATTTAGTTTGCATGCACATTTTAATATCACTGTCCTCACTTGTAAGTAGCTTCTATTCCTTTTGTGAACCTCAAACTTCCATCATGCTATGGATCAGTTTATTAAAATTTGTTGGCTACTTTCTCGGGTAGTTCATCCTCCTCACTTTAAATTGTTACATTTATAATTATTATTACAGCTTTTCCTTCAATCTTCTCTTGCCTATTTAAGATACTAAATCTATATTAATTCAGGAGCTGTTAGACTAATAGTTCTTTGTGGGCAGCAATTCTGTCTTTTTCTTTTTCTTTTTTTAAAATATTTTATTTATTTATTTGACAGAGAGAGAGACAGCCAGCAAGAGAGGGAACACAGTAGGGGGAGTGGGAGAAGAAGAAGCAGGCTCCCCGCAGAGGAGCCCGATGTGGGGCTCGGGCCCAGGACCCTGGGATCACACCCTGAGCTGAAGGCAGACGCCTAAGGACTGAGCCATCCAGGTGCCCCCAGCAATTCTGTCTTCTTTGATCATTGTTATCTCCAGTGCCAAGAAAAATAAAAGGGATTACCATGTATAAATAGTCAATAAAGATTTTTGAAGGTATGGATGAATGCATCAATAAAAACATCTCTGAAAAAGTATAATACAGCCTTCACAAACTTGAGGACTCTCACATTTTGCAGTAGCAACTTAAAAAGAGCCATTCAAATCAAAGTATTTGCTGCTTTTATCAATAACACCAATTGCTTATTAAGCACTTATCTTTCCCAGTATTGGGCTAATTTCTTTGATTGCATTATTTAACTTACTTTCCTCAAGAATCAGTAGAATAGGTTTTATTTCCATTTTACAGCTACAAAATATCTCTTCTAGAGGATAATGAACATGCGAAATATTTCTCTCATTTCTTCCTTTTAGTATAGCTTGGTGGACAAGACTAGTGGCGATTTGGACTCTGTCCCTTCCTGAATGGTGGAACAGTAGTAACAGTAAAGTTGGAGCATTTCTGGTAATTCCAGATTTTAGTTGAGACTGGGAAAGAACTAGAACATACCAGCTGACCCAGAATCTAGGTCCTCTTCAAAATTGTCTTGAAGAAGTAATGAATTTTCATCCACAGTCATTCTGCTGATTTAGTTGTACATATTGTTTCATTCATGTGTTATTCACACATAGTTATTAGATGCCTACTCTATGCCAGATTCCATAGTAGTCAATGGCAACCAGTCATGATCCCCCCGTGTGTGGATCTTCAACCTAGTGGGAAGGAGGGAAGAAACAGACAAGAATCAGGTTAAAAAGAGTAATATATTTCATTCTAAATAAAAAAGAGTTTATATCATACAAACAAAATTTATTCTATGAACCGCCCCCCCACACAAGGAGTTGTCATAAAGAAAGAGTGAATGCAGTGTAGCCTACCTGATAAGAAAAGTTGACCAGATTAAGCCCTTTCCCAGAACATCCTGCCTCAGAGGATTGTACTGAGCTGAGATTTTCCCAAGGGAAGCTATGTTATGAAGAACAGTAATACTTTCAAACCCCAGCCCTAAGGTGGTCGTGGGACCATCCATGAACCATACACCTGAAAGTGCAGGTCAGCTCAGTCAACTGTTAGTTGTAGTACTCAATGTCTTATATCCCAGGAACTACTTCAGTGCCAGGCAAAACCCTAGTTAGATCATTTTAGTTGGAGTATTATTGTTTTTCTTTGTTACAAAGTTTACTAAATTGTAGATACAAGTAGTGTTCTCCAATAACAGCTTTTATCTTTCACGAAGCTAGTATCATGGCTCCTCATCCGTTATGTTAGCTTTCAACTGGCTTTGAAGTCAGGAATAGAAGAAAGGTGATATTTATTGGGTTCCCCTAGATTTCTAATCATCACATTCACCATCAAAGTTTTAAACCCAGCTGTCTGCTTTTCATGTTGGGCATTTCTTTTTTTATTCTCCCTCTCACTCTTTTAAACTTGTGTTGTTCTTCTCTCATAGTACATAATCCATTGACAAAGTCTTTTTTAGTGACCTTGAGGTTCTGGATCATACAATCTGAGGCAAATTATGGCAGGGAACTTTGCTGTTTCATTTACTATTGTATTCCTAGGAATTAGAAGTTTACCTAGACAGTTGCTAAGCAATAAAAATATTTCTTGACTGTTAAATTCTCTTCTCTTGAGCCACACACTTTTTAAAGAGGCCTCATAGCTATCCTCTGTTAATTCATTTTATAATTATTTGTCTGATTTCTTAGATTTGCCCATGAACAGGATTATGTCACAGATAGGTATGAGTTCTACTCAAATCCTAGGAAGTGGGATGACAGAAGTCGGTTTGTATGCATTCCTGTTTACTTTCTGCTCAAATTGTGTCCATCACAAGGATGTTCATGTATTTTTCTTCATGGTATTTTAAAATCTCATATAAATAATATATCTAACTAACAATTATTTATATCTAAATATGTGAATCATTCTTACTCCCACAGTGATATCTTATTTGGTCCATTTGCAAGACACTGAGATGCCTAACATAGTGCTGCTTATACTATTATCATTTGCCTTTTTATATGTGTATCATTGAGTAAGATTAACAATATATTTTATTTTATTTTTAGAGAGAGAGATAGAGCACACGTCAGGGGAAAGGGGGAGAGGGACTCTCAAGCAGACTCCATGCCCAGCGTGGAGCCTGCCATGGGACTTGGTCTCACGACCCTGAGATCATGACCTGAACTGAAATCAAGAGCTGGATGCTTAACTGACTGAGCCACCCAGGCGCCCCATCCAAGATTAACAATATAAAAACTAGTATGAGTCCCAAAGGCTGTTATTCTTGGGTGCCTGCCATTGAAAATACCCCTCTTGAACTAATTCCTAGAAATAGAATTCAAGAATAGTCTATATCACCTAACTTAAAAAAGGTTTTATTTCATAAAATTGGTGTATATGCCATTGCATAGAGATTTTGTTTTATCACTTTTAACAATATGAAATATGGGTCTTTTCTATATCAGATATATATTATCTTCATTCAACTTTTGTGCTATATGAATCACTAACTTAACCAACTAGTATTTATTAAGTTCTTATGTGTCAGAAATTATACAGGCTCTTTAGATGTTTACACAGGGCAGAGCTTCTGGTCCCAAGTACATGTGTACATGTTGTCTAGCAGAGAAGACCAACGTATAAATAAATATTTATACAGTGGAGGTACTCAGGGAGGGAAGAGTAATATCTGGTATTTATTTATAGATATGTCCTGTAGGAAGTTTTATTAAATATCAGTTCATTAGATCAGAACCATTTTCTCTTTTAACAGATAAGGAGACTAAGTATCAGAGAGGTCATCCCCCTTGTCCAAGGTCACAGTGATTTGAGAACACATATTCAGGCTGTTTCAACTCTTGCTAGTATATTTTCATTTTTATTCAGCTTCTTAGAAGGAATATCTATAAGAAAAACAAGATAACAACTGATTCTTTTCCTCTCATTTTTTATCCTCAATGATGAGAATGGCAAAACCAGCCAGTGGTAAATTTATTAAGCAAGGGAAAGTTGACTGTATTTTTCCAGTTGATTTTGGATATCGAAGTGAATTTGCATGCTCTCAATTTCCCACTACATGGCTTTTAGAGACCAGTCCCTCTGTAGATCATTCTGTGAATGTCTTTCTCAGTGACAGTCATCTGATAGCAGAAACGTGGAAAGTGGTCTAAATCTGGCATCAAAAGGTTTTGATTTTGGTCCTATTTTTCTTATAATAGAATATTCAGAGTCAATCCACATCACCTCAGAGCTTAAACTGAGACCTTGTAGATTAGAACAACAGGCAACAAGTATCCACACCTTCTGAATAGAGGTGATTGATTGTTCATGTGTTGCTTGCTAAGAGAAAAGAACAGTTCTGCTATCCTTAGTCCATTACCCAGATTTTGACCAAGTAAATCCAGAAATTGATGGAGACGAGAATGAGAGAGTCTTTCTTTGTTGGATTTTTAGTCAAAAGAGAGTGCTAAATGTATCTAGTTGCTTCCTCATTGGAGAAGAAATAACAGAACTCTTCCTACAACTTCAAGCCATCTTATGGGATCCATGGGTTCAAGTTCACCAGGGACCTGTACATAATGTCTCCTGGAATTTGAGCCTCACAAAGATTGATGCTTGACTCTACTGGAAGATTCTATGGGGTATTATGGATGGAACTGCCACTAACAGAAAGTGCTGAGAGTGTTTCATTGGAAGTGCCTGCATTTTAGAATTTGGTAGGACAAAGGTGTCAAATTTTCCCTGGAATTAAATGGGTACCTCAGAAGGCAGAGAACTCTGCAAATAGAACTTCCTGTTAGAGTATCTCTTAGGGTTAATTTCACCTTTGACTCAAAGAAAACTCAAGACTACATTTGCTTAAACAATGTAGTTTATGTCTTTCTTTATTTGGCAAATAAGTAAAGCCCAGGGTGGGAATAGCACTCTATAGTGTCAACAAGCCAGGCTCCATCTTGTTGCTCCATCATGCGTGGTCTCAAGGCAACTTGTCCAAGATGGCTGCTTTTAAACTATAGGTCTATACAGAGGCAGCAGGGGTCAGGCTGCACAAGGAGGAAAACAGAAAAAAAGATTTTTTAAAGGACACATGCTAGAAATTAATTACACCAAATATGTACCCCATTGGCCAGAATCAAATCACATGGTCATACAAAATCACAAGATAGCTAGATGATCATTTTAGAAGGAATATACTGTCAGTTATAAATGAAGGAATCAGCCTGAATCTGATATCTCATACATGAAGCCCCAGCTTAATTATGAGATGACTAAAACTATATTATGCCTCATATACAAGTTAGATTTAATTTCACAAAGTATTGATTGCTACTGTCTTTGTATTACTACAGAGGGAGTATTTGCTACCCCCTTTGTAGGCCACCACACCTCGTTTCCATGCTTCTGTATTCTGAACAGCTGGATGCTGCACAACTTTTATTTTGTTTTAGGGAAAAAACATACTGTGGGGAAAATACCGTGGTCAGGAATAAACTATTTAACCTACTAGACCACAGCTCCTTCCATAGAATTGAACCTCAGATTAAGGCATTTGGCCTTGTTTTTTTTTATTTTTTTATTTTTTTTCCTCTAATAATGTAGGATTCTGTCCTAAATTAAAGCTTCCAGGTTGCCAAACACAAAGCCTTTGGAAACTGATCTCAAAAGTACTGTTCTGTTCTAAGATAAGGCCCTGCTGCGTTGTTGTGTGATAAGTGGAATCCATCCAGTCCATGGCTAGACTCTGGTCAGAGTGCCTCCCCCCCACACACACACACACTGAAGGTTTTTTACCAGAAGTTCCAACCTGGACCTTGTTGACACAGAATCTGGATCTAGTAACATAATACATTTTAATTTCTTTTTGAGACAGACCTTTTTCTAGGACTTGGGAATGCATGTAAGAGCAATGAAATCACAAGCTATCCGCTATTTGGTCAATTAATTTATTTCTAGGATTTATACTCAGACTGCGTCCAAGAGATTTTGAGGTAGCTCAGGATTCAGAACTCTAGTCTACGTCTGCCGAGGGGGTTCCTGGCTGGGTCTCAAGGACAGTCTCACGTCTCAGAAGGAGTTCATTGTGGGTACACTGAAGGTGTTACTCTAGTGATGTGACCTCCCGCTCTATCAAAATAAAAACAGCACCCCATTCCCATGACAACATGTAGGCTCTTCCACCACACGAACATGACAAGTAAAGTAACTCTAACCCATCAGCAAAGAGCTCTGTGAGACTGAAGAACATGCAGGTTCTTTCTGCACAAATGCTCCAGGCAAGGGACGGTAAATAAATCCCAGTGTGGCATTTTTATAGCGAATAGCTGTTTTCTCTCTCTTTAGCTCCTTAAGGATGGGATATCTGTCTTACCCATTTTGATATCTTGCCAGATGTGCAAACACATCCAGTCATCTGTCTTATATTTTTTCATAACCGTAGGCACTATATATACTTCCTCTCCCCTGATCCAAATTCCTGTCTCTCACAAATCATTACATACATCCTATGAGATACTAGTTCCATGATAAACACACATCTTATCCTCATCATCTACACCTAACACTCCATCTTACCCAAAAGCTGGCTCCCGTAGGGGTTCCATTGCTCTTTGGACGTCCTGTTCTTTTCTAGCACACTCAACTTACCTGAGAATTCAGTCTGAAGACCAGCAATGCCATTTACAGTCAATCATCTTAGCAATGCCATTTACAGGCTACCACACCCTTGTCTTCCTTCAACAACCCCTGCACCTTCAGCTGCAACGCACTGTGCCCTTCCTTTTTGCTATCGATTTCTGACTTCCCAGTCACTAACTCTTGTGTTTTAGCAACTGTGCCACACCATTCCCAACCTAAAACTATGCCATTATCCTGAGTGACCCTAATACCCTGAGTGCTAGCTTTCCTCTGGCCCCTCAGTGCTTGACCTTCTTATTCTCAGTAACTTTCATTCCTATGCCATCTTAGCCACCCACTCCAGATGGCCCAGAAATGCTCCATCTATTAGTTAATTAATTCCAAAACACCATGATGTAACTCCAATCGTTATTAATTATTTCCATTTCATATTTTGAGTAGATTTCCAAGGCATGTATGGTAATCTCTCCACATTCTTCCTGACTCCATTCCCCTTTCAATTCCTTTTCACCCAGCTTGTATCTCCCAACTTGTATCTCATTGACTCTCATTTTGCAATTCTGAGTCATCCTTTAATCCTTACTTTTCATCACCTCTCACATCCATACACACAACAGGTCTACTGGCTCAGCAACAGACTGTATCTTGAATCTATTCAGTAGTCTTCATTTCTACCATTACTACCCATAGTCCATGTTGCCATCTTCTCCTTCCTGAATTACTATACTTACCCTCTGATAGAACTTCTTTCTTGTATTCTTGTCTCCCCTTCCCATCCTGCAGTCCATTCACCGTCCAGCAGTCTGAATTCTTTCCAACTTAATTTTTAAATTAAATCTTTTATTTTGAGATAATCATAGATTCTTACAGTTGTAAGAAATACTACAGAAAGATCCTGCGTATCCTTCACCCAGTTTTCCCCACTGATGACATGTCAAAAATTTATAACACAATATTACAATCAGTATATTGACATTGACACGGTGAAGACACAGAACATTTCAGACACCACTAGGATTCCTCTTGTTCTCCTTTATAACCACACGTGCTTTCCCCTGCAACCACGGATCTGGTATCCATTTCTGTAATTTTGTCATCGAAAGAATGATATGTACATGGAAAAATACCTTTGGGTTTGGCTTTTTCACCCAGCATAATTATCTGGAGATTCATCCAGGTTATGCATATATCAATAATTCATTCTTTTTTTAAAAAAATTTTGCTGACTAGTATTCAATGGTATGGATGAACTACATTTTATTTAATCACTCTCTGTTTGAAAAACATGGGTTTATTTTAATAATAATTTTTTATTCTGTTATGTTAGTCACCATACAGTACATCATTAGTTTTTGATACAAGGTTCCATGATTCATTATTTGGGTATAACACCCAGTGCACCATGCAATATGTGCCCTCCTTACTACCCTTCACTGGCCTATCCCAGTCCCCCACCCACTTCCCCTCTGAAGCCCTCAGTTTGTTCCCCAGAGTCCATAGTCTCTCATGGAACATGTTTTTACAGGTTTGGGCTATTACAAATAAAACTGCTATAAACATTTGTGTACAGATTTTTATGTGAACATAACTCTCATTCCTCTGGGATAAAAATACCCAGCAGTCGGGGCACCTGGGTGGCTCAGTCCTTAAGCGTCTGCCTTCCGCTCAGGGCCTGATCCCACGTCGGGCTCCCTGCTCCACTGGGAGCCTGCTTCTTCCTCTCCCACTCCCCCTGCTTGTGTTCCCTCTCTCACTGGCTGTCTCTCTCTCCATCAAATAAATAAATAAATAAAATCTTTAAAAAAAAAAACACCCAGCAGTGCAATTTCTGGGTTTAAAGTCACGCATGTTTAGTTTTTTAAGAAACTGCCAAGTGGTTTTCCAGAGTGTCCGTACCATTTTACATTCCCATTAACAATGTATGAATGATCCGTTTTCTTTGCATCCTTGCCAGCATATAGTGTTTTCTCTATTTTTATTTTAGCTATTCTGATAGGTATCTAGTGATACCTCATTGTGGTTTACCTTATATTCCCAATGGCTAATGATATTAAACATAATTTAATGTGTTTACTTGACATCTGTATATCTTCTTTGGTGATATGTCTGGCCATGTATTTGCTCATTTTATACTTTTATTGTTTGTTTTACTTACTATTGAGTCTTGAGTGTTCTTTTGCTTACATTTGTCTTGATATTTTTTACTATAGTGAGTCTTCTAATTCATGTATATGGTAAATCTCTCCCTTTATTTAGATCTTTGATTTTTTTCATCAGCATTATATTGTTTTCAGCATACAGTTCTTGTATGTTTTATTATATTCACACTTAAGTATTTCGTTCTATTTTTGAGCAATTGTAAATGGTGTTGCAGTTTTGATTTTAGTATCTGTGTACCCCATTGATAGTCTATAGAAACACAACTTTTTATGTTTATCATGTATCCTCTGACTTTGATGTATTCATTTATTAGTTCCAGGAATTTTTCTTAATAGATTCTTTGGCGTTATTTACAGAGATGATCGTGGAATCTGCATATAGGGACAGTTTTATTTCTTCCTTTCAGATATGTAGTTCTTCAAGTTCCTTTTATTGTGTTTTTGCACTAACTAGAACTTCTATAACTATGTTGTATGAGAGTGGTGAGAGCAGATATTCCTTGTCTTGTTCCTACCTTAGGGAATATGTAGTCTTTCACTATTAAGCATAATGTAAGTTGTAGTTGTTTTTTGGTTTTGTTTTGTTTTTTGTTTTTGTAGTGCTCTTTATCAAGTTGAGGAAATCTTTCTGTTTCTATTTTTTCCAAAAGTTTTGCCATAAACAAGTTTTGAGGATTCCCAGTTTCAGTTCTGACATGTAAAGATCTTGGAAGTCATTACTCTCATGTAACAACAAGAAAAAATGCTGAACAAACAGAAAGTCAATCACTTTTTTTTTTTTTTAACCCAGTAGAGAATTGAGTTCTTGGAGCAAACCACCACTCCAAATCTTAAGATGAAGATAGAAAATCGTAGTTGAGATCAGATTATCTGGAAAAGAAGCTGCTGGAGCCAGAAGCTATTAGAGAAACTTATGTGATTATTTTGTTAAATTGCTGGAAGCAGAGTGTAGACTAGTGTGAGAGTAGGAAACCCTTGGGGGCTTCAGTCTTAAAGGGTCCTAAGACTTTCATGAGTTGTGCCTCTGGAAACCTCACCAAGTTTTCATGTGAGGAAACAAGAAAAATCCTTGTGTTTTTGTAAGGGGGAGAAGAAAACTGAGCTTTTTGAAATATGCCCAAAGAATTCACCATAAGCAAAGCCAATATTCTGAGAGAAATACGTTTACAATAGCCTTGTTTATTAGGGAGGGAGGGAATTTAGCCATCTCTAGCTCCCTCCAGACTTCCTATCTCATTTAAGGGGGTAACAGAAGATAAGGAACAATTGTGATGATCACAGCCCAGGGACATAGACTGAGACTTAATTGTAGAAATATAGAATGTTTTCCCCCTCACCCACATAGCTTTCCACCACATCAATAGAGCTTAAGTGTGATAATACTGGATTACAGCTGAAAGAATTGAAAGGAGCAGTCTTTACTAAAGGAGAAATTAATAGGAAAATCCAAAGATGGCAAAGGAGACAAAATCAAGAATACTAGAGGCATTTGAACCTCTGGCAACTACAGCTACAGGAAACATTAAACACATGAAATCCTAGTCAGATTCACATAAAACCTTACACCAAAAGCCTATTTAACTCTAGCCCCTTTTTTTCAATATATTGTGTATGGCTCTGTGTGTGTATGTGTATAAATTTTAATCAAAAATTACAAACCATGATAAAAGACGAGAAAAACACAAGCTGAAAAGACAAAACAAGTATTACTATCAGATTCAAATATGGCAGACATGTTGGAATTATCGGACTAGAAATTTAAAATAGCTATGAGTAATATGTTAAGGGCTCCATGGAAAAAGATAGAAACTCTAAGAAAAAAATCAAAGGAAATTCTAGGAATCAAAAACACTGTAACAGAAATTTAAAAATGCCTTTGATGGGTTAAATAGACTGGACACTGCTGAAGAAAGAATCAATGAGCTTGAAGATATGTCAGTATAAGCTTCCAAAACTGAAATGCAAAGAGAAAAAAAGAATGAAAATATACAAAAAAACAGATATCCAAAACTATGGGATAATTTCAATGCATGTAACATATGCATTACTATAATAACAGAGGAAGAAGAAAGATATAAGGGAGAAAAATAAATATTTGAAGTAATAATGGCCAAAAATTTCCCATAATTTGGTCTATCAATTTTTAGAGAGAGGGATGTTGCTTTTAACTATAATTGTGGATTTGTCAATTTATAATTTCAATTATATAATTTTCTGTGCCACACATTTTGCAGCTCCTGATTCTATCATCTTGCTGACATCCTTCCCCTCTCACAGTACTTAAGATTGCCGTGGCTTCTTTGTGGATTGTGCCTTTTATCAAAATATAATGTCTTCCTCTGTCTCTGATCATTTTCTTTGTTCTAAAATCTACATTATGTGATGTTAACGTAGGCATTCCTACTTTCCTTCAATTAATATTTGCATTATATATCTTTTTCCATCCTTTTACGTTCCATTTACCTATATCATTATATTTGAAATGAGTTTCTTACAGACAACACATAATTTGGTTGTATTTTTTAAAACATTGTGTCGATCTGCCTTTCAATTGGTGTATTTAGACTTATTCCATGGAACTTACAAAGTAATGGGTGATCAGTAATTGCAGTTTGGATTAAATTTGCATCTTCATTTGAAGTTTTCTACATACAGATTTTTGCTATGTGATGTTTAACCCACAAGGACTGACTAAATATATCTCAAAATATTATTTCACCTTTGTGGTAGGGATATTTCCATCTGTGTACTCTTTATGACCACTTTTCACTTTAAGTTTTGAACATATTTCTGATAAAGTTTATGATAAATGAAATAAGCTAATCATGAAATAGTACATGCTATATATGATTCCATTCATATGAACATGCAAAATTAATAGATGGTGGAATAAATCAGAAGAATGTTTACCTCTGGGTTGGTGGTGGGAATGTTGTGTGAGGAGGGTATGTGGGGACTTTCTGAGTTGATGGGAATGCTCTATACTTATTTTTGATCAGGTTTATGTATGTGTATTCCATTTTCGGAACTCACCAAACTGTACATTCAAGACCTGTACTTTCTGTTATATGTTGAATATACCTCAAAATACAGACAAAACTACAGACTATTATTTAGGGTGTACAAACTGCAAAAATAAGGAAGAAAATGATTAGGACAAAATGTGTAACAGTAGTTACCCCTATAAGGATCGGGGACGTGCTTGGGGAAGCACGCTGGGAGCTTCTCAAGTACTGGTCATCTTCTGCTCCTTCGTTTTCTTAGTGTTCTGCTTCTGAAACTGAGGATGAACTAGTGTTATTCTTATTTTATGTCTTAACATGCGCAAATATTTATGTATACTTCAAACTAATTTTACTTAAAGACGTCTATACTTATNCCATCTTCTGCTCCTTCGTTTTCTTAGTGTTCTGCTTCTGAAACTGAGGATGAACTAGTGTTATTCTTATTTTATGTCTTAACATGCGCAAATATTTATGTATACTTCAAACTAATTTTACTTAAAGACGTCTATACTTATCGCTATTTTGCAGATGGAAAAATCCTAACAGAGAAATGGAAACTCTAAATTTTCTAACCTAACGGGAATTCTAAAATTTAAGAACACAATATATGATATGAAAGGTTCACTGCATGGGTATGAAAACATATTGGGAACAGAAGAAAACAGTTGGTAAGTTTAAAGAGAGAGCAATAGAAATTGCCCAATCTAAAGAAAAGACAAAAAATACAGGAAAAAAATGAGAATAAAATACCATGAACAAGGTTATTGTACATTGTGTGACAGTAGTGAGTGGTGCATAGTCCACGTAATCACAGAAAGAGAAGTTAAAGTATTAAAAATATTTGAATAAAGAGTGCATAAAAATTTACCAAACTAAGTCAAATTATCAACATTCAAATCAAGATCAGTGTCCTAAGCCAAATAGATACAAGAAGAACCACAGCAAGGGGCATCAAAGTCCAAAGGCTAATATACAAAAATCAACTCAAAATGGATCAATCAACCTAAATATTATGGTTAAAACTATAAAGCTCTTAGAAAAAGACATAGAGGTAATCTCTATGATCTTGGATTTGGTAGTGGATTCTTAGTTATGAGAGCAAAAGCATGAACAACAAAATAAGAAAATAGGTAAATTCAACGTTGTTAAAATTGAAAACTTTTGGTCATCAGAGAATATTATCAAAAGAGTGAAAAGACAACCTATGTAATGGGAGCAAATATTTGGAAATCACATATCTAAGAAGGTTATAAAAAACAGAATGTACAAACTCTCACAATTCATCAACAAAAAGACAACCCAGATTACAAATAGGCAAAGGACTTGAACAGTCATCTCTCCAATGAAAACATACAAATGACCAACAAGCACATAAGTGTGATTAGTTATCAGGAAAATGCAAATCAATGCATAATGGGGTATCACTTCACACCTTCTATTATGGTTATAATAAGAAGTAAATAGTGAGTGTTGGAGAGAATGTGGAGAAATCAAACCCATGTATATTGGTGGTGGGAAGGTAAAATGGTTTAGTCACTGTGGGAAATAATTTGCCAGTTCCTCAAAAAGTTATATAGTTCCCATATGACTCGGTAATTCCACTCCTAGGAATATACCTCCCACCAAGTTAAACAAGGTACTCAAATACACGACAAGTGTGTTCATAGCAGCTTTATTCACAGCAGCCAAAGGTAGAAACAGCTTAAATGTCCATCATTGGATGAATGGATACACCAACTGTGGTAATACAGCTATAAAAAGAAATGAGGTGCTATTGTTTGCTACAGCGTACGTGCACATTTTGCTAAGTGGAAGAAGCTAGGTCACATATAGTATGATTTCATTTTTTGAAATGTCCAGAATAGGTAAATCCGTACAGACAAAATGTAGATTGGTGATTGATAAGGAGTGAAGAATGGGGGAATAGCTGCTTAATTGGTATGGTGTTTTCTTTTGGGGTGATCAAAGTTTTGGAACTAGATGAAGGTGGTGGTTTCACAGAATGTACTAAATGCTACTGAATTATTCACCTTAAAATGTGTAGTTTTTTATTATAAGAACTTTACCTGAATAAAAGAAAAAGTATTATAAGAGAAAAGTCAATGGCTAAAAACCAAACATAAAAACAAAACTTTAACAGAAGCTATGGATAAAACAAAAATACAAATTTTGGTAAATTTTTCTTTGGAAACAGTGGAGGCCAAATGAAAATAGAAACATATTTTTAAGTGCCTAGAACAAATAAATAACAAAACAAATCTGTCAACCAGAATTCTATATCTAGCAAACAAGATCTTCCAAAACCAAGAGTGAAATAAAGGTATATCTAGAAAAATATAAGGTGAGAGAATTACTTGCCAGCACACCTGCACAATAAGTAATGCGAAAGCAAGTTCTTTAGGCAGAAGGGAACTGTCACTAGAAGACAATTTAAATCAATGGAAATAAATAAATAGCCCAAGAAGGGGCAAATATAATAGTAAAAAAAAATTATCTTTTTTCTTATCTTAATTTCTATTAAATAAGTAGAATTGTTGGGGCTCCTGGGTGGCTCAGTTGGTTAAGTGTCCGGTTATTGATTTTGGCTCAGGTCATGTTCTCAGTGTCGTGAGATCAAGCCCAATGTTCGGCTCCACACTCAGGGAGAGTCTGCTTGAGATTCTCTCTCTCCCTCTCTTTCTGCCCACCACCCACACCCTGCCCCATATGAGCACTCTCTCTCCCAAGTAAATACATAAATCTAAAAAAAAAAAAAAAGCAGCATTGTCTCATTAAGCAAAAGATTAAAAAATAAAATTGTATTTTATTGTATTTATTTATGGGGCACCTGGGAGGCTCAGTTAGTTGGTTGAGCATCTGACTCTTAGTTTTGGTTCAGGTAGGTCTTGATCACAGGGTCCGGGAGATCAAGCCCCATGTGGGGCTTCTCACTCAGTGGGGAGCCTTCTGGAGATTCTCTCTCCCTCTCTCTCTGCCCTTTCCCCACCACCCTCTCTCTAATAAATAAATAAATCTTTAAAAATTAAGTAAAATTGTATCTTGGAGATTGTAATATGTGTTGATGTACAATATATGTAAATATAGCCCAACTGATGGAGAGAGAGGCCAATTGAATTATATTGTTGTATGTTTACTTATATAACCTAAAGTAATATAATAATAAATACAAGTAGTCATATCTAAGAGTCAATAGAGAAATTAAAATGGAAAACTCAGAAGTAGTCCACTAAACAAATAAAAAGCATGAAAGGAAAAATAACAATAAACTTTTTGAGTATCAAGACTGTAGACTTAAATCCAATAATACCATTAGTTGCATTAAATATAAATGGTTTACAGTTAGTGAGTAGAAATTGTAAGACTGGATTAAAACAGTACATATCCATTTGCCATTTATAAGAAATATTCTATATATATCAAAATATAATAGGCTAGAAAATGAGAGAGTAGAAAAAGATATACCATCCAAACACTAAGTGTAAGAAAATTCTTTAACTATATTGATATCAGGAAAAGCAGACTTTGAAACAAGAATTATAATACATAAAGAAGACATTTAAAAATGAAAAAAGACTTAAATGTATATGTGTTTAATAACAGAGCATCAAAGTAAAATTTGGCCAAACTAAAGGAATAAATAGATAAGCGCACAGTAAAAGAGAATATAATATCCTTCTCTCAGTACGTGATATAGCAACTAGACAGAAAAAAACTAAAACTTGGAAGACCTAAATAATACCGTCACCCCACTTCACCTAAATTATATCTATAGACCTCATTCATACTTTTGGAACAGTACAGCCGACCTTGGATACACACTCTTCTCAAGTGAACAAAGAGTGTTTAACAACATGGATCATATACTGGCTTGTTAAAAATGTGTCAATAAATTCTGAGAGATTGAAGCTTACAAAATATGTTCACTAGGAAAACAGAATTAAATTAAAATGTAACATTAATAATATATTTAAAAATTCCCAATACTTTGGAGATTAAACAACTCATAAATTACCAATTGGTGGAATAAAAAATTTCTTAAAAAATTAAAAAGTAGTTCAAACCAAATGATTAATGAAATGCAAATGTGCTTAGAATAATGGTTAGAGAAGAATTTATAGCTTTTAATGTGTATATTGGAAGAAATTTAAAATTAATCACTTAATTTTCAACGTAAGAACCTAGGATGATACTAGCAAATTCAACCTCAATATAGTAGAGAAAAAGATGTCATAAATAAAAGAGAAAAGTCTCTGAAATAAAAAACAAAAATAGAGAAAATTTAAAAAAGCAAAAGTTGCTTCTTTAAAAAAATTTATAGGTTTTTAAATATTGGTAAGGCTAATTAGGAAAACAAACACAGAAAACCAAATTCTTAGTATAGAAATTTAAAAGGAGACATCACTTATAACTTAAATAAACAGGAAAAAGATAAGAAGGAATATTATGTACAACTTTATGCAAATATATAAAATCTATAGGCAAAATGGAAAATATTTTGAAAACATAAGCTAACAAAATGAACACAAGAAGGAATATTAAACATGAATAGCACTTTATTTACTTAAAAAATTTAGTTTGTAATGAAGAACTCAGAGCAAAGTGAACTCCAGTCCCAGATATTTCCCCCTAGTTAATTCTATCAAATATTTCAGGAAGTTACAACAATTAGATGTAAATTCCTCTGGAAAATAGAAAAGGAGGGAAGACTCCTCTTCTTGTTTCGAGGCCAGTATAATACTGATACCAAAGCCCAACAAAACCATTACAAGAAAAGAAAATTGCAGGTCAATACCTGTCCATGTCTACATAATGGAATACTACTCAGTAACATAAAAGAATAAGCTGCAAATACATGCCAATGTGCAGAATTGTGAAAACCATAAATTGCCAGAAGAATCCAATGCAAAGGATATATTTCATGATTCCATTTAAACAAAGTTTAAGGGGCACCTGGGTGGCTCAGTCAGTTAAGCATCAGACTCTTGGTTTTGGCTCAGGTCTTGGACTCATGAGTCAGGAGACAGAGCCCTGAGTTGGGCTTCATGCTTAGTGGGGAGTTTGCTTGAAGATTCTCTCCCTCTGCTCCTCCCCTCTACTGGCGCGCGCACACACACGTGTGTGTGTGTGTGTGTGCGCGCGCGCGCTCTCGATTTCTCTCTCTCTAAAATAAATAAATAAATCTTTAAAAAATAGTTTAAGAACAGGAGAAATTTATCTATTTGTAGTAGAAACAACAGACAGAGAGGGGGATTTAGTGGAAGGGGGCCTGTGGGAACTTTCTGGGTAGATATAGAAATGTTCTATATCTTGTTTGAAGTATAAGATTTATTTATGAAAACTCGTTCAATTGAACATTTAAGTCCTGTGCATTGTTCCATAAGCATATTTTAAAACTTAGTTACAAAAAAATTAAATTTGATGATTTTCATTGGTTTGTTTGATGTTCTGAGAGAAACTAAGTCCACAAAATAAAGAATCTTTTGTATTGTATATAAAATACATCTGAAGAAAATTGAGATTCTCCTCCTTATCGGATAACTCTTGGAATCTTGATAGTTAGCCTCCTGGATTATTTTTTACTATGGATTTAGCAAATCAAGGTAAACCACAATCAGTGTACTCCTGTTGAGCACTCAGATCCCATCAAGTACTGGAGCAGATCAAAGAAATATATTTCTTCCCTATAAGTTTATTACATAGTTGTGGAAACAAGCAATTCCGAAAAATACTACAATGACACAATGACGTTAGAATCAAAGGAAACAGCGATAAAGACTTGGCTCTCCTTTGATTAATTTGGCTCTCCTTAATCTTCCACGATTAATTGCAATGTATTAGTAAAATAATTTTTCAGGGGGTGATGAATTGACTTTAGGCTTTCGTGTTAAGGGAAGACTTTGTGGAAACATTAAAAGTGGTACTAAATATTATGCAATATCTAAGGTTTAAACGAGTAGGAGGGGTTAGGGTATTGTCTTTGAAAGTGAGAATGAAAAAATTAAGATAATTCAGGGAATAATAAAAACAGGCTCAATATACCTCCCCAAGATAAGCCATTACATCTAAACACTAAAATGATTACAGTTTCATTTGCTTCCGTATCTATAGATTAATCTTTCTAGATCACTGCCTCAGAGGAGCACAAAAATTAAAATTATAACAGAAGGCTTAAAGAACTGACATCAATTGTTGAAATTCTAAATTTTTAGTTAATTTTGGAGGAAGAGAGAGGGCAGTTAATTTGTGAACAAAGTACTTTTCCTTTAAATGGTCTTCTTTAAATGAATTATAAGGAGGTTAGGAGAAAACTTGCATAAATGAGTGATGGAGGAATGCATGAGAGGTGATAAACATTGTCATTTGACAGATTCAAGAAGATATATGACATTGGCTTTCATGGAGAATTAAAACATAAAATCAGGACTTGGAAAAAGATGACTAAGAAGCTATAGTAGCAGAAAAATACGATATTACCAAAGGAGATGCGAGAGTTGGAGAAAGAGCCAATGACATGGATTCATTAGACATAAATTTACTTACAAATGTGATCTTGACAAACCATTTCCTTCTCTCTTCTTTGCCTTCTTCACCTCTTAGACCGCCGTAACCTTTTCACAGTCTCTATGGTGAACCAACTGGATAATGAATGCAAAATTCCATAACAGTTTTTAGTTGGATTTAGGTAGGACTCGGATCACAGAGATTAAGATTAAATAATTCGTGAATGATATCTAGATGATCGTGGAATTTTGCTGAAGAATTTAAATTTGGAAGGAAAGCAAAGCACAGGATTTGGTTAAGAAAATGGGATCAAGTGAAGTATTTTAGGGTGTGTTTATTTTTGGTTGGTTTTTAAGGTTTGTCTCCTATAAACTAGAGCTCAATATCACATCGGAAGATTTGTGACTGGTAGTTTTGTGAGAGAAAGAAGGATCAGAGGAGTGATTTGGGGAGAACATTTCCTGAATTTATGATCATAGTCATTGCCAATTAGCAGTAAAATTCGTTTTATTATGGATTTTAATAAAAGTATGTAAACATAAGTGTGTACTTTGAGAATCTGATAAAAATATCAAGGGCCGGGGCGCCTGGGTGGCACAGTGGTTGGGCGTCTGCCTTCGGCTCGGGGCGTGATCCCGGGGTTGTGGGATCGGGCCCCACATCAGGCTCCTCTGCTATGAGCCTGTTTCTTCCTCTCCCACTCCTCCTGCTTGTGTTCCCTCTCTCGCTGGCTGTCTCTATCTCTGTCAAATAAATAAATAAAATCTTTAAAAAAAAATATCAAGGGCCTTTACTAGATATTATATATATAATATATGTAAACATATATATATATATATAATTATATAATTTCAGGTATTTACAAACCCCTCAAAGTGCATTTAATGAGGGGATACAGGTACCCCTGGTTAAGAGTCCCCGCTCTGTAGTTACTGGTGATTGGTATGTCTTTCTAGGAACACAAAGGTAATTGTTACATTATTCCAGTGCAACAAAAATATAAATATTTACATCAGTATTTTTGAATTGAAGATGAATCACACATATTTCTCTGCAGGATAATAAAAAAAGTCGTGTCAAATATGCTTAAAAGGATGTTCTATTTTAGACCACAGTGGATTAGAAAGACATTGCAGTAGTTTTGAAGCTAAGTGATTACGGAGTAGAGCAAGCCAGATGCAGAGAGCTCATCCTAGAACTTGAGAACAGCGGTATGGTTTATATAAGCAGGCAATGTGAAGAACGAAGGCATGTGCGGGTGAATGAGTGAGTGAGTGAATGAAACGCAAAGGCTTTCAGAGCCAGCCAAGAAAAATGGCAACAACACAATGACACGGAGGTGGCAAGGAGGTTACTGATTTTTTTATTTTATTTTTTTATGTCCAGACAGCTCTAAGCCCAGAGGCAAGCAGTGACTTCAGAGTAACCCGTCTTTCAGCCTCTGACATAAACTGAAAATATCTGTGCCTTTATGCCTTTTTGCAGCTGAAGACTTTCTTTCTTTTAATAAAACATACCTTCTCTTCAACAAATGAACTCCTACACCCCATTTCACCTTCCCCCAGTGCTACCTTCCTAATCAGACTCAACCACTGCAGGATTTAAAACTTGGCCAGTTGGAAGGGGAAAAAGTCTCTCTTCTATGAAACTGTGTCTGCAAAGACTGGCTCTGGCCCAAGCCACAGGAACTTGAAACAGTCTGCGAGCTTACTCGGCACAGACAGGTTCAAGCGGGGTGGGGTAAAAAGCTGCTACCAGGCTTTTCATCTTGCAGGTTGCCGAGACCCTTGATGTTTTATGTCTTATTCTCTTGAAGATGGTTGATAAATGTATGACAGCAGAGTAAAAAAAGTTAAATTTATTGGCATGTATATCAGAATAGGGGAAGGTGGAAAGAAAACCAGGTGATTCCGAATATAAGCATTTATTCAGATTCGGAAGGCTATTCAGATGATCCGACTGCTTAATAGCCAAAATCCCGAGTTTGCATTTAATTCATCTCCAGATTTTTTCAAAAACCACTCTTATTTTCCTTTTATAAAATAGAAGAATGAGACTAGCCCTGGCCCTGGCTTTGACACAGTGCCCATGTGATTTCTGAGTCCCTTAGTTTCTCTGGGCATCCATATCTTCACCTACAGGATAGGATAATTGTTGTATCAGTTGAATGTGTGAATGAAGCACCAGCGACACAGAGAAGCTGTCAGTAATTAGTCCTCTTTCTTACTATCGATAGCTATGTTGTTTTAGTCGGCTTTTTACACCTACTGACAGCTGGACACCTTACCTTTTAAAATATTTAATTGGATTTGTAAAATATAATACGGCCTCCACGAGAATTCATACTTGATACACAATTTTAGAAAGTACTGATCTACATTTGTCACACTGGTGAGATTTCTAGCTCAGACATTAAATTCACTAACTACATCTAAACTGTTCTGATCATTTTTAAGGTTAGTCTTTATAGAGGACAGCTGTCATGTGTCTTAAGTGTTGCATTTTCGGAGGGAGTAAAGATTTTCCTTTCTCTAGAAGCTTAAAATTAGATGCAGAGAAGAAATACATTGTGGCATTTGGGGCCCTGATTCATTCTGATAACAAAGTATAACATCCTGCAAGAAGGCCTTCTTCATACACTGTTTCAAAACGCTTCCTTTTTAAGACTAGGTTGTTTCATTTCTCTTAGATATATCCTATCAACCAATTGTCTTTCTCTGGATTCACCTCATGCCATTACTGAGACAAAAATAGAAATCAAACCACCTCCGAACTTTACTGATGTTCATTATTCTCTTGTTACTCATTTAGCCCTGGCCACTAGCAGGCTGACTGTAAGGTCATGTGAAGGACTCACCCCACTTTTATTTTTTAAGTCTAAAAAAATAGAATGAAGCCAATCTCAGAAGTTATATTTATGTATAGGTAAAATTTTACAGAAGTAAAGTCTTATACAAATGGCCAGCAGACACATGGAAAAACGTTCCATATCACTGGGCATCAGGGAAATACAAACCAAAATTACAATGAGATACCACCTCACACCCGTCAGAAGGGCTAAACTGAACAAGAGAGGAAACAACAAATGTTGGCAAGGATGCAGAGAAAGGGGAGCCCTCTTACACTGTTGGTGGGAATGTAAGCTGGGGCAGCCACTCTGGAAAACAGTACGGAGTTTCCTCAAGAAGTTAAAAATAGAGCCACCCTATGACCCAGCAATTGCACTACTAGGTATTTACCCCAAAGATACACATGTAGTGATGCGAAGGGGCACCTGCACCTCAGCGTTTAGAGCAGCAATGTCCACAATAGCCAAACTATGCTTTCCATAGCCGAGATGTCCATTGACAGATGAATGGATAAAGAAGAATCAGAAAAGATTAACACTTACTATTTACATCGACGTGGATGGAACTGGAGGGTATTATGCTGAGCGAAATAAGTCAATCAGAGGAAGACAATTATCATACAGTTGCACTCATATGTGGAATATAAGAAACAGTGCAGAGGATCATAGGGAAAGGGAGAGAAAACTGGATGGGAAGTCATCAGAGAGGGAAAAAAGCCACAAGAGACTCTTGACTTTAGGAAACAAACTGAGGGTTGCTGGAGGGGGTGTGTGTGGGGGGAAGAGGTAACTGGTGATGGGCGTTAAGGAAGGCACGTGATGTGATGAGCACTGGGTGTTATATGCAACTGATGAATCAATGAACACTATATCTGAAACTAATGATGTACTATATGTTGGCTAATTGAATCTTAATTTTAAAAAAGTAAGAATATTTTGAAAAAAAAGAAGTAAAGCCTTTTTTTAATGATACTACAATAAATCATCTCCTAGAGCATTTTAAAATAAATGATTAGGTGACATAATTTGTATGTAATATTTAAGCATAAATAGGCTGAATTGCTTCAAATATATGTCTGCAAAAAACTTATCAGGAAGAAGTGTATAAAAATAGAAGTAGGTAAGAAAGAGTTTAGAAGGTGATTTGTAAATTGTCCTCTGAGTGGATAAGGGTCTTTACAATAATCCGGAGACACTCATAACAGTATACATACTTTATAATCTATGTGTCCCTTCCTCTTTATTGTGCTCAGTTTCTGTACTTTTCCACTTTCAGTTCCCTCTCTAGCTCCCTTTCTTTAAAGACTGCATTCACATTTCTTTTTTGTGTGTTAGGTCTGAATATATTGATCACAAAGTAAAATGACATTTATTTCCGTAGGTTGCTCCAAGCAGTGGTGAGAATAGTTAAAAACTGTACTGAAATATTGGTAAGTCTGAACAGGGTCTGTGAATATTTTATGCAAATATTCTTTGCAGATACAGAGAGGTTTGTGAATTTGTATTATAAACTTTGAACTCCGCGAATGGAGTCACATTAAGTTCATTTGTCAGAAGTTGGAAAAGATGATCTTTTAAAAACAAGAATACAACCAGCAGGTATTTACATTAATGGCAAAGAGCTTTGCCTTCTTCTCGCTGAGTTTCATTTAATTCACCTGGTTCATGGGATAGTTGACAAGATGTGATGGGAACTAGCCATAGTCCGTCCCTCCAAAAGCCCAACTTCGTCTCATTTTCCCCTGCAACATCCTAGTAATAGTACCAAATCTATACAAACTTCTTGAGAACAAGCATCATCATCTTATCAGCTTCTCACATCCATCCCTCTCACACAGCTGTCCCTTTTCCTCTCTGCAGCCTGCACTTTTTCTGATTGTGTCTTCGCCCTGGCAGACTGCAGCGATTTGTAGCAAGACTGACTGAGGCCTTCAGAAGTAGCGATGAAGACTTGGGAACCACAGTGTTTACCAAAAGGAAAAGAAAGAGAAAGTTGGCCACTGTACATACTTATCCAATTGTTTTTATGATGTCGTTAGAACAGGGAAAATGATGCTCATGGCTGCATTCCAATGTGTGTGTGTGTGTGTGTGTGTGTGTGTGTGTGTGTGTGTGTGTGTGTGTGGTGGGTGGGAAAGCTGAGAAGGGAAGAAGGCAGGCAGGGTGCTCCAGTAACCTGGATAAAGTTACTCGATTACAGCACTTCATTTTTCCCTAAATCACTGTCAAGTAAAAAAATAATCCAAAATCAGGACAGGAGAATGGAAAAGCTTCATAGCTTTGCACTCTCTGATATAGTGTGAAGCAAATTCATAATGAAACGGAGTCATCATTAGCTCTAAAACGATACTTAACAACGTTATTTATTTTATTTTGTTTGAAATGTAAGAGAAAAGAATAAGTGGGATTTGAAACATGTCTTATTTGAATACTCTGTAACAGTTCTCGTGGCACACACCCTCTTGAGTTGTGCACAATGACTGTTCTGAAATTCGAAGCTATAAAGAAATATTCAACACCCAGAGATGAGATGATTCACTTTCCGCACACGTGGCAAACGCCAACATTCAGCACAAAGGTAGTAAGTAACTCACAGTAATAATCCAAGATTACCCGGAGGGGAGAAAAAAAAAACCTAAAATAATATTTTCGTTTTTCAAAATGTGGATTTTCTTTCCTTCTCTGAGTCTGCCTTCTCATCACTGAACAGGAGGGGAAAACATCAGTGTCTACAAGAACACCACAAGATTAATTAATGAATTTCATAAAGGGTTTGTGTAAACACTTGCAGGTTTTTATAAGGAAAATAATATTGACTCGTGTTGTATCCTACGCCCAATAACGTGAAATGACTTCTCCTTGGTTATGGTGTTAAAGGAATTGGAAAATCCAAAACTTTTCATTGAAAACAAGGCTGCTTTCTGAGGCAAAGGTTGGCTTTGTTTTAAAACACGCTTCCTTCGGTGGATGAGCGAATGCACTGATAATAAGGCGAGGAAGTTAAAAACGTAGTAGCAGGTTTGAACTCAGAAACCGTGACACGGGCTTTAGGCATTCATTAATTTACGATATGCTTGATAGCCTGTCTTTTTGTAGGGAGGGGTAGTTACATACATCATCAAACCTGGATTATAGGTAGAATGTCAGTGTATTTAATTAGCTGAATAACAATTCCTATAAATTACTCAATAGTTTAAATGTGTCCATTTAAAACCGATTTAAAAAATTACCTTAACTCCTTGTTTCCTAAGATCTCAAAGTAGTGAACATGTAAATTATCTCATATATCATGAACTTATTCCTGTGAAGTCGGATAGTACTTCTGATATTAGCTTGATTTTTAAAAACTGAAGGATCACAAATTCATGCAAAAATTCCCTGAAATTAAAACAGATATTCAAAAGAAATTAACTGGGTACGATCTTCTTTTGGCATTGTGGCATACAAAGAGAAGAGTTTTATTTTCCAAAATGAACTTTTTCCTGATTTAACTTTTGCTTTCCTTCCTAATTATTTGGCTTTTATCTATGGGGTTAGAGTTAAAAGGACAGTAATTAATTTGTCCTTTTCATTTACTAGTGTCATAAAATAACCTGAAAAGTATTCTGCACTCATACTGCTGTTTGACTCAGTTAAAACAGTACCAGTTCTTAGATGTTTTTATAGCCAGTCCCTAGGACCTTCCAAACCAAGTGAATAAATCCTCAATAAATTGTCTGACATTTTCAAGTGCTAAAATAGTTCAAATAGTTTCCTATATCCTGTGCCCCTCCTCATTTTATTTCACATCTGTGTTTGCCACTAATTAATACCATCTCCTTTTTTATTATTCTTCAAATATAGAGGCTTTAGAAAATATTTCCCCTCTAAGAAATATCTTTTGTACAATTATTTTCTTTTATTGCTATGCAGGTTAATTTGGCTGCCTTGTATTTTGGGTTTTTTTTCCCCCCTAGAGCAAGAAAATTTTGAGTTCCTCCTTTGAGAAACTAGCATGGTGTGAAGTTGTGTTTATATTTAGAGCAAAGTAACAGAAAATTGTCTAATTTACTTAGGTATGAATATGATTTTTTTAAAATTCCGATTACGCCTCCTTTTGAATTTTGTACACGTTTGAATTTTGTACACAAAATGCCAAATTAAAAACCAAGCAACAAAGTTTAATTTATAACTTGTTTCTTTGTTTTTGACTTTTTATGAGTCTTATAATACCACCACCAAGTCTTTCCCCCTTTTATTTCCAGTAAAGCACTTCAGTAAGTACTGCAAAGAAACAGTTATTCAGGTTACTGACCTCTCTTTTATTGGGGTGCGTGCATGTTGAAGGATTTCACACTTATTTTCAGAAATGCTGAAGAAGTTATACTGTGAATGTGTGTGATGCCAGTTCCTATGCTTTTCCTCCTATTCAACTTACTTTCACATGTATAATAAAGCTNCACACTTATTTTCAGAAATGCTGAAGAAGTTATACTGTGAATGTGTGTGATGCCAGTTCCTATGCTTTTCCTTCTATTCAACTTACTTTCACATGTATAATAAAGCTTGTTTATAACACCAGCCCCTCTAAAGAATCCCTCATTACTCTTATGTAATATATTCCATATATATATCACACGCGAAGACGATATGCATCTTTAAAAAAACCCAGTTGCACTAATAACTGTACAATCCCAAACATTGGCAGTGGAGGCCTTACACAGAGTTCCTGAAGATAGAGACCCACACTAAAAGACTCAAAATTATGAATCAAAGCTCCAGAAATATAAAAGAAAACAAAGATGGAGGCAAAAAAAAAAAGTGAAAGGACAAGCAAATTTCAATAGTTTCCTGTTATATTTATATAGTGTCTGCTTTTCAAATGCGTATGGGACAAAATAGAGCACAAAAGCAATATCTCTTCCTTTGGTTTCCTTTCTACCCTCAAACATTTTGCAAGTCTGAGTGAGCCAACAATTGGACATGAAAGTCATGCAAGAATTGTAATAGTAATGGGAAAAAAGAGTATGTATTTTTGCAAAACATTGCTTTTCATTCCAGCAGGAGAAAATATGCACGGCTGTTTATCTTGGTTTTGCTGCTTCTTTGCACTGTCCAATATGGGCTGGCTGGCTGTCGGCAGGGCTTTCCACAGCCGTTTACAAGAGCTTCACTATTCGTCAGGGCAATAAGGAGATGCTTTTGAGTGTGTTGAGTTAAAAGCGCCATTTAGTCTTTCTTTCACTCAATCTGCTTATGTAACTTAAATATTTTTAGTGCCCAGGAGTTCAAAGCAACTAATGTGTTGTGTTTCAGAATGACAAATAGAACACACTAAAAACAGCATTAGAATGTTTTCCTAAGCAAGTTTCAGGGAAATGTGTGGTGCTCTGAATGGAACTCCACATAGCATTTTGGCCATAGAGCGTTTCCTTCCTTGTGTTCAGGCCTGAATGAGTCATTGTGCCCGGCCTTCCCTGCACTCCAATAGGCCTGGGCCTGACCACGAACAAGCAGTAAGCACAAGCCGAATTCATCTGTGGCTCCCAAGTGACAGAAAGGAAATATTCCTTCTGGTAATTTATTGATGAGCTAAGTCCAGATATAGATGCCTGTTTCACTGAGCATGGCGTCTTCGCAGCTTGGCTCTCATTTTGAATGGCAGCCAAGGAATTCCTACCAGGAGTTACCAAGAAAACACACTCTTTCTTACTGAGGGTTGAGATATGAATAGTCCTGTAGAATTAATCCAATCTGGGGAACATATTAAGAGGAGACTTCTGCTATAGACTGGCTGTTACCAGAAAGCTCTTTGAGATATTGTAATATCTCAATAGCATTCTAGCCTTATTTCGTTTCCAGAGGCGTTTGATTTACGAAAATCTTATTAGTGGGAAATATCACAGTCTTTACTCACTTGCTGATGTGATCAGTTGTGACACAAGAGGTCCTCTGTGGAGAAAGAAAGACATTTTTATTAGTTCGCTGCATTCAGCAGATGCTGCCTTAAAACTAAAGATTATTTTTTAAATATTGAATTTCATTCAGGATATGGTAATGTATTCGTGAGAATAAGAGTCCCAAAACACAATTGCAAAGCTGCTTTTATCACCAGAAATGCAAAGAAAACCTGAAGTTCGATTAAAATTCACACAAATTTCAGACCACATGGAAGGTCCGCTGAGGAAGGCTGTCCGTGAGAGAACACAGAGAGACCTTGGCATTCAACCTTTAGGCCATGCTTCTTACGAAAGTACCGTAAAGTATAGTCGTATGCGGAGATTTTTTCCCAATACTTGACTAATTCTCCACGGATTGTAATGCTTAGAGTTCCAGACCCTAACCGTGAGTTTAGTTTCATTTAGTCAAATGACTGATACATGTTGAGAACATGTAGATTTATCCCACAAGAATATACATAGCTATAAAATTGCTAACCAAATGTTTACGACCTGTTTTGAAAGCATATGTCTCTTCTCAAGAAATGTACGCTCTGTATGTTTTAATTATTTAATACATTCACTTTTAGGTTTTTTTACCCTTCTTTCCACTCTGTCTTCCTGTCTTCTGTTCCTATGACTTCCTGCCTCAGACTTCTCTGCACCCCAACAACTCATTTTTCTCTTTCCCTATTTTCCTCCAAATTCGGATACAAATTAGCCAAGATAGGGGAGATTTGGTTATTAATTACAAAATAGGATCATTTAATATACTTTTCATCATTTACTTTTCTTCATTTTATCTTCTCCTAGGAATGCACTGTGAAAATCGTTTCAAGTTAGTTTGTATGCACTGATTTATTTTTTTAATAAATGCAAAATGTTTCATGGAGACAGCTGTGCCTTAATTTATTATTATTTTCTATACTGTATTGCATTAACTTTTTTCTAAATTATCTTCATCCACTACAAGGCAAGCATACTTGTAGGGTTTTTGCTGTTTTTTAAATTTTAATTAATTAATTAATTAATTTAGTTATTTTACTTATTGATGCTTTTGTTTCCATGTGATTGAATTCCTAGGAATGGACTTTTTTGTGTCAAAAACATTTCCATCAGCCATATGTGAAACTACCCTTTCCCCACAAGCCTCTCTACCCCCAATCATGACATCGCTATCATAGCTCTTCCTAAATGCTACTAATCTGATGACTAAGAAAGAGTAGAGTATAACTTGATTTTATTTTTATCAATTAGCAAAATGAAAATTAAAGTAGCTGTCATTTTTTTTTCCTACTTGGATTTAGTTTTTTAGCTTTTGGACTTACTCTTCCATAAATTAATTATACTTATATATTTGCTGCCAGTTTTTATTTGTGTTGGCTGTTTATACTTTTCAATCCCTAAGAACTTTTTGCATATTCTAGATATAAAACCTTTTTATTTCATTTGGGTTTACAAGTGTTTTCTTCCCAATATATTTCATTCTGTTGAAATTATTTGTAATACTTTATCATAAAAAGCCTTAATTTATAATAAATCATTACATTCTAGTTGTTTTTTAAGCTCTTAGGCTTCCAATCCCGGTTAAGAATTCTTCCACGTCCTTCATTTATTTGTGACACCTTCCTGTTTAATGTTGACATATAAATTCTTTGTCCATCTGAAATAGATTTTTGAATAAGGTGTCAGTGCGACAGGCTTACTCCATAAGATGGTGCGGGGTTTGTACTGTATCTTGACAATTTCTGGTAGACGGCAACAAGGTTGGGTGAAGCAATTAGCAGCAAATAATGGTTTATTATTGTAATAATTTATTTTGAAGATTTTGACTTCATGATCATAAATGAAATTCCTCCATAGTTTTCTTTATATTACTTTGAGTTTTGGAATGAAAGTTACTGTGGCATTATACAATAAACCAGAGACTTTTTCATTATTTCCCATGGTGGGGGATTCTATAAATAGTATTGAATTTTTTTTTAATGTTAAAGTGCAGCTGTGACCTTCATCTAAACTGTGCCCTTTTAGATTACAGAATTTTAATCAATTCTGTAATCTCTTCTGTAATTAAACTGTTCGAGTCTCCATTTAATGTTGGAAATTTTTAGTAATTATATATCCTAGGACAATCTTATATTTCCCAAAGGTTTTCCAATGTGTAACTGTGGACTAGTATTTAATAATCATCTCAAAACTTCTCTAAGGTTTCTTATGGCTATAGCTGTATATCCTTCCTTTATACTAGTTTCATACAGTTTTTCTTTACTTAGTTTTGTATTCTCCATTTTACATAATCAGGCTTATGAGGTGTTAATTTTATTGGCCTTTCAAACTAGCTTTTGGACTTATCTTGTTAAATCTGTGTGTGTGTGTGTGTGTGTGTGTGTGTGTGTGTGTGTGTAGTTACCAGTTCATTAATTTTAGATTATAACCCTAATTAATCTCTGGTCTATTTTGGTTTTTTTATTTTTAATTTTTAAATTATGACTCTGTGCCTTTAAATTTTTTCCTTCTATAGTAATTAAGGATTTAAAGTTATACTTTTTTTTCCCCTGAATCTTGAATTGTCTACAGTCACTAGGTTTTAATGTAAATTGTTCCTGTGTTGTGCATGATATTCTCTCTTGACTTCCTATTTGATTTAGGGGTTGTGTAGTGGTGTGTTTCTTAATTTGTACGTGTGATATATTTTGGTCAACATTATTTATTTCTAGCTGTATTGGCTCTTAACCAGAATATGCAGGCTATAAGACTATTGTTAATGTTTTCTTTGTGGCCAAGTAGCTAATTAAATTTGTGTGAATGTTCCAGGGTATAAGAATATATATATATACTTTCTTTTTGAAAGAGGCAATGTCTTACATACATATATATATGTATTTTTTTTGAATGATTATTCACTTTCTTATATCCTCACTGGTATCTTGGCTGCTAGATTATCTAATTAGTTGAACTCTTTCTATATATCTGTATGCTTTAGAAAAAAAAAACTGTATGCTTTGCTTGTTCTTTGTGCATTTATACCTGTGTTTACTTTGTTTGTTTAGCTCTATTTTTATGTTATAGAGTTTTACTGTGATACCTTTCACATAGAATCGTATCAGTGCGTGATGACATGCTGTTTAAATTCTCCCTTGTTTGGTATAAATGAGACTGCTGCTTCTCCTCCCATTTTCGGAGCATTTCCTCGTTCCTCTTTGTGCATTCCTTTATTTTCATCTATTTAGGTACATTATCTTTAGTGGTTTTGTAAATAGCACAAATGATTGGTTTTTCAATCCAATCTTGCCATCTCTACCTTCTAATGATAAAATCTACTTGCTTTTAGTATGAGGAATATTTACTTGATTTTAGTTGTTTTATTTTTCCATTATCATGTTTCTATATCTTTACATTATTACTTATTTGATAGTTCTACTTTCCATTGTAGATGTAGGAGTTTATTTACTTTCCCTTCTTCAGAATTTATACTAAAACATACCTTACTCTATTTTACATCAAAACAAGATGCCAACTTTCTGTTTTATCTAATACTAATTCCTCTTACTGCTTTCCCTCACATCCTAATAAGAAGAAACCATTCAAGTGATCTCCATTTCACACCTCCCTCCCCTCTTCTCACTTGTTAGACAGAATTTAAGAACATATTTATTAATACTTTATCTAACTCTAAGGCATAAGGTTTTCTGATATTTTATCTATTCTATAGTAGAAATTTTTCTCCATTATCCATCATGGTAGCAGAAAATCTAGTCTCCTCCATTTATACGCAATTACATGTTATATAGACTAAAGGAGATACACAATACATAATTAGTCATCTAGTCATCTCTCAGATAATCACGGAATGCTCATTGTACGTGACTGGGCTGAGACTAGGCACTGGGCTGCAGCCACAACCAAAACAAATACCCTTTCCCTTATGGAGTCTGCGTTCTAATGAACTTTCTACAATTTCTTTCTACTCCTTTCTCCATCTTGAATGCCTTTCTCCATTTGAATTCTCTGTGCTGGCTGATTAATATTACATTAAATCATTTTCTCAAATATTTTCTTTTGATGGGATAAGAGGAAAATTTCCTAGAATTCTTTCAATCAGTTTGTTAAATGATATCTCAGGGCACAGGTTTTTTTGGTCAGAAATCTATTGATGATATTTGACTATCTTCTAGTTTCTGATGTTACATATGAAAAAATCAGAGGCCAATCTTGCATTTTTCACTTGTAGATAACTGTAAGACATTCACAGGTGGCAGAAACAAAAGGACTTGACAATTAATAGGATAAGAATGTGGAAGACATGAATAAATGGTACTCATATATGTAGACATATATGGCTGAGGCAAATGATTAGCGTTTGGCATAACTGAATGAGGGAGGAACCACAGCTGGGGCAGCAAGATTCGGTATCGATGATGAATTCAAATCAGAATTGGAATAATTAAACGACTCACAATATATTATTAAACGTAATATTTAAAAGGAAAGTAAACATTGCCCGGGCAGAACACAAAGTAGGGATTCAGTATTAAATTTCCATGTATGCATAGCAACGCCATTAGTTTTGCTGGTGGGCAGGTGAGATTGCTGATGGAACCATAGCCCTAGCAGCCACCGCTCCTCCATTTCCACCAGAGCTTTCCAAACCCATCCTTCTTGGCTACTTTAAATACACTCTAAATACACTATTGCTAGATTTTTCTTCATGAACACACATCTGAGCACACCATACAAAAATCCTCAACAGCTACTGTTCTTTATAACTTTATTTTATTTATGTTTTTATAATAATATTTTTTATTATATTATGTTAGTCACCATACAGTACATCCGGAGTTTTTTATGTAAAGTTCCATGATTCATTAGTTGCATATAACACCCAGTGCACCATGCAATACGTGCCCTCCTTACTACCCATCACCAGCCTATCCCATTCCCCCACCCCCTCCCCTCTGAAGCCCTCAGTTTGTTTCTCAGAGTCCATAGTCTCTCATGCTTCATTCTCCCTTGTTCTTTGTAACTTTAGTTTTAAATTCCTTAGTGAAGATTTCAATACCCTAAACAGCGCCCTCTCGTTATTTTCTCTACTGCTAATTTAATGTATATTACACTTTTTACAAATTGAAATATGGGTAATACTCCTTACATACGTTTCACTTCCAAGACATTAAGTTTGCTCCTTTGCTCATGCCACTTTCTTTCTGAGAGCTTCTTTTCCTACCTATTCACAAGTCCAACTTGTACTAATGCTTCAAGCTTCAGAGTAAGTGACACCTTCTCCATCAAACATGCCTTGATTCTCGAGACGGAAGTTCTCTCTCTCTTCTCTGGAATACTGTTTTATTTATGGAGCGCAAAAGAAAAGCCACTGGTATTTATTGAATCCCTAATATGTGTTAAAACTGTATTAGGGACTTCACCTACAGTATCTCATTAACAGAGCAAATAAAGACTATAATCACTTTCATATTTTATGGTTGAAGAAACTGAGTCTGTTAGAGGTTAAGTACCCCATCCAAGATTATCTATCTCATAAATTGTGGAAGTGACCAAACTGGTCAAAGGGCACGATCTTGCTATCTTGTATATTAAGCTCCAGAGACATATATGTGGTCATGATTTGTTATGCATAGATGAAATTGAGGAATGGATGTGTTAGGTTTAGGGAAAACATTAATGTGCTTAAATTCATAGAAAGAGATGTACAAAAGAGAAAGAGAAATTCTCTGCTGCGTTATAAGGAGAATCAATATAAAGTGAGAAGAGGAAGAAGATTCTACTCTATTCTCTTTACTCTTCAGAAGAGTGAGTGTTCCCCAGGTAGAAATGATTTTAACAGCGAAGCTTCAGGCTTGGTTGATTTGCATTCCATTGAAATCCTGAATCTGGCATTCAAGCTACTGTCTGCCCAAAAGATTTTCATTATATTACTTCTAACTTTCTGAAAATGTCTAACTACCAATCAGTAAGGTACCTTTAAAGCATTATCCTTACCTGACATTAATCCTCCATGTCATATAAGAACTTCAAAAATGTTTGAGCTATGGGGTGCATGGGTGGCTCAGTTGGTTGAGTGTCTGCCTTCTGCTCAGGTCCTGATCCCGGGGTCCTGGGATCGAGCCCCACCTCGGGCTCCCCGCTCAACCAGGTGTCTGCTTCTCCCTCTCCTCCTACTCCCGCTCTCTCTCACTCTCCCTCTCTCACAAATAAGTAAGTAAAATCTTAAAAACAAAAAAGTTTGAGCTACTGGTGCTGTCAGGAGCCTTTAGCTAAGCTTGGAAACAATGATAGTAACCTCCAAGTAACCGTGACCCAAACCTGATGGTAACATAACGTTCTGTAGAAGAACAGGCGGGTGCTGACTGTTGATCATTCCGTCAATGTCAGTCAAGAAGAGAGGCAGGCAGAAAGCCAGTCTTTCATTTGCGTTCAGAACAACACTGAGCTTAGTAGTCTGTTAGGGGTGGACGATCCAACTCCCATTAAGCAATTTTGAGTGGATTTCAGATGAAATCTTCAAAAGCCACATTATCTTATTTCCCTATAATACCTTCCCAATTACAAGAGTAAAAATGTGTTCTTTCATTTTTTGTGTCTATTTATTTATATATTTATATATTAAAATATATATTTATTTATATATTAAAATACTTATTTATATATTAAAATATTTTACAATTAATTTATAACTAGCAGATAAAAACATATTACCCAGACATCTCCATAAAACATGTCAGCAGTGTCTGGAGTTATGGTGGAACACACTGTCTTTTCAAGTTTCTCAAGTACAATTACAGTCATAAACCAAAATCAGAGCTCTGTGTGTTCGATTTGCATGGCCCTAAGCTTAGCAAGGTTAACAGGATATAAAAATGGAGCAATGATTGCCACATTTTAAGTTTAGGCTTCATGACAATAAATACCACAATTGAAAGGGAGGCCATCATGCAAGACTTAGAAAAAGAGATGAAAGACAATTAGTGTGACATTTTGCTGACCGCCCTCAGCCTATACAATAGGTTTGAAGAAAATAAGAACAGAACTGGAGGTTAGGAGAAGGTTCTGGAGAGAGTAGGTGGGTTTTTAGTCCCACTGCTCACCCCCTCCACTCTCAGGGGTAACATAGGAAATACTTTTCCTCTCATCAGCCTATGAAAAGGGGCTTCAGTAGTATTTAGTGGAACCCATTGGAAAGTTTAACATATGGCCTCACAATTTTATGGACACGGTGAACAATCTGACTCACCAGGAAAGCAGAAAAGGCCAGAGACTGCCTGACTGGATCCTTTGATGGTGAGCACAGACAGAGGGCTACGTTGGGGCTTCTGGAATTTGTTGCAGCAAATTTGAGTATTTCCCAATATCTATACATGATCCACATGCAACAGCATGCAAGCACGGTATTCTTCACTGCTAGCGGGAAACACACTCATGTGGGGGGAAAAGCTCTGGATTTCCAGAACCTAAGAACAAAGCTATAAATACCCGGCTAAAGAAGATCCAGTAGTCTACATCAGAAGAAGGACTTGCAGGAGAAAGAATGCTGTGTAAGAAGAAATCTTTTCAAGAGGCCATGGAGTTCCTCACGAAAAGCAGCAGCAGTTTAGACAGCTGCCAAGTGGTAGGTGAGCGAGCCAGTGCCATTTTGGATTGTGCTGGCCAAATAAGGCCTTTCCTGCTGTCCGTCCTCCTCCATTCCTTCCTCCACAGTTGATAAGGTAAAGAAGAACAGATAGAAACCCATGCAAGGAAATTGAGAAGATGCTGAATACGTCCTTTTGCCATTTGTTATCTAAAAAACTGAGAGGAAAAAAGAGTATATTTAAGTGAACTTTCAAGATTTGATTACTAATGAAGTTGAGTATCTGAATTTTTTGAACCAATACTACCTTATACTTAAGGACATTTTATGACCTAAGGGACAGCAAAGACTTCATGGAATCTGTCCAGATTTTCAATCAGGGCATAAACTAGGGCCTTAGAGAAAATTAAAATTAAATTTAAATTTAAATTATAGCTGATTTGTACAATGAATACTTCTGGTACATTATTATAATTTCAAAGGCACATTAGAAGAAAATAAGTTTTAAATGCTTTCCATAAACATAGAGTTTGTCTGCACTTAACAATGGATTCTCAACGAGTGTGTGAGGACTCTTTTACAATGGTGATGCCCCCTTTCCATTCTAATTACTGGGAGACTCACTACTTGCATTCATTTTGGAATATTTTCAGAAATATAATAACATGCTCTCTGAAATCTGTAATTATTTTCAGAGTTGATATAAGCTTCCTTTCTAATGAACGCTGACAAGGTAAACCCTAATGTGCCAGAAACAATAGAACATAGTTTCAATTCTGAAACTCATTTGCAATTCATTTTGGTCCATATTAACACTAAATGTCACTTTGGTCATATTGAAGTTATACTATCTAACAGATAGGACTATTTTGAGTTAACAAATATGACTATTTTTGGTTAATTTTAGAGTAATCCTCATTTTCCCAATACAAATGAACTTAAAAAGAGAGAGCTTGTTTTCAAACTGTTATTTTCTTTTGTTAACAATATCCAATTTCTACTTTCAAGATTTTTTAAATTATTTTTGTAGTATAGTAAGGGCAAATGTGCAATTAAATGGTGCTGAGATACGTAACGTGCACATTGCATATCTCTGTCGTATTTAATATGCTTTGGTAATACACTGCTTTGTAATACACAATATACCTTATTGTAGCACTGTGCACCATGGATCAGGAATTGGCACAAAGAGGATATTTTCTTGGTTATCACCTAAGGAAATTTAGTTACTAGAGGACCAAAGGACCTTGTTAATGAGACCTATAAGGCAGACAACCTGGACTCTGAGGATAGGGATATTGGAAGCCTTTACTATGAGTATACAATGGTTTCTCAGTTTCTCCTTTACTTCGGAATCATTGGCCTTCAGGACCCAATTTAAAGTTAACAACTGACATTCCTCTAGTCAATATATCTTTGTTCAAAAATACCTGTTCTTAATTTATTTTTTCTATTATATTTGGAGAATTCCATTGAAGATAGTAATATTTTATGTTTACTTATTTGGAAATAATACATGGTCAGTTGAGCATAAAATAACATAGATAAGACCAGAGAACAGAGATAATTTTTCTATAACTTTGGTTTATCTGATGTGTGAGCACAGTACTTCCGTCACACTGAATCAATAATATGACATAGGTTCATCATTAAGCCTCATAAGAGGTTAGAACTATTGGGATTTTTTTTTTTTGTATGACGTTAAAAAAAAGAGAAATTTTTGAGAAGAGATTGTACTCTTTATATGCTGCAATAAGGGTATCTAAAATAAAATTTAGTGGGAAGAAAGTGAGCTGGAAAAAAGGGAAAAAAAACAGCAAGGTTTACTTGCTTGATGACTTTGCGGGATGAAAAAAGATAATTCTGAGGAGTCAAAAATTCTGAAGTTCAGAGGCAAGGGTAATTTTGTTTCTGCTGAGAAAGAATAATCAACTTGGGAATAATATATAAATGGAAGGTATTAATAAGGTATTCATATATAGACTTTGTTGAAGAAGTAGGGATTATTCTAAAGAAGAGAGCATAGTAGTCTGAAGATCATCTAAGATTGTCTAACTAGAACCTGGGTTTGTAATCCTGCTCCATGGAAAATGATGAATGTATTCATGCTTTATGGAGAATGACAAAACTCCTCATGTTCATTTAATTTTCCCTGGAAATGGAGGGTGGGCATCTCACTGTCTTACTAGAGTCCATGAACTGCTGCCAGTTCAATAATCTTTGTCGCTTCATGACAAAACACGTTCCATTCCTCTACTTTCCTTTCAGTGGCCCTGACATTGAAGCTAGAACAGGAAAAAGGTTGTGTATACCCTATTTCTCTCATTCTTAATTTCCTACTATGGCAAATTATTTTCTGAAATTTTTGGCCTGTCTTTGCCAGTATGATCAATTGTGATACAATAGTTTTCATAGCATTTTAATTTTTCAGCTAACTTAATTTTGAATAGGCAATATGAGACCATAGTTAATAACCCCAAGATATAAAGTGAAAATCTCTCTTCCATTCCTGTCTCTCATGCAGCCAGCTGGCTCCTTAATACTGCCCAGACTAAACAGTTATTAGTTCCTCCCTTCCCTTTTATTTATTTCCAGAGTGTCTTTATGAATGTATATACAAATATAAATATAGATCATTTCCTATCATTTTACAAAGAAGTCAGTCTATGATACACATCATTTTGTATCTTGCTTTCATTACTTAACAATATACCTATATGCAGAAGATATCCTAGTTCTTTTGCATGTCTGTCTTCTTTATCTTTTGCTGTAATTTGTTTAACTAATCCTCAAATGATGGACATTTGGTTTAATTGCAAGTGTTGCCATTACAAATAATGCTACAATGAATAAACATATATTATCACTTCTTATTTCTGCAAATAAATCTGTAGATTAAACTCCAAGAATAGAGATGGTTGTTCTTGTTTTTCATTTCCACAGACCAAAAACAGAGTCAATCTAAAATGTTTTACATTTATAAATGGTTTTATATGGATTATATCAATATACTACTCCAGTAATATAATTTTTAAAAATCTCCCAGATTGCTTCTGACAAATAATAGCTGTGACCTTGGGAAAACTTTTAAAAATCTTTGTAATTCAAAGGCACCTGGGTAGCTCAGTCAGTTGAGTATCTGACTCTTGGTTTCGGCTCAGGTCATGATCTCGGGGTCCTGAGATGGACCCCACGTCAGGCTCCACGCTCAGCACCAAGTCTGCTTGTCCCTTTTCCTCTGCTCCTCTTCCCAGGTTCTCTCTCACTCTTTCTTTCTCTCATAAATAAACAAAATCTCTAAAAAAGAATTCTCTGTAATTCAGTTTAATCATCAATTAAAGGATAAATAATAGCCATACCTACCCTACAGAGTTGCTTCAAAGACCAAATGAATTCATATATGTTAGGTATTCAAACATTCCCTGGGACATAGCAAGTGTTCAAAAAATGCTAACTATTATCATTTTTATTCTAAAGCTTAATGAAATTAGTGATATTTATTGATACTTTGTAAATACTTGGATTATACATTGACTTGCTAAGCACTGTTGTGAAACAATTGGAAGTGATGTCTTTACTTTTTGGTTTCTTCATTTTAAATACCTTGCTGTTTATAAATCAGATAGTTAATATAGATTTCGAGAGCAAGATTCAAATTAGTGATAATGGATGTAATTTCATATTTCAAGAAATCTTCTTAATAATTTCTATATTTGATTTCTTTTCAGCTTTCATTATATAATGAAATGAATTACGACAAATCATGAAAGCTGACAAACAGCTGTAGAACTACATGAATACATGTAGTTGAGGGTCCCTCTTCCACCACTTTCTGATTGTTTCTTCATGCTTACATTATTGTTATAAACATTGATTTACAGATTTTTTTGCAGTAATATTTTTCAGGCACTTGCCATCTTTGTTATGCTTAGTTAATAATAATGTGTTAAAATCCACTGATATGATCAAATGAGAAACAGTGATTGAGTGGACACTTCCAGGGTGTCCAACTCCCATCAGAGTATTTTTATGTATACATATATACACAAATTTTACATGGATCTTATAACCTATCATCCAAACTGGGCCAATTTTGTAAGGAGCAGGAAACAGGAGCAAACTATGATTCTCTGAGCAAACTGAGAGGAATTGCCATCCAGCATGTGTGACTGTGACGTTTGAAATACATTGGGAAGTGTAATTCTTTGTTGTCTATGATAACAGTAAATAGAAGTGGAAATTCTACTATGTTTGTTTGCAGTGCAATGACTAGTCTTGCTCACTCTCCAGGCTTTTTTTACCCTAGTTGGGAGATAACTGAAGTTATCAGTTATCTGTCACCTTTTTCANGTTTGTTTGCAGTGCAATGACTAGTCTTGCTCACTCTCCAGGCTTTTTTTACCCTAGTTGGGAGATAACTGATACAGGTGACTTCTTGAATAAGTTTTGCTGTAGTTGAGGCAATTGCTTGAAGAAGGAAAGAGATTTTAAACATTTATTTAAAATCACAGATGACTGGAAATATTTTACTTTAGTGTGACAATTACTTTAGTATGACAATTGAGTAATGTGAAGACAGAGGAACTCGAACACATGGGTTCCATCCCCAGATCAACCAGTAACTCACAGGATTATCTCCATGACTTCAATTCACCCTGATGGTCTGTTTGCTTATAAGTAAAATAAGAGTTCCACTGGTGATCTTTAAATTTACTTCACGGATTTTTGCACATAGTAATTACTTTTAATGCTGCAACTTTTTAAAAGTTCCAACTTAGAAATATAGTTTAGATAACCCTTACTTGCTATTTGGTAAACTCACTACTTGCCAAAACTTGACAAAACTTTAGCTGTGTCAAAAATATTAAAGACAGTATGAAGGGAAACTTGTAAAAGTTTTCTGTACTCTTCCATCATCCTTCTGAGAATTTATATATTACTTATTCTTTTCTCCATTACTATTCTTTTACATTCCTCCTTGTGCATATGTTTGCTTACAAATTCCTGTCTATTACAGGTGAACATGTCTCTGACGACTCTTACCCCAGTGAGCATTATTTTTATTTTTGTGTTCCTTTTTATTATATGAACTAATATAAATTAGTTCTTTAGATGGGAAATGGTCCAAACTTAGAATATTTTTTTAAATACTCAAGTTTTATCACACCTTAAAAGTCTCATTTGATTAAGTTCTAGATTATTTTGTAGAATACTCACAACTAAATCATATAATGTTATAGACATGGAAAATAATGATAGCTTGCGTTTTCAAAGATAGTTTCTTCTGTTGTAAAGTTCTATAAAAATGTCCAATAAATAAAGACTATGATTGTTCCTATTATATTTCTATGTAATGCCACAAAAAATATGCTATAAAAATGAAAATTTTAATTAACAGTATCTGGTCTTCAAAATGTGATATAATGAATTTGATTAAGTTTCTTTAACAAACTAAATTCACTTATTTTTTTGTGTTGATATCATATAGAAAACTAAGCATAAATGTTGGATGTGTTTACTTGCAGAGAAAGAGATGATACAAGTAATAATTTCACATCATTCATTTTGTAGAAGTGACACTTGCTTTCACTCAGAAATTAAATAGTAAAAATAGATTGTTGTGATTCATAGCAATAAAGAACGGTTTACACCAACTTCATTGTATGTTCCTGGAGACTAATTTGGACATCCATAGTCAGGAGAAATGGGGTAAAAAGGAGCAAAGTGGAGAATATCTACATTTCTTATTGGGAAAAAACTAAAATCCATGTCTCAGACAAAGGAAAAAGAAAACACAACAGAATCTTACTAAAATTGCTAAACAGTTTTCTCCTCAGAGGTACAAGATAAAACTCTTGAATTGGTGGCTAAAAATAGAATCCCTCCATGTTATTTGAAAGAGTGCCCCAAAAAGACAGCTTTCAGAAGATGTGATTTTAAAACCTTAATTATAACAAACATTTAAATTTGCTATATTATTCACAAAGTTTGTGTACAAAACATATTTCTACATGTATAATTCTCAAATGGCAAATCATGATTCATATATACAGCATTAACTAATTAAAATTTTGTATTTAGTTATGGAAATAAATATTAACATTATTATACTTACATGTATTATGTACTCATTTGTGAAATATACAGTATTATTCCTTTTATGGCCATTTTCTCACAATATCATCATGATAACCTCATGAGGAAAGTGTTATTAAAATTATGCTAAGTGAAATAAGTCAAACAGAGAAAGACAAACAACATATGACTGACTTCATGTATATGTGGAATCTAAAAAAAACAAAAGAAATGAACAAACAAAAGCAGAAACAGATCCATAAATACAGATGGTAAACTGATTGTTGCTGGAAGGGAGGGGGTGGGGGGATGGGCAAAGCAGGTGAAGAGGAGTGGGAGGTACAGGCTTCCAGTCATGGAATGCATGAATCACGGGATGAAAGGTACAGCATAGAGAATACAGTCAACGGTATTATAATAGCGTTGTACGGTGACAAATGGTAGCTACGCTAATGGTGAACGTACTGTAATGTATGGAGATGTCAAATCCCTATGTTATACACCTGAAGCTAATGTAACATTGTGTGCCAAATATACTTTATTTAAAAAACTAAAAAAAAAAAGTAACCGTTTTACATTTAAGGAAACTGAGGCTTTGACAAGTTAAATAACTTGCTAAAATTGATAGCCAGACAATAGCAGAACTAAAATCACACGCATCTATCACCATCCCCAGCCCAGGATTAAGCACATTTTATATTATTACAGATGCTAATTAAATATCACTCCCTATTTTGAAATGGAGAATGAAGAAATAATACTATTAAGGCGTTGATCGTAACTGTTTTATCACCAGCACCCAGTTAGATTCTTGTCACAAAACTGTAATATAGTAACAGTTAATGATTATGTGATATTTCCACATGTGAGGGAGGGTGCCATATACTATGCCATTTGATCTTTATCAAACCCTGTATGGAAGAAATTATTATTATCTTTGTTTTAAAAATGAGGAACCCAAAATTTAGAATGTTTAGAGGTCTTGTGCACCAGCCGGTAAGAAATGGAGCCAAGATAGGAGTACAGATGTACTCCTAACTCATATTTTGTAGTCCGCACTCAGTAAATTATTTAACTAATCTGAAGTGTTTCATTTGATCACTAAGAGAAATACTGCTTATAATACTTCAATAAATAAATAAATATGATAGATACACTTTATTTAATAAATGTAATATAATAATTTAATTCAGTGATGATATATTGACAACTACAATATCCAGACGAGAAATACAGGTGAAGGTAAATCCTACTGAAAAATAATCAAAACTCATTCAGGAACTCAGAAGAAATAAGGAAAAAAAGTCTCTGAGAAAAACAACTGTTACATAGCTGCATTTTGGAGCTAATTAATTGTTTAAATAAAGGTGAAAGGGAAAACAGAAAAATACTACCAAATTAACAGGAGATATGAAAAAATAATTGAACAACTCATAATTGTTATGTTAATAAGGTAAATTTAAAAGTGGTTGAATAAACTTGCAGTTAAATGTGGCAGGTTGAAGGCATACATTCATGTCTTCTCCTTTATTAAGGCCATTTAAATGAGGAAAAGTTATGATTGTACAAGGAAAAAGAGAAAAAGGGGACAAATTATAAAGGAAAAGATACATCACTAATTTGGGAGCAATAAAAAGCTGGTGAGGTTTTTAACCCAACAGAGCAAACAGAATTCCCAAGGACTGTGGAAGGGAATAGTAACAAACAGCAAGCCTATTTATGCTGCAGAATCGCCTCGATTTAAAAAGTGGAGATGCTTATTTCCTCAGAAAAAGGTGGTATATGAGATGAAAAGAGATTGATGGAAATCCCATGGAAGAGAAAATTATCAAATCACACCATCATGAAATATCCAAAGAGTCAGAAAAATGGGTGAATAAAGCAAATCTTACACAGAAATCAGGCACCAAAATGGCATTACGCTGCTCAATACAAATGCCGTCAGAATTTAGAGGAAACCTGGGTTCCAACCTGGACTCTATTACCAGACAAACAACTCAACAAGCATAAAAAGACTATTTTCTTTTTTTTTCTAATTTTTTATCATGTTATGTTAGTCACCATATAGTACATCTTTAGTTTTTGATGTAATGTTCCATGATTCACTGTTTGCGTATAACACCCAGTGCTCCATGCAATACGTGCCCTCCTTCATACCTATCACTGGGCTAGCCCAATCCCCCACCCCCCTCCCCTCTGAAGCCCTCATATGTGGACAGTCTACAAAAGTTTTCCTCTTATGCACCTTTTCCTGATAACAGCTTCCACCAAATAATGGAACAAAACAAGGACGAGAAAAATATATGATATCCAACATACACGCACTGGAAACAAAAAAGATGAATAATTCTTAGGATAATAGTGAAAGAAAATTCCAGGATCTCATGGCTATGGAGCAAATCAAATCTGAGCAAGAGGTTAGAAAACTATCTTAAATGAAACTGACCAATTATCCGAGAAATTCCACTACTGAGCAATTGTTTGGGAGGTTACCAAAATAAATAGTATGGTTCTAATTAAAAATACAACTAAGCAAATTAAAATAAGTAGGTATCAAATCCATGAAGAACGCACAAAAATGAAAAAGGATGCAAACATCACAAGACAGTGCATGGTCAACAGTATAAACATTTGCATAATGCAAAAATTGATAATGTTTAAATTTATGGATCAAAAATACCATTGTATGTATTTTATGGATAGAAATTCTAGAATGAACAGCTAGAAGATTTGAAACTGTTTACTTCTAAGGAACTGGTCTTAGGAATAAAGTGACACTGAACAGCTGTTTTTCATTATGAACTGAAGTACTCTTTCACTTTTAAATTACTTACATGTGCTACTTTGATAATTTTTCAAGTATTTGAAAAGATAATTAAATCAGAGAAAAAGTTTCATAGATGCAAAAGTGGAATTTTTAGCTTATATGAAAATTGATTTTTATATACTATTACAGCTTACATTTTTTCACTATTTGATCAAGTCCACAATTACTGATAAGAAAGTGCACAGAAATTATACCAATTTTGTAAAAATGGTAGAATATTATATGCCTGAAGAAAATATCCTTTGTTAAATCAATATTATCTTTTTGTGCATAATTTAAATCCAAGAGCAACAATGAACTTAACTAGTGTTTATTTCTTAACTAAAAATATGAGTATATACAAAATATTATTTGAATTGTCTTTGTGTTATAAAATATAAAATGTGTAAAATTAAAATACTGTGAAATTCAGTTCTGGTGTTTCTCAATAAATGTTAGTAATAAAAGTTTCACAATTAAATCAGAATTTTTAAGTAAGGGAAACGGATTAGTTTAAAATATAATCAACATTAATTCCAGGGCTTTTTTTTTTCTATTATTATCTTAACAATTTTGAGAAGGACTGTTATATATTCTGTAGAATTTCCCTCAGTAGTCTCATCATTAGGTTGGGGTTACAGGTTTTTAGGAGGAAGACCACAGAGGTAAAGTTCCACTCTTACCACATTACCTCAAGAGTACACACGTCAACATGACTTATCACTGTTGATGTTGACCTTGAGCACCTGGCTGAGGTGGTGTTTGTCAAGTTTTCCCATGATAAAGTTATTCTTTATTCCCCTTTCCATACTATACTTTTTGAGAGTGAGTCACTATGTGTAGGCACACTTCAGGTGTGTGGTTGTTAGGTTTCCTTGTTGCTATGAGGTATCATTTCTTCTAGGCCCTCTTCAGCTGACAGAGCAAGGAATTACACTCATGTATATTGTGTGTATATATATATATGTATGTTTCTATATGTTACCACCTATTTTAAGCCAAGACATGATTTCATCCTGATGTCTCCAACTTTTACCCCATAACCGTATGGATCATTCTAGCCTTCTCTCTTTGCTTGTCTAAAATCTCCCAACATCAGCATCAAAACCTAGCTCCCGGCATCCCTTATTCATTTACTTCAATGTTCAGTTGCTATATACGTATACGTATACAGTGGCTTCACAAATGGTTAACATGTTCATCCACTAGGAGTGACTTCATCAACTAGAGGAAAATGTTTATATAGAGATCCTTCTGTCTTTAGTCTTAGAGTCTCCACTCATTGTCGGTTGTTACTTAGGTCAATGCTTTTTCCTCCACATCTCCTTCAATAAGGTTATTTCATTTATTGACCCCCTAGTTGCTTATTTTTTTAAAAAAATTTGCATATGTTTAGGTCCACTTCGTGCCATAAAGTTCTATGGGTTTTGACACATGCCTGGTGCTGTGAACTACTACAGTACCATTCAGAATAATTTTGCAGTTTTAAAAAACAGAACCATTCTGCTTTACTTATTCGACGCTATTGCCACAGAACGCCTTAGCAACCACTGATTTATTTCACATCTACAGGGTTTTACCTTTCCCAAAATGTCATGGAAATTGAATCATATTCGTATGTAGCCTTTTCTGACTGGCTTCTTTCATTTGGCAACATGCATTAAGATTCATCCATATTGTTGCCTGGCTTGATAGCTCATTCTTTTTATTACTGAATAGTATTTCATTGTATGAATGTATCATGAGTTATTTATATACTCACTTACTGAAGGGCAACTTCATTGTTTCCAATTTTTGGCAATTACGAATAAAGCTGCTATAGACTTTTTTGTGCAAGATTTTATGTGGAGATAAATTTTCATAGAAGTTGAGTAAATACCTAGAAGGATGATTAGTAGATCATAAGATAACCATGCTAACATTATAAGAAACCTCCAACTGTCTTCCAAGGTGGCTGTACCATTCCACACTCCCACTAGCGTGACGTAAGTGGTGCTTCTCAGCACGATCAGCAATCAGTACTATCAGGTCGTGGATTTGAGACATTCTAATAGGTGTGGAGTCATATCTTGTTGCTTTAATTTCCATTCCTTACTGACAAATGATAATAATTGTGTCATATTATTATTTTTCACCTGTATATTTTTTCAGATGAAGTGTCTGTTCAAATCCTTTGCCTATGTTCTTTATTTTTTCTTATTCTACAATTTTTTTGGTATATTTTTGAATGCAAGTCCTTTCAGATACATCTTTTGCAAATGTTTTTCTCTGTCTCTGGCTTGACTATTCAGTCTCCAATTAGTATCTTTAACAAAAGTTTCTAATTTTATTAAGTCCAACATGTGTTTTTTTCTTTTATGGATTGTGTTTTTTGTGTAGTATCCAAAAACTCATCACCAAAAGCCTAGGTAATGTAGATTTTATCCATGTTTTTTTCTAGAGGGTCTATAGTTATGCATTTTGAACTTAGATCTACAATTTCGAGTTAATTTTTGTGTAAGGTGTATAGTCTATATTTAGATTCAATTTTCACATACTAATTTCCAACATTCTAGCACCATTTGTTGAAAAGATGATCCTTGTTCCATTGAGTTGTCTCTGTGCTTTTGTTTAAAAAGAAAGAGAGAAAAAAGAAAAAACAGTCTACAATGTTTGTGTGGATCTATTCCTGAGCTCCCAATTCTGTCCACAGATCTGTATGTCTATTTTTTTTTATATTTTATACCACACCATCTTGTTTACTGTAGACATTCCAGTTGTCTATTTATCCTAGTGAGAGTTTTAATAGTTGTATCTTTCAAAGAATTGGTTCATTTTCATCTATTTATCAAATTAGTAGGCATAAAGTTATTGATAGTATTCCTTTATTATCATTTTAATGTTCATAGACTCAGCAGTAATGATCCCTCTAACATTTCTGATATAGGTAATTTGTGTCCTTTCTCTCTCTTTTCTGGATTAGCATGGTTAGAGGTTTATCCATGTTATTGATCTTTTCAAAGAACCAACTTTTAGTTTTGTTTATTTTTGTCTGTTGTATCCTGTTTTTGGTTTACTTGTTTTCTGGTCTAATTTTTATTATTTCTTTTTCTCTTGCTTTAGGCTTAATTTTCTCTTCATCCTCTATCTTCCTAAGAAGGAAACTTCAGTTGTTGATTTTAGAATTTTCTTATTTTCTAAATATATGCACTCAATACTATAAATTTCCTTCTAAGAACTGATTTCACAGCATCCCAACATTTCATTTTCATTTAATTGAAAATATTTTTTCAAATTTCTCTTGTAATTTCTTCTTGGATCTATGCATTATTTGGAAATATTTTTTTAATGTTGAAGTATTCAGAGAATTTCCAGCTATCCTTTCATTATAGATTTCTAGTTCAATTCTCTTGAGATCTGTGAACATATTTTGATTTTTAATTTTTTAAAAATAGATTTTAAGGTGTGTTTTATATCCAAGAATGTGGTCTTTCTTGGTGAATATTCCATGACAACTTGAAAAGGATTTGTATTCAACTGTTGTTGGATGGAGTATTGTAGAAATGTCAACTAGATCAGGTTAATTGATGGTTCAGGTCACTGGTGTCCTTAATTGATTTTCACTGTACCATATCTGTCAATTACTAACAGACAAGTTTTGGAGGCTCCAACTATATTAGTGGATTTGTCTATTTCTCCTTGCAATTCTATCAGAATTTGCTTCACATGGGTTAATTATGTAAAATATATAAAAATCATCAAAATATTTTAAAAACACCTTGATCTATTAGCATCTCATAAACAATGTGTGAATACTCTGGTACTATGGTTGGAAATTGCACTTTTAATTTATATTTTTGCTACTTTAAAAACCATAATGGGAAGATATAATTTCTTAAGGTTTTCTTGTTGATAAAAAAATCTGAAATATAGTTTATATGTTTTCTTTATTAGAAAATCTTCATATCCTTAAATATATTCAAAATTCAGAATTTTCTGTTAGAAATGGTATATTCCAAACCAAAAAGAAAACATTACAGTAGGTCTTCTGAGCGGGAGTTCTGAGATGCCACACTGATATTTACAGACAAATTGCTTTCAGATGGAAAATGAGTCCATATAGATATTGTGGAAGAACAGATTCATACCTTTTGTGTTAGAGATATAATGATGAGAAATGTAAAATGACATGCTTAAGAGAAGAAAAGGATAATTAAAGTATTCAAAATTAAGATGTAAATGCCAATCTGACATTTTCTTTTCCATTTCTTTATCTTTCTTAGGTTTGTGAAGATGTTTCTATAAAGCTTCTCTCTTTTTATCATCTGCATAGGCAACAGTTCACCAGTCCAAATGCAAATTTATCCCATGATGTGCACCATGGCCTGAAAATGTGACCTTCAAATATCACTAATCTTCTAAAGAACAAGATAATAGGAAAATTGAATATCACCAGAAAGGATATTTTGAGAAAAATATCATTTACAAGTTAGTATTTTCAAATGAAATGTCATCAGTACTAAAATGAGCTCCAACTTTCAAGGATGAGTGATTTATAGCTGAAAAAAAGAACAAATCTTTAATAAAACTCCTAGTAAATTGGTTGTTTGCACATTTGCAAAATAAAATATAAGTCTGAGCTATCTGATAAAATTATCAAAAACATGCTTTTTCTCTTTTAATTGAAATGAATAGATCTACAACCAGAATGCAATTCTTTATATTGGTCTTTCTCCAGTGTTGGTCCTGTTTGCATCTTAATCCCTTATACCTAAGGAAGTAGGATTGCATTTTTTTATGAAGCAGAATTGGTAACAAAACTGTCTTAAAGATATCTCACATGAAAAATCCTTTTAATATTATTTACATTATAAATGTATAATTATAATAGCATTAAGTCAACTTTATGCTGAGAGTTACAATTCTGAAAAGTTCCCACTGAACAAAAGTATAATCACTTATCTAAGAGTAGTTTCCTAAACTAAAATGAGAGTTGATTCTAAGTTGTTTTTTTTCTTTTAGTTTCAAGATTTTATTTAAATTCCAGTTAGTTAACATACAGTGTAATATTAGTTTCAGGAGTAGAATTTCATGATTCATCACTTACATGTAACACCCAGTGCTCGTCACAAGTGCCCTTCATAATACCCATCACCAATATATCTCCCACCCACCACCCCTTCAGCAACACTCGGTTTGTTCTCTGTAGTTAAGAGTCTTGAAAATTATAGTTAGTTAGTTAGTTTGTTTGTTTTGATGGTCTAGATGTTCTATAGTAGGTTTGTTTGAAGGCTGAATTATTCCAGAAGATAATTTACTGTCATGTTCATGTTGTAGGGTTGGGGGGAAAAAGAAAGATCTATGATGAATAGACTTTGTCTTTGCTACTTAATAATACAGTGTTTCTGAAAAATTCATTGATGGAAAACATGCATGGAGTTGTCCATACCTGCCTCTAGGTATTGCAAAATGGAAAGAAGATTCTCATTTCATGAACTTTCCCATTAGATCAACTGAAAAACAAAACAGAACAAAACCTTAAATTGGAAGAAGAGGTAGAGGAACAAACCCTGGAAGTCAAGATGAGAACCTGGAGGGCCAAACCCCGGAAGTCAAGATGAGAACCTGGAGGGCCAGACCCCGGAAGTCAAGATGAGAACCTGGAGGGCCAGACCCCGGAAGTCAAGATGAGAACCTGGAGGGCCAGACCCCGGAAGTCAAGATGAGAACCTGGAGGGCCAGACCCCGGAAGTCAAGATGAGAACCTGGAGGGCCAGACCCCGGAAGTCAAGATGAGAACCTGGAGGGCCAGACCCCGGAAGTCAAGATGAGAACCTGGAGGGCCAGACCCCGGAAGTCAAGATGAGAACCTGGAGGGCCAGACCCCGGAAGTCAAGATGAGAACCTGGAGGGCCAGACCCCGGAAGTCAAGATGAGAACCTGGAGGGCCAGACCCCGGAAGTCAAGATGAGAACCTGGAGGGCCAGACCCCGGAAGTCAAGATGAGAACCTGGAGGGCCAGACCCCGGAAGTCAAGATGAGAACCTGGAGGGCCAGACCCCGGAAGTCAAGATGAGAACCTGGAGGGCCAGATGAAAGGTGACCCTAAGTGAAGAGTCATATAGGCAATGATCTCTGGCAGATGTTCTATTTTCAAAACCCACTTGTGATTTTGAGTTATGTTCTAACAACTATCTTTCCTGTAATATCATCCATCAATCCATCTTGAATGTTTATAATTCTGTCCTTCATGGCTTTTTCTATAAAATCTCTTAAAAACGTGGTATAGAAGAAACATTCCTCCACTTGATAAGGCCATGTATGACAAGCATACAGCTAACATCATATTCAATGGTAAAAAGCTTTAAGTTTTTCCTCTAATATCAGGAACAAGACAAGAATACCCATGTTCACTATTCCTATTCAACATAGAACTAGATGTCCTAGCCAGATCCATCAAGCAAGAAAAAGAAATAAAAAGTATCAAAATGGGAAAGAAAGAAGTAAAATTGTCTCTGTCTGCAAATGACACAATCTTATATATAGAAAACCCCAAATATTCCACCAAAATCTGTAAGCTTAATAAATAAAATATGTTAGATTAATAAATACACAAATTCAGTAAAGTTGCCGGATATAAAATCAACATACAAAAATCAGTTGCATTTCTATATACTAACATCAAACTATCCAAAAAGAAATTAGAAGACAACCTCATTTAAAATAGCATCAAAAACAGTAAAACACTTAGGAATAAATTTAACCAAGTGGGTAAACGATCCATGCACTGAAAACTATAAGATATTGATAAAAGAAATGGAAGAAAACACAAAGACATAGAAAGATTCATGTTTGTGAATTGAAAGAATCAATGTTATTATAATGTTCATACTACCAAAAGCCATCTACAGATTCAATGCAATGCTTATTAAAATTACAACACCATTTTTCATAGAAATAGAATAAGCAATCTAAAATTTACATGGAACCACAAAAGACCCTCAATAGCCAAAGCAATCTGGAGAAAGAAGAGCAAAGCTGGAGGCATTAAACTTCCTGATTCATCACTTACATGTAACACACCCAGTGCTCGTCACATAATACCTATCAAACTACATTATAAAGCTCTAGTAATCAAAACAGTATGGTACTGTCATTGAAACATGCAGGTAGACCAATGGAAGAGAATAGACACCCCAGAAATAAACTCATGCATATACAGTCAACTGATACTTGACAAAGGAGCCAATAATACTGAAAGGAGTAATTATAGTCTCTTCAATAGTATTGAGAAAACTGGATATTTGAATTCAAAAGAAAAAACAGGACCCTATCTTACATCACTAGCAAAAATTAACTCAAAATGGATTAAAGACTTAAATGTAAATTCTGAAATCCTAAAACTCCTAGAAGAAAACAAATATAAGAAAAAAAAATCCCTGACATTGGTCTTTGCAAAGATTTTTTTGGATACAACAACAAAGACACAAACAACAAAAACAAAATAATCAAATGGAATAGTATATTACTAAAAGGCTTCCACACAGCAAAAGAAAGAATCAACAGAATAAATAAGCAGCCTATGGAATGGGAGAACATATTTGCAAATCATATATAAAATAAGGGGTTAATGTTCAAAATATATAAGGAACTCATACAACTCAATAACCAAACCAAACCAAACTAAATCAAACAAAACAAAAACTCCAAATAATCCAATTAAAAATGAGCAGAGGACCTGAATAGACATTTTTCCAACAAGGACAAACAGATGGTCAATAGATACCTGAAAAGATGTTCAACATCACTAATCACCAGGGAAATGCAAATCAAAACCACAGTGAAATATCACCTCACACATATTAGAATGGATGTTATGGAGAAGACAAGAGAGAACACTTCCCACATTCTCCCCAAAACTTATCTCTTATATCTAAATGAAGAGCAATCACAATCTCAAAGATATATCTACAACACCATGTATATTGCATCAGTATTTACAATAACCAAGAAATAGAAACAAACTAAATGTCTAAGTGTCCATCTGAAGATGAATAAAGAATATGCGATATATATGTATACTATATATATATATATCTGATATCATATATATATATATACATATGAATTTATTCAGCTATTAAAAATGAATTCCTGCCATTTGCAACTACATGGGTGGACCTTGAGGGTCTTATGCCAAGTGACATAAATCAAACAGACAAATACCATAGGATCTCACTTGTATTTGGAATCTAAAAAGAAGCCAAAGTCATAGAAACAGTAGAATGCTGGTTGCTAGGGGCTGTGGTGATGGAGGAGGGAGGAAATGAGGAGATTCTGATCAAAGGATACAAATTTTCTGTTATAAGGTAAGTTTCTTTTCGGTATCTAATATTCAACATGGTGGCTATAGTTAACAATACTGTATTATATACTTGAAAGTTGCTAAGACAGTGTATCTTAAATGTTCTCATTCACACACAAAAAAGTGATTATGTGAAGTGATGGATGTGTTAACTAACTTTATTGTGGTAGTCATTTCACAATATATATATGTATTGAATCCTTACGTTGTACTCTTTAACTTTTTATAATGTTATGTCAATTGTATCTCAATAAAGCAAGAGAAAAATCTATTTTACTTCAAGGTACAGTGTTGGAACTGTTTAATTTTTAACTGCTTGGTCCTGGACTTGCTTACCCTGATGACTATAAGGTTGGCAACTCCCAAGAATAATGCTCTAGGTCATTACACTCTCTTTTAACATGACTGGTCATTTTAAATTTTCTACATTTTATTTCAATTAGTGTAGTAAATTCTATAGGAAATTTTTTTTTAAATTTCTGTATGGTTTGTTGGTAGCTGAGTAAAACTACCTGCTCAAAACCAGAAACATCACTAAAACACCAAATGATTGCTGCTCATAATATCATCTCTCTTCGAGAACTGCAGTGATAATAAATGAGAATCATGATTTTTCAGAATGCACAGCTGGAACCTTGTACAACCTCTCCAGTAGAAATCAAAGCAAAGCTCCAGGGTAGCCACAGCCCCTTCATTACATAGAAGTAAAAACCTGACTTGCATTTAGATGGATGCCTTGGCCAGGCCAAAATACAAGACATCATGGTAAACTCCCTTAGCGTTCCACCTAGAGCTCAGATTGCACTTGCTAACCAAGACAGCTCACCAGGGGAGCAGGTCAAAAGTGGAGAAGAGTTATGTTAAAATTTGGGTAGGATCATGTTATTGCCCAATGACCTGCAACTCTTATAGTTTTCATTTTTTTTAAAATATTTATTTATTTATTTGAGAGAGAGAGAGCATGAGGGAGTCTGAGGGGGAGGAGCAAAGGGAGAGGGACAGAGTCTTAAGCAGACCGAGTTAATTTTCACATATGATGTAAATTATAGTCAAGGTTTATTTTTTGCAGATGGATAACCAGTTGTTCCAACACTATTTTTGAAAAGACTATCCTTTCTCCAATGACTTGTCTTTAGAAACTTTGTCAAAAATCCAATGACCATACATACGTTGGTCTATTTCTGAGCTCTTAATTTTGTTCCTTTGATTTTTGTGTCTCTCCTTTCACCAATACCACACAATCTTGATTACTGTAACTTTATAGTAAGTCTTAAAATCAGGACTGTGAGGCCTCCAAGTTTCTTCTAGTTTTCCAGAAGGTGTTGGTAATTCTAGTTCCTTTGTCTTCCCATATAAATATTAGAATCATTGGATGCCTGGGTGGCTCAGTGGTTAAGCATCTGCCTTTGACTAAGGTCATGATCCTGGACTCCTGCAATCGAGTCCCACTTCAGGCTCCCTGCTCAGCAGGGGTCTGCTTCTTCTCTGATCCTCACCCCACTTGTGCTCTCTCTCTCAAATAAATAAATAAAATCAATCAATCAATAAATATCAGAATCATCTTTTTCAGTTTTTATTTAAAAATTTTCAGATTTTCATTGAGTTTGCATTGTATCTACAGTTCAGTTTAGGGATAATTGGCATCTTAACAATGTTGAGTCTTCCAAACCTTGAACATGAAATATATTTCTTTTCAATTAGCTATTCTTTCATCTTTTATCAGTATTTTGCAGTTTTCAGCATATAGATCTCACACGTATTTTGTTACATTTATATCTAAGTATTTTATGTGATTTGTAAATTGCACTGTTTTTATTTTAATTTCCAATTATTTATTGCTATATGAAGAAATAGAGTTGACTTTTGTATATTAGTCTTGTATCCTGTGACCCTAATAAAAACGTGTGGAATTCTGAGATCTGAGAAAAAAAGGCTTCACTAGAGAATCCTGAGAATCATCCACCCACAGATTCCCAGGATTTTCTTGACCAAGAACAGCAGCTTTTATTCGTTTCTAGGGAAGTTTTGGCTTGCCTGCATACCCTGCAAGGCACTTACTTAAGAAATAGTACTTGGCCTCCTCAAGATCATCTTTGCAACCCCCATTACCTCCAGGTCAGGTCATACCTCAGCGCAGCCCAAGTATTAGAAATACAGTTCTGTTTCCATGAAGAAATAGATTACATATTTAAGGGCTTTCATAACTAATATGCCCAGTTCATAGTGAGCCCAATAGGTCAACAGATCTACCCTATATTCGTTTTCCTCATCCCAAGTGCATATATTTTGTAACTGGCAGAAAACTAATGCTTGTTCTTTTACCTGTATTCTGAGAGCCTCTGCCCAAACTTCAGTTAAGACAAAATAAAATTGCAGAAGGAATTATTAAAATCTTAAAGAACACAGAGAGGATGATCTGCACCATTTCTCAGTTAAATTCACCAACACATATTCTGCAAAAGCCAGTTGATCAAGATGACTGATGGTAGAGCCCATATAAATGCTAGCCCTAATTGCAGTTGCCAGACTAATAAGATGTCTTTACTGGGATGATCCACACAGCTTTGACACTTTGTTTGCAGTTACTGTTCTGGGAAATAGGGTCCTAGAATATATCAACAAAGAAAATCAAAAGCAGTTCAGTTTTACATGGGAATGACAGAAACATACATTCATCACCTTAGCACAAGACCATGTAAAATTTCCTGCTCTTTGTCTGAATAAAGTCTACAGGGATTTTAAAAGGTTTTGACATTCTGCGAAATGTTGTAATAGTCCACTATATGGATGACGTTGTGTGTATATGATGGTATAGTGAATAGATAGTGAAATAGATATACTACGAAGTATAATATCTTTCCCCCATGACAATGTGTTTCAGAATAAATTCAGACATTTAAATGCAACCTGAGAATGATATACACTCAGCCTAGCTAGAAACTAGATATTTCTAAATCTTTAGAAATCCTTTATATTTCCTTTAAGTTGGAATTAACCTATACACACTCAAACCAAATTCCCCCTTTTTTCTCCTACTGGAAAGTGGCTAAATACACTAAGAGTAACATAAAATATTCTTTTTGTCAAAACCCCTAGGGTTTGTATTTTAAAGTAAAATATATTTAAAAATTTGAAAAAGACTTATTAATCTATATTTTTGTATGAATAAATGTTTATCACTGATTGTAATGACCCTTTCATTTGTGAACTTTGAATTTCATGTAATTGTAAGGTTTGCGTCACAAAATGACCTTCTGTCATCTGGCAGAAGAAGCCTGATTATTTTTAGCAGTTTCAAATATCAAGAGCTTCATGGTTGGTTTTTTTTTTTTTTTTTCAAATCCAAATAACAATAACATACCTTTAAAAGAAAAAAAAAACTAACTCATATGTATATGACTAATAGCAACTAAGGTGTTCCACTACATATTTCAGGGCGTTAAAGCTTTTTAAAAAGTCTAGCTTAAACAAAGACAAACAAGTTATTGGAATTTTTGTTTGACATTCTGCCATGCAGAACAAGTGGTCTATTTTAAGTTCCTTCCTTTTAATTTCATGCCATCTCAGTGAAAATTCTTTCTCTTACATCACTAAAAGATCTGAAATCAAAGGGCTTTTAAGGACATATGTAAGGTAATGAGTTTTATTGGTGGCTCCTTGTCCTTTGTCTACCTTCTCCAGTAGAACATTCAGAGTTGGGACATCTTTCCCAGCAGTCCTAACGTACATGTCTTCTTCACTGATTATGGGTTTGTTTCCACTAATTTTCCCCTCAGATTTCGACAAGTGGTTAACCCTACTGTGTCACTTGGATCTGATCTTAATCCCCACACTGTTGGTTAAGTTTATTTTTTAAATCAAAAGGGATTCTTGATTGAATAATTTATGTTAGAAATGCCCTCATAGAGAAAACAGCCCAATAGTTAATTATTTTCTATTGGTTTCATTAGCTTATTGCTGGTATTTGTTTTGCTTTTTGTATTGTTTTTGCTTGTATTTGTATGAGTTTTGGGGGAAGTATCACACATCTTTGAGGGACAGAGCCCTAATTTCACTCTGAGACTTTATTTAATTTACTTAAACAAATTATACCTGAATTTATTCATTTATAAAGTAGGGGCATCAGGGGCGCCTGGGTGGCTCAGATGGTTAAGCGTCTGCCTTCGGCTCAGGTCATGATCTCAGGGTCAGGGAACCTGCTTCTCCCTCTCCCTCTACTGTTCCCCCTGCTTGTTGTTTCTCGCTCTCTCTCTCTCTGTCTCAAATAAATAAATAAAATCTTCAAAATAGGGGCATCAATAATATTTACTTTATACAGTTATTGCACAATATAAAATTTAAAAAATCTCAGTGATTGTGCCTAGCATCATGACCAGTATACTAGGTCTTCACAAAGTACTAATTTCTATGATTATAATCATTATAATTATTATTAATAACAGCTTTCCAGTTACAAAGTTTCTCAGATCTTATTTGGTAGAACATTGAGCATTAAATTCTGAGAAGGGCCTAGTGATCCAAGCTGAATCATGGAGGTACTTGTCCCCAGTGCTCAGAAAAGAAGACCCTTTGCTCTTCTTTGCTCCTGCCTTTATTGATCCTTCAGGATAATCATAAATCGTTATCACTGTTTCTCAAGCACATGATGTGTGACAAGGGGTCTTACTGGAACTGGCAGCATCTGCTTAAGGGGAAAGATACCTAAGCTAATCTGCGTGTCCTAGGAGTTCTACTAAACATAGCCTAGGGGACAGTGCATACAACTCTTAGATCCCATGGCTGCTGTTTGGGCTAAGAAAGCTTTGGAGAAGGCAACTCCCTGAGGCATTCCTACCGCAGAGTGGTCATGCAGGCCTCAGCATTCCAAAGGCCTATGCCCTTCTCCGAAAACTTCCATCGCCCCCAGCGGCCTCCGTGTTACGTTTTAGCAAGCCAGGTTTTACGGCTGACCTCATGCTCTACATTAACCCCAACACCGAAGAAGATGTATATGCTGTAGTCATCTAATCTAAGATGCCACTGATTTTAAGACGATCGTTATTTTATGTAACACCAAGAAGGAAAGAAGAAATACCACCAAATAAATGATGACACAATATTAAGACATCATGTATTGTTTGGCTCATTTTGATTTCAAAGATGTTAAAATGAGAAAAAAAAATGTGTCTCTCAATGATTATTTGTCATTGTTAATAAATATTAGATTAGGCCAGGTAATATATGTATAATGGGATAATGGTATTTAAAGTTTTCTTTTCAGATTTTTGAGATGTTTAAGTATATGAATTAAGCCTTCTGTTAAAAAAAAAACTCTAAAACAATAAGCTCCAGTAATTTGTTGACTCAATCAACTGATAAATAAACGATATACATTGGACAGACACCAGTTTAACACCATTCATCTCTGAACCAATCATCTTTCTCAGGCAACTTCATATCAATGCTGTTTTAATTATCAAGCCAGTTTACATCAAAAGTCCCCTTTAAAAAAAATTTTGTCAATAACTTTTCATCATGCACATGAGAGGTCTTTTCACAACTTCACCCAGTTGTGCAAAGCCTTAGTTGACCTTTTGAGCACCCCTTGGCTTTGTTTCATCTTTGCTCAAAGGCTGTCAATACTCAAAAGCTAAGCTAAAGAAAGTTCCTGGGACAATTTATTTTTGCCTAATCTTTTCTACATTTCTTTCACTTATAAAATCATAGAGCTAAGTAGGTTTTAGATGCCTTGTGTTCTAATATCCCCCTTTTATTAAAACAAAACATAACAACAAAAGCTTGAATTCTGAAAGATGATAAAATTTGCCATGTGAATGATCTACCAGTTAATAACAGAACCAGAATTGGAACACAAATCCCCCAAGTCTGACCGTAATAATCTTTCTTCTGGGGTATATATATATATATATATATATATAATATATATATGAATATAAAGCATATTTTTTTTCAGGGAGATCTCAGTTCTCTATCCTCTCATGAGATATTGATCTTGTGTCTATGGATTACGATCTTCTTATCAACATTGACAGCATCAAAAGGAGGCTTACACATGGCATAGCCACCACCTTCATCTTTATCCATTTGTTTATATGAACAACTGAAGTTTCATCAATCTCATATAAAATATGAAGAATAATGTCTTAAGTTAATGGCTACTTTTTATCCACCAACTCTATCTCCCACATGGGCCTCTGCACTCATGCACCAATATCCATAGACAATAAAGCTCTAGCAGAAATCAATAGTCTTGTTTGGCTGAGGAGTTAGAGGTCAGAGGTCTTCTTTATCCATTCATCAGTGGAAGGACATGTGGCCTCTTTCCATAATTTGACTATTGTTGATAATGCTGCTATAAACATCAGGGTGCACGTATCCCTTTGAATCAGTATTTTTGTATTCTTTGGGTAAATACCTAGTAGTGCAATTGCTGGAATTAGGGTAGTTCTATGTTTAACTTTTCAAGGAAATTCCATACTGTTTTCCATAGTGGTGCACCAGTCTGCATTCCCACCAACAATGCAAGAGGGTTCCCCTTTCTCCCATCCTCACCAACACCCATTGTTTCTTCTGTTGTTGATTTTAGCCACTCTAACAGGAGCGAGGTGATAGCTCATTGTAGTTTTGATTTGTATTTCCCTGGTGATCAGTGGTGTTTAGCATCTTTTCATGTTTGTGTTGGCCACTGGTATGTTTCTTTTGGAAAAATGTCTATTCATATTTTTTTGCCCATTTTTTAATTGGATTCTTTGGTTTTTGGGTGTTGAGTTGTAAAAGTTCTTTATATATTTTGGACACTAACCCTTTATCAGATATGTCATTTGCAAATACCTTCTCCCATTCTGCAGATTGCCTTTTTGTTTTGTTGATGGTTTCCTTCACTGTGCAGCAGCTTATTATCTTGATGAAGTCCCAATAGTTCAATTTTGCTTTTGTTTCCCTTGCCTCAGGAGACATATCTAGAAAGAAGTTGCTATGGCTGATATCAAAGAGGTTACTGCTTGTGTTCACCTCTAGGATTCTTATAGTTTTACCTAAAAATTTTGATTTCCAAATGCTTGTTTCTAGCATATAGGCTATGACTGATTTTCGTATATTGACTCTATACTTTGTAACCTTGTTAAATTCACTAATGACAGTAATTTTTTTGCAAATACCTTAAAATTTTCTTAGTACATGATTATAAAGTCTGTGAATAAATATACATTGTTGAATATCATATTGGTGAAGGAAAGTGGTTAGAATGGATATTCTTGCCTTGTTTCCAATGTTAGAGGGAAAGCAGTTTGTCTCTCATTATTACATATGATGCTACCTATAGGTCTTTCATAGCTACTGCTTATTACTTTGAGAAAATAAACTTGTTTTTCTGGCTTGTGGAGAGTTTTTTTTCCGTTGCTTTGCTCGCATAATTCTTACTTGGTCAGTTATGATGTGAGTACATACTTATACTTGTGTGTGTGTGTTTATGTATGTGCACGTGTGTGTATATATATATATATATTTATACTTATATATTTTTTAAAGATTTTATTTATTTATTTGACAGAGATAGAGACAGCCAGCAGAGAGGGAACACAAGCAGGGGGAGTGGGAGAGGAAGAAGCAGGCTCATAGCGGAGGAGCCTGATGTGGGGCTCGATCCCATAACGCCGGGATCACGCCCTGAGCCGAAGGCAGACGCTTAACGACTGTGCCACCCAGGCACCCCATATATTTATACTTATATTTTAAACTTACATAAATACATATTTATATACACATAATCTATTAGGATTTTTTAATGATGTAGTTTTATTTTCTTATAATATCTTTTTCTGGTTTTGGTATTTGGGTAACTCTAATCTTATAAATATTTATAGCGAGAATTTATTCCAAGAATGCTATTGTATTTTTTGTCCTTTTCTTTTAATCAAGTTTCTAACGTATTGGTTCTAAACTGTTTTGATAACTAAAGCTTTATGCTATGTTTTCATATATTGTAAAACAAGCTCTTAAGAACATATACAATGTAGATCTAAGAACTGGAAATTACTTTCTCTGGCTATGTATTTTATACCTTACAATTATTAAATGCTATTTAATCCCTAATATAGACAACTGACTTTTGTAAAATATGTGAAGGTCTCCAAATGTTTCAATCTTAGAGTACAGCCTATCTAAATTCTACAAAATGCACATAGAATTATGGTGCACTTTGGTGATTAATGACACAGCTTCTCTTTGTAAATGTCATTGTTATAATCAGTTTGTAAAAGTGAGGAAAATGGACAATAATGAGTTATCATCAATCAGTTAATTGATCTGCTCAATAGGTACCACTAAGCTGAAATGCTGTAAATGCCAAGATCTTCTTCCCCATAATTTCAGGGAAAATAAAGATAGGTAAAATATCTGGCATCATTAAAATATGATCAGATTGAAAACACTCTACGTACCTCCTTTTCTGTTGATGGGTGGAACACGTTCTTACAAAGCAACAATCTGCCTAAAGAGCGTTGCTGAGAATGACATTTTATTTTATTTTATTAACTTAGTTTTAAAGACTTATTTTATGTATTTATTGGAGAGAGAGTGAGTGAGAGCAGGGGGAGGGGCAGAGGGAAAGGATCCCAAGCAGACTCCACGGTGAGCACAGAACTTGTCATGGGGCTGGATCCCACCACCGTGAGATCATGAGTTGATCCAAAATCAAGAGTCAGGTGCTTAACTGACTGAGCCACCCAGGTGTCCCTGAGGATGATATTTTAAAAATCAAGTGTTTTCATTTTCTGAGTAAATTCCATTATGAAAATCTATGAAGTCAAGTGCAAGAGTCAAGTGAATAAAGTTTTAGGCAAATTCAAATATTCTATATCAAGCAACTACTTCCAACAATTTGTTGCTGATTTCTTTATATTTTAGCAATGGAAAAGCTGGATTAAATGTAAGTAAAATCATGGTGATTCAAATATGTAACAAATACATCCCATTTTATTGGCAGCAAATATCCCAAATTCAGCTCTACCATTTTTAAAGGCAACTTTGCATTTTTTCTTTCAAAAACAAGAAAAAAGGCAAGATTTGGGCCCATCTTGCATTGAGTGACAAAAGCATGGAAAGTATTAGGCAGTAATTCTCAGAAGTGTGGTCTGGAGACCCCTGATAGTTAACAAAAACCTCTCAGGATTCGAGAGCTCTTCATCATAATAATAACACTGTTTTTATCATTTTTATTCTCACTCCTTCACACAAGGATAGTTTTTTTAAGGTTTCATTGTATGCGATATCTCAGTGAGTTGAATACAGAACAGGTTTGAGAAACCAGCTTTCTTTGATTAAACTAAGCATTAAATAAATATGCAAAAATGTAAAGCAGGGAGGCTAGAATGATCCATGTAATAATGGATTAGTTGGAGCCACCAGTATGAAGACATCTTTAGCTTAATATATCAGTATAGGTGGTTATATATAGAAACATTTATGGATATGTGTATATGTACATGGGTTAGTATACACACTTACAATTCTTTGCTATGTCAACTGAGAAGGCCTGGAAGCAATCAAGGCAGCAAGCATACTAATTTCTAATACCATTCTCCAATGGAAGGAACCAAGGCTTATTGTGGAAATGGATGATTCTAGATCTGGGGAAAAAAATACACAAAATGATCCTGGAGCACCCTGGTTCCAAAAAGTGGTAAAGTGCTAAAAAAAGAAAAAGGAATATGTCAAAGTGACACAAGATCCAACTGAAAGAATTCCCAATAGCTAAAGCTGAAACATTTGAGCAATATCAAAAAATTAAGTAGTATTGGATATAACTAATGCATAAATATTCATGAGTCTATACTGATATAAATAAATTATTAATTAATAAATAAGTGGGAGAGAAGACACAAATGTCCCATGTAAAATAAAATTCAAATAATTTATGTAGCCACTCTACCCTTAGGTAGGTTGAGCATAATTTCCCACTCCTTAAGTTCTTACACTTGCAGTGTGAAAGAGGGGAAAGAGAGTTCTGTTACAGTGGAGAAATCTGACAAACACTACCTCAGCCAGGTGATGAAGATCAATACAAGTTGTAATGGCAAGTTGATAGAATGCACTTTGATATGATGTCATGAAATGGCACTTTGCCTCTGTGGTCTTCCTTCCCCAAATGCATAACTCTAATCATGAGAAAAGCATCCGAAATATACAAATTAAAGAATAAAATACTTAACCAGTATTCCTCAAAACTGTCAAGGTCATCAAAACAAAGGAGGTCTGAGGAACTGTCACACAAGTCTAAAGGAGACAAAAAAGATGTGACAGTTAGATATGATGTGATACCCTTGATGAGATCCTGAGACAGGAAAAAGACATCAGGTAAAAACTAAGGAAATCTGAATAAAATGTGGACTTGGGTTAGTAATCATGTATTAATGTTGGTGCAATAATTATAAAAAAGTACCATATGAATGTAATATTAATCATAGGGGAATTGAATGCAAAGTATATTGACACTCTGTATTATCTTTTCAATTTTTCTGTAGATCTAAAACTGTGTTAAAATAAAGGATTTTTTTTTTAATATATAAAAAACAACCCACTCCTATACTTTGAATGTTTGAGTCCATCTCAAATTCCCAATGTGATGGTATTTGGAGGTGGGGCCTTTAGGATGTGATTATGAATGTGGAACACTCATGAATGGGATGAGAGTCCTTACAAAAGAGACTCCAGAGAGATCCACTCACCCTTTTGCCAAGTGAAGGTACAGTGAGAAGACAGCTATATATGAATCAGGAAGCCGGCCCTCATCAGACACTGGATCTGCTGGTGTCTTGATTTTGTACTTCCCAACCTCTGGAACCATAAGAAATAAGTGTTTGTTGTTGAGCTACCCAATCTAAGGTATTTTGGGGTTTCTGTTTGTTTGTTTTGTTTTGTTTTGTTTATTTTTTAGAGCAGCCTGAAGGAACTGAGAAGAAAATTGGTGCTGAGAAGTGGGTTGCTGCCATAACAGATATTTAAACATGTGGAAGCAGCTATGAAACTGGGTAATGGAATTGAAGGCTGGAAGAGCTTTGAGGTGCATGCTGGAAAAGCTTAGTTTGCTGTGAATGGAATCTTAAAGGTGATTCTTGTTAGGGCTCAGAATAAAAAGAGGAGAACTGTAGAGAAGAAAGAGAAGAGGAAAAAACTGGAGGAGAGGCAATCCTTCTTAGAAAGTAGCAAGAGCTTGGTTGAATTGTGTTGTGTTCAAGTATTTTGTAGAAGATAGAACTTACAAGTGATGACATTGATTCTTTAGTGAAAGCTATTTCTAAACAAAATATTGAAGTATGGCTTGGCTCCTCCTGACAGCATATAATAAAATGCAAGAAGAGGAAAATGATTTAAAGATAGAGTTGTTAAGAAAAGTGGAATTGGAACTTAAAGGTTTAGAAAATTCTTAGTCTATCCCTATGACCAAAAAAATGAGAATACTAACCATGTGGCCAAGTGACTATTTGATAAGGAGACTATTATGGCTCAGCCATCTCAACAGAAGCCGGGAGCTCTTCTCCATGCAGTGCCATCTCTGCAGGCGTGCAGAATGCAAGGACCCCGGGCACCGAGCAATCTCAAAGGGCAGTGTTACCTCTTCAGTTCAGGTGGGCCAGGATGCCCCTCCCAGTTCCTCAAGGATGGGGCTGCCTCAAAGAGCTTTGGTGTGGGCTGTGCCCAGTGGAACCACCACTGGGACAGGACCCAGGCCCAGGGCCACTCCATGGACATCCTTCTGAGCCTGTGAGGTGACGTTGCAGCCCAGTGGCCTGGAAGACAGAACAGCCAAAGAGAATTATTCTCAAGCCTTAAGGTCTAAAGGAATTTGCCCTGTTAAGTTTTAGTCTTAGCTGGGACCTGTCACTCCTTTCTTCATTCCTATTTTTCCCTTTTAGAATGGAAATATCTAAGCCATGCTTGTCCTACCATTGTATTTTGGAAGCACACAACTTGTTTGTTTTTACAGACTCGCAGCTGGAGAGGAATTTGCCTCAGTATGAGTCATCTCTCAAGTCTCGCCCCTATCTAATTTAGATGATAGTTAGAGGAGACTTTCGAATTGATGCTGGAATATGTTAAGACTTTGGTGACTGTTGGGATGGAATGAATGTCTTTGCATGTGAGAAGACATGAATTTGGGGACTAAATGTTTGTGTCTCTCCAAAATTCATATGTTGTAACCTGATCCCCAGTGTGATAGTATTTGAAGGTGGGCCTTTGGGAGTTAATTAGGTCACGAGGACAGAGCCCTCATAAATGGGATTAGAACTCTTATAAAAGAGACCCCAAAGAGCTTTCTTCTCCTCACTGCCATGTGTGGGCACAATAAGAAGATGGCAGTGTATGAACCAGGAGATAAACCCTTACCAGACACCAAATCTGCCAGCACCTTGATCTTAGAATTCCATCATCCAGAACTTGAGATATAAGCAGCCAGAATAGACTAAAATAGCCATTGTTTTCCCTATTTTTTTTGTTTAGAAAAAGTTATTTTTCATAAATACATTATTTAAATTAACATGTAATGAGTTTATTACTGTTAATTTTAGTGAATTAATAAATTTTAACAAACTTTTTAAAAGTGTATTGTATGCTTTGCCCTCCTAGGTCAGCAGATTATGATTCATGTCTAACACATTTGTTTTATTTACCTATTTATCTCCAGCAACTAAAACAACATGCTTAACATGTAGTCAAACCTCAAGATACGTTATTGATACGTTATTGAAAGCACAGTAACCCTGTTAAGACCGATCTAGTTTGGTGTTTAGAAAAACTTACTTCTGAGAATCAATAATGTTTTAGGCAGTGATTATAAAGTAGGGGGGAAAAATCAGTCCAATCTGAAACACAGGTGTTTAGCCAAGAAAAAGTTGATGCTTTGGCCTAGAGAAAAATAGCCTGATTTGAAAATCTTGAACTTAAATATGATTTTAGTCTACATGAAAATTGATAAGTTATGGAAATAGACCTAAAAAATAGAACAAATTTGATATGAACAAATGAAAACATCAGGATAAAAAAGAAAAAAAGAAACCTCGTAGTCGTGGCTTTAAGATCAAGAGATTTGTGGAAGCTGGGAGGACTTTGAAGAGATGTTAAAAAAAGACTACAATTCTTTTAGGAACGTGTCAATGGAGGCCTAAGGAGACTTGAGGAGGCTGGGGGTGAGGAAAGTAAGAGAAATGTCAGTACCAGCAGGGAAGGATGCCCGATACTGTGCAGGTAGAAAGTTTAGCCACACTGTTTCTGCAGTAAAGTGGAAAGAAGGAAAATAACTAACTCAGTAATCTAGCCAAGGAGAATTCCCAGCAGAAGACTGAAGGTGACATCTGGCTTCATTTTGCTACTTATGATAAAAGTGCATGAGAGATGAACTAAATAATAACTGTTAATATAAAGAGATTGGAAGCTTTTGAGTTCAAAAGTGAAACAGTTTCTGATTCTCAGCGACTCTATATAACAATCATCCTCAAATTAAGACATATTTTCAGGGGTGCCTGGGTGGCTCAGTCGTTAAGCGTCTGCCTTTGGCTCAGGGCGTGATCCCGGCGTTCTGGGATCGAGCCCTGCATCAGGCTCCTATGCTGGGAGCCTGCTTCTTCTTCTCCCACTCCCCCTGCTTGTATTCCCTCTCTTTCTGGCTGTCTCTCTCTCTGTCAAATAAATAAATAAAATCCTTAAAAAAATTAAGACATATTTTCAGAAAAAGATCAAATCCAGAGACTATAAAATTCTCCATTAAGATATCAGAAATTGCTAAGGCAATACCTCACAGAGACTTCCAGAAATTCAAAAGCCCTTCTAAGAAGTCTTAAAATGTCTTATAGATTCTATTTAATAATAAGATTTTTAAGAATCCTAAGCATGCTGTTAGACAGAACTTTCACAGGGAGACTAAGATATAGAAGAAATTTGTAGGAGGACTTTTTTTCTAATGGAGTGAATTATAAGTTGATAACAGAAGAAACAGATTTTAAAATAAGTATTCCAATTTGAACTGGATGGTACAGAGAGAATACAAAATTTCCATTGGAATAAAGCATTGTGAAAAACTCAGCTACAGAGAAGACCTGCTTTACATGGAGGAGAAAGGATGACTCAGGATGGCAGCAAGAACCAAGTGCTGAAGACCATGGAGAACAATCCTTAGGAAACAGGACTGAGCCATTTTCAAGAATGTGGCAACATATTACCAGCTGGATTTCAGAATCGCTATGACCAATGCCAGTTGTGTGCATATCATTTTTTCTGTTTTTGGAATGGGCCTAACTAAAGCAGTTATTCATGATTTTGCACCATTGTAAAAAGGGTGTTTGAGGGGTAAATAAGTTGTCTTATTGCAGTATAGATTTTTAGATTAATAAATGCAATCCAAGGAGCTGTACCTGAGAATTATCATCTGTAACTAATCCTGATTTATATATTGACACATTTAACTTTGAGCTGATGCAATAATGGTATGAGACTTTGAGATTCTTGAGAGAGAGAGAGAGAACTGGCGTGTGTGTGTGTGTGTGTGTGTGTGTGTGTGTGTGTGTGTGTGTTTATGGGACGGGTGTAAAATGTGTGGACAAAGCAGAATGTGTATTTTCCAAAGGTAGACAAGATGTTCCATCCCATACGTTCTTACAATTTGACATCGACGCTGCTCGCATCAACTGATGGGATCCATCCTACCACACAGGTAGGACTAAGCAGGAAACACTTTTTATATGTTTGTGTATTTTAGGACATCTTTTTAAAAAATCTGCAGCCATTATTGCAGCCAGAGAATTACCAAAATCTCCATTTTGTGGTGCTAATGAGATCTTAAAAGGTATAACTAGAAAAGCAATTTCATCAATTTTACATTGTTCCAGTTACAGTGGGTTAGTTGATCGACATTACTTTAGGAGAAGTAGAATTTACATGCACTTGGGTCCTTGTAAGAGAGGCTTTTGTCAAGTCCTTGAGGTCTTTTGTAGAACGAGTGTAAGTATAATGACGGAGCACCTGGGAAGGAGCAGCAGCTTGGGGACATGAATTTTGGAGTTGGAATTAGCTGAAATCATTGGAATCCATTCTACTTGTCTGGATCATATAACCATATGGCACTTCTAGAATTATTTCCAGCTTATGAGAGGTTTAAAGGTAAGTGCCACATCTTTGGCAATAAATTATGCATTATTTGTTTCTACAGGCAAAATGAAAAAATGGTATGATTATTTGAGTCTAGTCATTTAGAAATGCTTATTTGGGTTCATTCTAGCAAGTAGAAAATCATGTATTTGAAGTAACGTACAACTTGTTGTAGTGGTTTGACATCTTATTTTCTTCAAAGTAAATGAAAAGACACTGGAGGAAATAAAATGCCTTCATTAGAGAATCACATTACTGAAAGGTTATCATTTTCCCATTTCAGTTAAATCTAGATCTCTCAATCATATTAATTCAGTGTCCCAATTGTCTTGAAAACTTTATTATTTTTTTGCATTCAACAGTACATCTTTGCAAAACAGGAAATGGCAAAGTTGAACAGAGCTTTAAAGAAAATGACACTTTTAGTCATTCAACAAACAGTTTAAGAAGCACTCCGCTTGCTAAGTTAACAAACATAGCCCCTGTATTAATTAGATCTTAGAATGTAAGTTAGATATTAATAAAATAACCACGAGAAATGAAGATGAAATTTAAGTATAACAACAGCTTAGGAGAAAGGTACACAGGAACTCTTGCCAGGGTGGTGGAGGGGGGCAGTCACGGAAGATTTTCCTGAGGAAAAGAAACAACCTGAGACGTACAATATGAGCGGGCATTAGAGGGATGCAAGACGTAGCAGACAGGGTCAGCGGAGATGGGTCAAAACAAAACCTGGAGAGCACTTCCTGGCAAAGTCTGGTGGCAAGAGGTAGCATCAGATATTCCAGGACCTGAAAGGAACCTGATGAGGAGGCTGTATAAGCGGCAAGAAGAGAATTCATAGGCGCGGAAGGGGCCAGGCGAAGTGGTTGGCCGTGATAAAGAATTTGGTCTCAGTACAAAAGGCAAAGGGAAGTCGTGGGAGGGTGTCGGTATAATTAGATTTTAGCTTTTTAAGCTCATGTTGGCAACCTAGTAAAGAAATGATAGCATAGGGTAGGAAAGGATGCAAGAATAATAAGGATATTGTACATCTTTATAACAGGTCATAAGAGAAGTTGCTCAGAAAGGTTGTGAAGATGGAGAAAATAGTTTTGGGGAAAATTTAGTAAATATGAGGCCCTAGTAATATGAGGGGTATGTGCAGAGTAGGTGGTAAGACAGAGCTCTGCTTTTCTAGCTGGGACATTTGAGTGATTTCTGAGATAGGGATTCAGGGAGGAAGAACTAAGTTTGCATGAGTATAGCTTCGACAACATTGCAAGAGACCCACTGGCACAGAAAATGATGATGGGTTTAACTGGAAGGAATATTTACTTGGGTACTCATTTCATATTCATCCACTCATAATCAAATATGTTCATGAAATAATGAGTTGTGTTTCCCAGTCTTAGAATTGCATGATTGCATGCACTCAGATAATTTATACCCAGATCCAACCCTGTGTATACTGTTCTATATGATTACTTATGCGTATGCCCTGTTTTTCCAATTAAATTGAAAACTTCTGGTTGCTAAAGTAAAGACCATGCCAAACATATATTTTTATAAGTCTTAGCAGCTAGTATAGTGCCTCCTGATGGCATACTGCACATGCAGAGTGTTTTTCTTTTTTTTTCTGTTTCATTCTTAATACTCTCCTGTCTGTATGCTCCATCTTAGAGTCTTTCCCTCTTCCGGACTCCTTAGCCTTTTGTTGCTTTTATTGTCTTCAAAGGACTTTTAACTATCCTGAATTATATTTATTTATATTTATTTATTGTATTGCATTTACTTACTATTTATCATGCCTTACAGTATTATAAATGTCAGTTTCCTCCACAAGACTGTCATCTCCATGAGATCAGGAACTTTGTCTTCTTTACCAGAGTATCCTCAAATACTCATCAAATATTTGTTGAAAGAATAAAGGAGTGAATATAGTACTTTCACAATAATTACTTCATGAATGAATGATAGTGGATATTTATAGCCTTATGTGTGCTTTTGTGACCCGAACCTGAATTTTTTTTTTTTTAAATCCACCAACTGAAGGGGCACCTGGATGGCTCAGTCAGTTAAGTATCTGACTCTTGGTTTTGGCTCAGGTCATAATCTCAGGGTCCTGGGATCGAGTTCTGCATCAGGCTTTGCGATCAGTGGGGAGTCTGCTCAAGATTCTCTCTCTCTCTCCCTCCCTCTGTTCCTCCTCCCACTTGTGCGTGTTCTCTCTCTCTAAAGTAAATAAGGAAATCTTTAAAAAAATTAAAAAATAAAATCCACCAAGGGAAAATATTTCAATATATCAAAAAAATATTCCCACTTTCACCCATCATCACCAATGACAATTCTTTAAGAACAGAAGTTAGAGAAAGAGAAACATGAACAATGGGACTTGGATGCCCAGATGATGTTCACAGCTCTGCTTTTACTTTGGTGGGCAATTCCTTCAGATTAAATACAAAAAGAAGACTTATAACAGTAAAAATTACCAAGGACAGCATATTGTGATATTCTTCATCTATGAAATCTCCTTGATCTTTCTAGCTGGAGGTATGTTTCATTCTTTGAACTGCAATTGCCCATATTTCTCCAAATGTCCTTTTGGCAAAAATGTCTATGCTTTAGGATTATATCTCTTTATGATTATGCAACAAATACTTACTCAATTGTAAATAAATGGATGGTGAATTGATTTTTCCCAGAAAACAAAGCATCGAATTACTTGTTTGTAATTCATTTTTTTTAGAAAGAAATTTGGTAAAGAATGACTCATCATAGTGGGTTTTGTTTAAAATCAGTCTTTTCTCCAATGTTTTTATTCTTTCCTGTATATTTTCAAATTTGTTTGCTTTCATAGATAATAACTACCAGAAGACTAAAAATGTGAAAACAATTTATGGTTTTCTAAAATTTCTTGGTGTTCACACTAACATGCAGCATTATATTTGCAGAGCAGTTAATATCACTCAATAAACAGCAAATCAGCAGATTTTGCCCTTAATGATACATCTGTCCTCAAGCAACTCTGGAACCTTAGTGCTTTTTAGTGTATGAAAATGAAAAAAAAAATCCTAGAGAATTATTTTTATAGTTTGAACAAATGCAATTTTGATGTGTAATAAGTCTAACTCATACAGACTGTTGACAGCTTTGTCTCCTCACTACTCTTGCTTCTCATGGCAACAGCATCTCCTTCTGTTTGGGAATTATTTTTTCCCTGTCTGTTCCAGCCCTAGTTTTCTGACCTAATGTTTGGATAGTTATGAGCCAACTTGGGCTTATCAATGCCCTTTCTTGGGATATTTCTAAATGAAGCTGAGAGGTAGTTTTTTCCTACCATGGACCATGTCTCAGTCACATGGAGGTGCCAGGCTGAATGACAAAGCTGAAACCCAAAGGAAAATAGAAATGACAGACCAAGAAAGAGTCCTGATGGCATTCAAATTCTTCGTTTCTACTTCCCCAAGACCAGGCACTCTTCGTTCTTATGATGATTTGGTGAAGTGAACCAAAAAATTACTTTATTATTTATATTACTTTGAATTGTATTTCTGTTGTTCCAATCAAAGTCGAGTTAAATCAAATGCTAGAGGGCATTCATCTTGGTCATTTTTGGCTCTAGCAATAGCAAATATAACCAAAGCTAAGAATAGATCATTGGCTGAATATTCCTATTGAGAATGCTTTTCTCCAACCAAGTATGAAAAGCCACTATACATGACTGTAAAGTGAGAATTTGGGCATTTTCTCTTCTATGTCCTCCTGGCAGAAAAAAAAAAATCATAAAAACCAAAAGGAGATAAATTTTCATGTGGGGCAAAAGTGGATTAAAGGCAGTAGTTAATACAACAAGGAAATAACTAGTATTATTTCTGGAAATATTAAAGAGGCATATTTTAATTATGGCATCTAAAAAATAGTGGTGCAAGTTAGGAGAAGTGTTAGCTTGTCCTCATAAATTGTCTACATGAATTTCTCACTTGGTTTAAATGTCATGGTGTTTTAGATGACTTCCTCCTGTGGTATTTTGAGTGCGGAAGATAGCAAAGGTCATGACCACTTGTGGTCAATAAATAGTTTTGTTCCACCCTCTCCCAGAGCAAGAAGATTTAGGCTGGTTATTAATTCAGGTGGCCTGGCTAAAATCCATCTTCAGTAATTATGTTTCTGTCTACGTAAAATTGATAATGCAGTTTCAGCGAGAGAACTTATTCATGGTTGTCATCAGTTTAAAAAAAAAAAGAACAGAAATGCAATATCAACAAACACTGTATTATGCTCTAAAAAGAACAAAGGTTTCATTTTGCTCCAGTGTGAATGCTCTTGAAGACTAAAATAACTAAGCAGATAACATTTACTCTATGTCACCAGCTAGTGCACTTTAAGCAACAAGAAATCTCTCAGACCTTTAAACATTCTGTTAAGTAATTTATATGAAAGTATCTTAGAAAGTCTACTCTAATCTCTCTCTTATCCGTTTACCTTTCTACTCCCAATCTCTTGCTCAACTTTCACTTGTTCTCTTGAAGCCTTTGGTGCCCCACCTCCCATTTGCTAAGTTAGATTAGGCCCCATTTTCCGCTGTCCCAAACACTTCAATTATAGTGCATGCTGTGCTATCCCTGCTTTTTGTTGAACTCTTAGGTCATGGAAATGGGAACCCATGTATTACCCTTCTTTGTATACCCCAATTTAGCACCATGCCTTATATATGCTCTACTCAAGTATGCAATAAAGGGTTGTTGAACACATGAATATAAAATCAACATTTTCTGCACATTTAAATGGAAACTAAAATAATCCTCTTGAAGAACAAATCTAGTACTATACAATATATGTAAAGGGATTAAGACTTTGCATCCAGGAAGAAAAGATGAAAATGGAGGATTTGGAGAGTTATGGTGCCCAGTGTCCTAAAAAGACACCATAGACCTATTTGTCAAATGATGAGCCTGGGGTGTGTTGCAGCTGGAACACCACTTCAGGCTGGTATGCATGCTTTTGTCACATCCATGGAGATGGTTTTAACTTAGGAGAGGATACATCTTCTGAAAGCAGAAATGGACAGAGTATCGAGGCCTGGTCAAATGGACTGGGGTTACAGATGGGGCTCTTGTCCCATGAGGGGCAGAAAATCAGGTGACTAATGAGGAGAAAACAGCATGAGGTCACACAGAATGTACCTAGCCTTCGTGTCCCAAGCAACGGTGACCAGGAATAGGGATTCTGAGGGTTACAAAGTATTAGATATACTATCCCATCGTAAGCCTTTATAGCAATTCATCCAAACCAGTCCCATATTGATAGACAATTAGGGTGCATCCGGTATTTTCTATTGCTGCAATGAGAAACTGATGTATAAATATGTATATGACTGCTATAAATTCCAAAAGGAGAATTGCTGGGTCAAAGTGTTAATTTTTATAGTTATTGCCAGATTATTATCCATGTGATTTGTACCTATTCATGTTCTCACCAATAATATATGAGTGACTTTTTCACACACCTTTATCAATCCACTTTATTATTCCTTTTTGATCTTTGCTGATCTGTTAGGTGAGAAAAATTTTTGATAGAGTTTTAATCTGCATTTCTATAAGAGTGATATTTGCATCATTTCATATGCTTAAGAGCTGTGTTTCTTTTTTAGGTACTGTCTTTATCCATTATTTTCCATCGAATGTGTGATATTTCTGTTATTGACTTATAAATACTCTAGAAGGGAAATAAAAGTTCATCGTGAGCTGCAAATATTTGTTCACAGTTTATTGTTTTCTTTAAACTTTATTTTGTTTTTTATTATACAAACCTTTTTTTAGTCTTACGTAAACAAGTACACGATCTTCTCTTTTCTAGCATTAAATTTTTATGTATCACTTGGAAAAGCCTTTCTCAATTAAGAATTATAAAACCTGCTTGTGTTCAAATCTTAGTTTTCCTCTAACTACCTGTATAAATCACTTAATTGCTCTGGGCCTATTCTTTTTTCTATGAGGTGGAATATCGATACCACCTAATTCATAGGGTTGCTGTGAGGACTGCATAAGATAATAGCTATAATGTAACAATTAACAAAATGTTTAGCTTATATTAAGGTAATAACAAGAGTAATAATAATAAGTAGTTGTTTTGTTGTTGTTGAATGAAATGAGTGCTGAACAAATTACCTTTTTTTTTCTAAAGAATCCCCCCTCCTTTTTTCCCCCCTATTTCTTACATTGGTAAATGGAGACAATATTAAGCCAATCCTCCTACGTGGAAAATTAACCTCATCAGTCCTCTCTAAAATCCTTATTGAACATGAACAAAGTCAAAACTAAAATGAAGCTTTAGGAGTTGACATAAGAAGTGAATGTTACTGAACGACATACTCTGTTATTGTAAACAAGCTTGCCTAGAACCAAACTACTGATGGATGCTGAAACTCTCCAGATTTTGTTGAATGTATCTGTTTGTATGGGCAGCTGCTGTGTTGATTTCAGAGCAGTTAGACTTATTTATGATTGCCATAGAAACGACATGAAGATGCATTTTCCACCAAACACACCTAGCAACTCTGTGGATGTCTGTATATTCAGTTTATCCATGGTTACCCTGGGGATTACTCAGAATATGAATGTCCCTACCATTTTTTCAAGCTCACAATTGTAAACTAACATCTTGGTGATTTTGTTTCCCTGCCAACAAGAGAAGGTGCTTCCCATGGTTACATCGCAGTACTACTGGAAAAGACTAGAAATCAGATGTCTATCTAAAATAAATGTAGTAATTCAGAACCCCTTGTATTGTTATATTGTATGTGGAGAAACAGTTTGTTCCAAATTAAGTTCTAATATTTATTGAAGATTTCAACATTTCACATACGTTACATATAAAAACTTTAGTATTCCATTTTTCTTATAAATATGTTAATTGTTCTCCAAATACCACAAAATCTCATGAGCTCATTATAATCAGTAAGCCAGTACAAAACATCATCATCATCTTCTAATACACTAACTCCATCCTGCAAAGATTCAATTAAGTCAAAAAGAGCTTGTTAAATTAATCTCTGTTATAATAGATTCATTTTACTGCAACATTTGTTTCATGAACAATCTCTCCTCCTCCATTGGTGCTCTACGAAGAGAAAATGTTAAATTTGTAAAGCAGGGTAGGTCATATTGTAGAGAATTGAAATAATAGAATTCTAGACTTTGGAACTTAGGAAGACTTTAAAAATGAATTTGTCTTCCTTTTATTTGCAAGTTAACTTGACTAGGATCACCCAATTAGCAGGACCAGAATTGGTCTAAATTCAAGGAGACTAAACTGATATTCACTCAACAGACATTTAACAACTAGTATAGACTTGACAAGCCTTGGGTCCCGAGACTATAAAGATATATAGACATAGCTTTTGTCCTCAAGAAATTCACATTATTGTAAAGAACAGTTCAGAATTTTTAGATTTTCTATTCCCTTTCCTTCTCTTCAGGTTGATCAAAGTACTTTATTTTCTAACTATCTAAATCATGGGTAGAACTTGGGTGTAGGCAAATTAGCAAGTACAACTTGGATATAGGTAAAATAACAAAAGCATAGAAAGTAACTGGAAGGAAGAGTCTGAATGAACTAATGAATACAGTTGAGAAAGAAAGATCCCAGAAAAGAGGAGAGTAGATACATTTATTACACAGATTTTGACATGACAAGGAAAGAAAAGCTGATGAGACATCTGGCAGGGTATGAATTGGCTAAGGAAAAATGTTATGACCCTAACCTGAAACGAGGAAACAAAAAGGGGAAGAAGGAACAGTGTAAATTATTTCAATTAGAGTTGGTCTAGAAAAAGAACTTTCAATAAGCACCCATTCAATAATCATTTAGTTGATACCTAATATGTGCATTTAAACTCAGAATATGGTATTGTAGAAAGAACCAAAGGGGTCAGATTCTATTTTACAAGTGGCCAGCTATGTGACAAGCACTCTGGTAGGTGCTAAGGATATGGAGTTAAACAAGCTTGCCCGGTTTCTGTCCCAGGAATTTTGTTGGCGGTACAGGCAAAAAAACAAAACAAAACAAAAAACAGGTAATTCTACAATGCAATATGTGCTTTCAGAGGAGAAGGCCAGTTTTCTGTGGGTCACTGAGGAAAACGTACTCCACACAGAAGAATAGTTTATAAAGCTTCAGAGGTAAAGGGATTATATGACACACCTTAGAAATGAAAAATTAAAAGTTGGTATAGACTATAAAGGAAGGTAATGTGAGAGGAAGCTGCCTGAATCACATCATTCAGGACTTTGTAAACTCTGAAAACGAGTTGGATTGTATCAGAGGTCAGTGGGGAGACATTCAGAGGTTTTAGTTGGGGGACTGATGGGAGTAGATGTGCTCTTTAGAAGCACTCTGGCTTCAGTGTGACTATCTGAAGAAGGGCAATACTAGATGCAGAAAAAGGGCTTTAACTATAATTCTGGCAGGAATTTACAATGACTTGTACTGCTGAATGGTTGTAGGATGAAGAACAATTTCTCACCCGGATAATTGGCTGGAGTGTGATACCATTCCCTGAGGGCAAAGAATGAAAAATTAGCTGTGCTGGAGCAGATATTAAATTAAGTTTTGGAGAGACTGAACTGAAGTGTTCTTGGTCTTCCAGATAGAGAGATCTAGAAGCAGAATGCACAGGTTTTATATAGGGTGAGGATTTGAGAATAGTCTCTATTTAAATGCTCATTTAAGTCCGAAATAAGAGATCACATAAGCAAAGAGAATGGAGGGAAGAGAAAGAAAGGAACGAAGATAGCACTCCAAGAATGCTTACGTTAAGGATATGGAAGATAGCACTCCAAGAATGCTTACGTTAAGGATATGGAGAGGGGAAGAAAAGACTGATTAGAATACCAAAGAATGATGATAAAGGTGAGAGTTGGGGAATCAGAGAATGTAGAAATGTGACTCTCAGTGGAGGAGAATGTTGACATTAGCTGGAGGAGGAATGTGAGAATGAAAAATAAGAGATATTTTTAGAAGATGATTATCTTCACATACTCAAGAGAGGGATCCACTACAACAAAGAATCTGGAGCTATAAAAAGAAGGAGTGGTGGTGGTAGAGTTGGTGATTGATTGCATTAACTTATTCAAATAGATGGAGAAGTTGGGAGCCACAGCACAGGGGAGTTCAATTTGTAAAAGAGAAATCATGCTACTTTCTTTGCAAAATGCCCAAAGAGAAGTAAAAAAGGTAGATAGGTAGAGGTAATTTGTGGTTTTAACTGCGAGAAGTTGAGAGAGTTCTAATCTTATGTCTACTACAGTCTCTTTCTATTAAGGGGCAAGGTCATCTGCTATGAGCAAAGTGGAAGTGGTGGTTCAGAGGTTGGGGAAGAAAGGGAGATCTGGAATTGTCACTAGGGAAAGCTGAGAAAGACTTCACTAAGAAAATATACTTTATTGCTGACCAGCACTGAAGGCCTAGTCAAAGTTGGAGGGCAGCTATTTTCAGTGGCTCAAATATGCCTACCGGAGTGAATTCCTCAGCAGCATTCAGAATCACAGGATAATCAGATGGATGTAGGTGTGTAATTTAGCCAGGCAAATACCACAGATGTACTACGAGGTAAATTAGTGAAGCAAATATCTTGACCTGAATGTATTTAAAGTGATGTGCTATTAAATCTAAGTCCTTTACAGATGGAAGTGAATCCAAGAAGACGTTGATAACTTTAGGGAGAAAAGTAGGAGCGAGAGACCCTGTGAGGAGAAAGAACAAGTATAGAGAAAGAGACGGGGGTGCCTGGGTGGCTTAGTCGGTTGAGTGTCCAACTCTTGATTTAAGCTCAAGTCATGATCTTGGGATTCTGGGATCGAACTCTGCATCAGGCTCCATGCTCAATGCAGAGTCTCCTTAAGAGTCTCTCTCTCTGGGGCGCCTGGGTGGCACAGTGGTTAAGCGTCTGCCTTCGGCTCAGGGCATGATCCCAGCATTATGGGATCGAGCCCCACATCAGGCTCCTCTGCTATGGGCCTACTTCTTCCTCTCCCACTCCCCCTGCTTGTGTTCCCTCTCTTGCTGGCTGTCTCTATCTCTTTCAAATAAATAAATAAAAGAAAAAAAGAAAAAAAAAGAGTCTCTCTCTCTCCTTTCTATCCACCCTTTCCCTCACTTGCATGCATGCTCTCTCTCTGTCTCTGAAAAGAAAGAAGGAAGGAAGGAAAGAAAGAAGGAAGAGAAAGAAAGAAAGAAAGAAAGAAAGAAAGAAAGAAAGAAAAAGAAAGAAAGAAAAAAGAAAGAAAGAAAGATGTAGTGAACAGGCAGAAAGGTTATGGAGTCTGTTGATTAAAAAACAAAAACAAAAACAAAACACCCAATCATATCTATGTAAATGGTGGCATATTACACTGTTAAGAATATTTGACTTTATATCCAAAGATGTGATAGAGATTGTAATCCATAGGAGAGATGTGAATAGATCAGAAGTATAAATAAATGTATTTACATAGAAAAATTTACTTAATAATGGTTTTCTTTGTAATTTACTTTAAAATTTTGGTTTCCTCAAAACAAAGGATCATAAGGGAAGAGAGGAAACAATAAAAGAAGTTGAAACCAATGAGGGAGACAAACCATAAGAAACTCTTAATCACAGGAAAGAAACTGAAGGTTGCTGGAGGGGTGGGGGCAAGGGGGAGGAGGTAACTGGGTGATGGACATTAAGGAGGGCACGTGATGTAATGAGCACGGGGTGTTATATAAGACTGATGAATCACTGACGTCTACCTCTACCATATAATACGGTTATGTGTTAATGAATTGAATTTAAATTGAAAAAAACCAAAACCACAAAACAAAACAACAAAAAATTTTTGAGTTTTCCTCCTGAAAAATTGCATGACAAACTGTCCATAATCCTTTAAAAATTTTCCCAAGTTTTTAAATTGTTTTCATCTTTTACTTAAAGGTCATACCTATAAGGAGGTGTTACGGCAAGGGGTAGAAGGAAAATCAGTGATTATGATGAGGAAGAAGACATCACTGAGTCATTTCTCAACATGTGGATCCCTTCATGAATGTGAAAAGAGAATCAGGACACTAACAAGTATTTTGGCACCTTACAAGCACTTGAAAAGTGTGGTAACACCTAACCAATTGCTTTCACTTTTTTATATATATTTCACAAAATCCAATTTGTTTGTAATGATTTTCCGTATGGTGGAAGATTGCTATTGCTACTGACATCCATCAGTATCTGCTTATTTGACACTAATAGAAAAAGGATCAGGGCATTAAATACAGGAGAATTTATTTATCCATCTTACCACCGGTGGACATTTGGTGTGTTTCAAGTGGGAGGCTGTTAAACTACAGTGTGGCTACGGACATTATCTTATATACATAAAAGCAAGATTTTCCCTGGAGTAAATTTTTAAGAGGGATGATACTCCATTGGGGGAATAAACACAATCAGCTTTTTAGTTAATGTCAAACAGTTTCCCATATGGTTGCATGAATTTATACCCTCAACAGTGAATGAAGGCTCCTATTGCTCCTTACTCTTGGGAATCCAGGGTTTTAATTCAAGACATGAATCTGAACTTCCATCCTCCTAGAGCTGAGGATGTTGTACCCTGTGACTTCTTTGTAGTTGACAATTTAAAGCACAGCTTCTAGTCTCTAGGGTTGGTGGTGCCTCAAGCAAAAGCAGATTATAACACTGGTTTACCTCTATGGTGTAATGCTTTCTTGTAATTTTTGGTTTCCTGTTACCTTACAGACAGCCCTAGCAGGCTTTATAAAAGTTTTTAGTGTTGTTTGTTTGTTTTTAATACAGAGTTTTAGGTGTTCTGGATGAGAAAATGAATAAATAAAATAATGATTAACAGAAATACAAAGGACCATGAGAGACCACTAAGAATAACTGTATGTCTATAGACTGGATAATCTAGAAGAAATGAATGTATTCCTAGAAAAATACAACTTACCAAAACTGAATCATGAAGAAATAGAAAATCTAAACAGACCAAAGTGAGTAAGGAGATTGAATCAGTAATCAAAATCCTCCCAACAAGGAAAAGCCCAGGACCAAATAGTTTCACGGATGAATCTTATTAAATTTTTGAAGAAGAATTTATGCCAATCCTTCTTAAACTCTTCCAAAAAATTAAAGAGGAAGGAATACTCCCAAACTCATTTTATGAAGCCAGGATTTTTCTGATGCCAAAGGCAAATAAGGACACTACAAGAAAAAAACAAACAAACAAAAAGAACAGATAACTATAGGTCCATATTAATGATTAATATAGATGCAAAAACTCTCAACCAAATACTAGCAAGCCAAATTCAACAGCATATTAAAAGGATCATACACCATGATTAAGTGGGATCCATCATGGGAATGCAAGGATGGTTCAACACATGCAAATCAATAAATGGGATTCATGACATTAATAGAATAAAAAATAAAAATTATATGATCATCTCAATAGGTGCAGAAAAGACATTTGGTAAAATTCAATATCCATTCATGATAAAGCCTCTCAACAAATTGGGTATAGAAGGAGCATACCTCAACATAATAAAGGCTGTAAATGATAAGCTCATACAGCTAACATCGAACTCAATGGTACTCAACATTTTGAAAGCTTTTCCTCTAAGATCAAGAACAAAACAAGGGAGCCCACTCTCACTCTCCTATTTAACACAGTATTGAAAGCCCTAGTCAGAGCAATCAAGCAAGAAAAAGAAAAGTCACCTGAATTTTGAAGGAAGAAGTAAAATTGGCCTATTTGCAGATAAAATGATTTTATACGAGTCCTAAAGACTTCACCAAAACATTAACGTATTCTGTAAAGGTGTTAGATACAAAATCAACATACAAAAATCAATTAAGTTTCCAAGTACTAACAATGAAATATCTGGAAAAAAATTTTTTAAAAAGATTTATTTATTTATTTTAGAGAGAGAGCATGAGCAGGATGGGAAGAGGGAGAGGAAGAGAGACTCCCAAGCAGACCGAGGAAGAGAGAATCCCAAGCCCTCTGTGCTAAGCGTGGAGCCCGTTTCAGGGCTTGATCTCACAACCATGAGATCACGACCTGAGCCAAAACTAAGAGTTGGATGCTTAACCAACTATGCCATCCAGGCACCCCTGGAAAAGAAACTTTTAAAAATCATTTATAATAGCATCAAAAACAAAAACTTAAGAGTAAATTTAATCAAGGAGATGAAACGTCTGTACACTGAAAGCTATAAAATATTCATGAAAAACTGAAAAAGATGCAAATAAATGGAAAGATATCCTGTGTTCATGGAACAGAAGAATTCATATTGTAAAATATCCATGCTACCCAAAGTCATCTATACATTCAGTGCAATCGCTATCAAAATTCCAATGATATTTTTTACAGAAATAGAAAAAACAGTCCTAAAGTTCATTTGGAACTTCAAAAGACCCTGAGTAGACAAAGCAATTCTGAGAATGAACAAGTCTGAAGGCAAAATACTAGCTGATTTCAAACTATATTACCAAGCTATAGAAATCAAAACAGTATGGTATTAGCATAAAAGTAAATCAGACAGAAAGAAAACAAAATATTGCATGATCTCACTTCTGTGTGGAATACGAATAAATCAAACTCTTAGAAACAGAAAACAGATGGGTGGATGCCACGGGCAGGCATAGGAGGTAGGGGAAATGGGTAAAGGTGGTCAAAAAGTATAAACTTCCGGTTACAAGATAAATAAGTTCTGGGAATTTGACATGGAGCACGACTACTATAGTTAACAATAACGCATTGTGTATTTGAAAGTTGCCAAGAGAACAGATCTTAAAAGTTCTCATCAGAAGGAAAAAACTAATTATGTAACCTGATGGAAATTAATTCAACTTTTTCTTATAATAATTTTATAACATATATCTTTAAAATCATTATTTTGTATACCTTAAACAATGTTATATGTCAATTATATTTCAATAAAACTGGAAAAAAAAAATCTTCCAGGTAACTTTCAGTTCAGTCAAGGTTGAGAACCATATTTAATGCCTGTGACCACCTCATCCTACTTCATTGTTCTCCATTGCATCTGGCATTATGCTTTATTTACTTCTATCTAAAATATTTTATTTTTATAATAAAAAATATATTTATTATTCATTTGTGTGTTTATTTTGTATTTCTGCCCCTTGTAATACATGATACATGAGAGAGAGTACTTATCTCATTATTCATTTCTTTTATTCCCAGTGCCTGGGGCAATAAACGACGGTAGGTACTCAATGGATATTTGTTGAATGAAGGAATGGGGAAATATAGTATATTTTAACCAATATTTCATGAATAAATAAGTGAATAAATGAATTGCCCTTGTGTCTCTGAACAACTAACTCGTTATTTCTTCTGTAGACCTTCGGGATGTTGCTATTTAAAATTAATCTCTTTCTGTACTACTATTCTTTGGCACTATTTTTTTTTATTCCCCAAGAAGTGATTCAATTTGTACTATGTCTTTCAAAATATCTATTGTGTGTTTTACAAAGTAGTCAACATGTTGTTTTGAATTTAATTGTACGTTACATTCAACTTAACTGGTATCTCCCAAAATGAATTTGGAAATTCAAGTTAAGTATTGATGTAGTTCTAAAACTTACAGATAATGCTAAAGATAACACCGGGTCAAAAACATTCTCAGGCTAAATGTGACCAGCCTAGGATAAATAAACCAGGGAAATCTAAGGTATTAACATAGCTTAAGAAAAAGACATTGAAAAAGAGAAGCTTTCCATTATTATATGATGTGATTGGATTGGATTCATGAACCAGATTTATGATACTTCTCTAGGAGCTGTGTTGCTTCATTGCAGAGAAACTGTAGGACTCTGGAGAAGATTACAGTTGGGTGATAGAGCCATGCAGTAATAGCAGCATGTGACTTGTACAAACTGAACGACCATGAGAAAATCACGCAATCTTTACCTAATCCAGTCTCCTGAGTGGTTTGTCTCATGGGATTTTTGAAGACTAACATAGATTAATGCGTATGTGTGAAAACGCTTGCAACTGCTAAGGTGATGTGTTTAAAGTATTAATGAAACTGAAATAAAAAATAAAGATGTATTTTATATCTTCAAATATATGTTGTCATATATCAACATATATATCAAATATATGTTGATGATTTTTTTAGATGGGCCTTATTTCAAGAATATTTACAGAATATATTACAATATCAATGTATAAAAGTAATGCATGCTGCACATGATACCAAACAAGATTTAGATAATGCACAAATTAATTCATTCAGTCCTGTGGTGTGGTTAACATTATAGTTTAATCATGGATCACATTTTATAGACAAAGACACTGAAGTTTAGAAAACTGCAATGACTTAATAAAGACATTCAGCTAGGATTTGATTCTGGATCTGCTTAGTAAATCTGCAGTGCCACAGGCAACACCCAAAGGAGGGCTTAGTGATGAAATTTTAAAACAGAGCTCACTAGTATTTGATGGTACTGTTTCAGTAAGAACACTTTCAACTGATACACGATTTACAAAGATACTTTAAGTAACGATGATAAACTAGAAGTCATCATCAATATCGATATAATCTTAAGTCTCCCTAAAAATACAAATTAAACTCAGTGTAATACAAAATAAGCTCAAATCAAGAATACTTTGTTAATGCATTGTGATTCATCGTAGGTATTCTAGTAGATAAATTTATACAAATTATATTCGGTACGTCCCATACAGGATTATCATGGCAAAAACCAAACTCAGACAATTCTGAATCATTAAGAGTGCCCTGGTTTGTTCTCATCCCTGTGTACAGGCTGTGCCCTTGAAGAGGGTCTGGTGAGTTTAGGAGTCTCCCGGTGGCATCTTCCAGGCATGGTGACCTGTGATGACGATTTCATTAAAAGCAGCTTCATTATTTATCCACTGAAGATCTCCCAGGTCAAGTAATGTCTAATGCTATTTCACATTTATGTACGTAAAGGAAGTCCTCATAAACCCCAGTGTTCTTTTTTTTTTCCTGTAAATTGCCTTTAATTGGGGTAGGTAACCACAAAGATAATATTGACGACTTGATTTCCATAAAATCAGATTTTTCAGACAACATGTAGCATGTTTACAATTTTGTTATTTTCTATAATGAAAATGTTCTCACTTAAAACCAATGGTAATTGTTATATGAGATAAATACAAATTTAAAGCACAGATTTATTTATGGCAATACTACATATAATACACATAACCTAATCTTGCAATACCCTCAGGTTTGTGTTGACTTAGCAGAGTCTAAATCTTCTGAGTGAGAAACCTCCCCTAGGCAACTGCTACTCTAGGACCCCAATCCATTTTTTATCTAAAACCAAAAGACAGTTTTACTCTTTCCTTATTAGCCACATTGCTTTGCTTAAGCTGGTATCAAATGATGAGAAATAACATATTCTCTATTCAGTATCAACATAATAGCATGTACCTAACATTTCTTTACTATGGACATCACCTTTCTCTCCCCATGCCTCTGCTCTAGTCCCATTAAGAGCTGCCAGTGACCATCTTGGGGTTATGTTTGGAAATGCAGCCCTTCAGTGGAAAGCAGAATCCAAACACAGAGAAAGAGATCGGATAAATTCCTTTTTTTTTTTTTTTTAAATTTTGCGAACGTGAGCTGTGTTTCCACCACTGTTAAAGGGAAGAATTCTAATGAGTACATATTCCTAACATTCTTCATCAGCTATAAATTTCTCTTTGGATCTTTTTACTATCTTTCTCTCCTAGGGCCAAACAGAAAGAGAAGCAGTTGTAGAGTTGAACGAGCATGTGCTCCGCAGGTAAGCCCACTCTCAACTGTTTCCCACCGCGAGGCTTTACGGTTACCTAATCCGGCTTGTCAGAAAGATTGGTGAGCCAAGCTGTGTTATGGTTGGGCCAATATACTGCTCCTTCCAGCCTGGGTGCCCCTGGTTGGAAGCTGCAGCTCCTGGAGATGCCCCAGCCCTGTCTCCAAGTGTGCCGTAGGAAGATGATAGCTTTCTGTGTGAGCTGTGATGTGAGGAAAAGGCTGTGCGCATTGAGCTAGACCTTATGTCATTCTTAACTTACTTAGAAGGCTGAACAAATTTTACAAATTAAACACAGGTTCCTGGGGATACTGATTCAGTAGGTCTGAGGTTGGATAATGTGTATTTTAAAAGAGCTCCCCAGACGATTCTGATTATCTTTCAGGTTTAAGAAACATTAAACTAAATAACCCTTCCAGATTATGAAATTAAATTATCCTAAGCCTGTTTCAATTCTTTCATGGGGTTACATCACATGGGAACATCACGTTTTAGAAATAGTTTATGAGAAGCTGACAAGGTTGTTAAGAAGACGTGGTCGTGGCTATCCCTCCTTAGTTAACACCCACCGAAGAGCATCCCTGGTAGCCATGTGACTACTGGGGATGGTACTGTATTTGGCATTGTGTGTGTTACAAGAAGGATGCCGCAGGGAGTGGCTTCCCCATAGGGCCTCACTTAATGCCCTTCCTTGGATGAGGTATATTAGCAAGGAGGATGATGGAACCAAGCAAAAGATAAGTAAAAATAAAAAATAAGAGTTGCTGGCTATTTTTACTTAGACACCTCAGGAAAAAGCATTCTGGTTATGGTATATATATATATATTTTTTTTATCAAAGCATAAAGACAGAATTTATCATATTTTACTAACAAATGAGTCCTTAGAGTTTCAGTCTTTACTAAAAGAGAAAAATATAACTCTGAAAAAATATTAGTTTCTTATATTATTTGAAAACTTTGATTGATTTCTGAGATCAAGAAAATTGTGTCAGTGTTGAAGAGCTAGATTCAGCCTGACACATGAAATGTACACTGGCAAGCCGCCTGAATGAAAGATCGCTATCTTGGCAAAAGAGTTAGTGTGATGCAAAATTAAACACCAAAGCTCTTAGGGATGCCTTTTTTTTTCTTTTCTTTCTTTCTTTCTTTCTTTCTTTCTTTCTTTCTTTCTTTCTTTCTTTCTTTTTTCTTTCTTTCTTTCTTTCTTTCTTTCTTTCTTTCTTTCTTTCTTTCTTTCTTCCTTCCTTTCTTTTTTAATACCTTCCTTTTTGTCCAAATGGGTACTCCTGATGAAACACTGCCAAACAAGTTTATTTAAGGCAATATGGTATTGGAATGAGGTTTCAAGTAATCTTAAATGGCTATCTTTTATCAAAACTTCAAGTTATCAGATTCAAGTGAACGTAATTCAGTTAGACTAAGTGCAAGTCAAAATATAACACCAATGAAAGATAATTAAATCCCCAGAGCAAGTACTTCAGGAGATGTCAAAGCATTTGTATTTGAACTCTATAAAAAGAAGGCAATAACTCTTGTGTTTTCAATGCCTATGTTAATTGTTAATCAGAATCTCACAGTTTAACAAAATGTTATTAATTGCTCAATGTTTAATGAAACATTAACAAAAACAACTTACTTCATTGTGCATATGCCGCATATTATATTTATGAAAACACATAATTAGTGAGCTGAGAATCCTAATATGTCATAACTGCAGCAACGGTCAAGATATTAGCCCTTTAGTGATGTTTGATTTTATTGGATTAATAGTAATAATAATGCAAATAGATGACCTCGAAGGTCATGCTTTCCACCATAATAGCAGTAAAAGCATATAAAAAAATACTGAAAAATCTCTTGGTAGGAAGCAAAAGCACACAAATAATGAACTCTTAAATTTCAGATTATATTAAGCCTTGGTATGAAGAAAGGAGGTAGGGATTAAAAAATTAGTCTTGAGGTACAGTGTGTGACACTAAAAATAGGGTATTTCACTATGTAACCAATATTTTTAATTTTTAGTATTTACAGAATATAAAAATGAAATGTGTAGACAATCTGGTAGGTGTTGTACAACAAATTTAGAATCCAGAAATATTTAACTGCTTAACAAATGGGCTTTTGTCAATTAGGCATCACCTTAAGTAGGTGATTGACTTAACATCGCATCACCAATGATGGGTTAGGTTGACATCGTGTGCTTCCTGGATTAATGCACTGAGAAAGATGGTGATACCACTTTGTTAGTGTTCCTGCCAAAAAGGTTTAACCTGATGCTAATCATGAGGAAAAACTCAGACAAATACAAACAGTAAAACAAGTGCCCTAAAATCTTCAAAAATATCAATGTCATGAAGGACTTTAAAAAAAAAAAGTAGAATTCTACTAGATGCAAGAAGACTAAAGAGAAATGATAATTTTGATCCTTGATTGGATCCTGAATTGGAAGGAAAAAGAAATAGATACAAGATACATTACTAGAATAAAAGTGTTATTGAATATAGATGGTAAAGGGATAATAGTATTGTATTAATTTTTATTGCACAAGTGTAATAATTATATTATGGTAATGTAGGAGAATTTGGGAAGGGGGAGGAGGATACACAATAAAGTATTTAGAGGTGCATTTCACGATGTCTAAAACTTTCAGTATCATAGAAAATATATGTATATATACTTTTGAATATATATGTGTATATATACATATGTGCATATGTACACATATATGTATGTAAAGAGGGAGAGGGTATAGGGAGAGGGACAGAAAGAAAGAAGGAAGGGAGGATGGGAGGAAGGGAGGATGGGAAGGAAGGGAGAAAGGAAGGAAGGAAATGTGATGAAATATTAGGAATTGATGACCCTAGGTAAAAGGTGTGTGTATGTTTATGGTGTACTTCTTACCTTTTTACCATAAGTTAAAATTTTTCAAAATAAACCTGGGGGCGAAGTGAGCTATTTTCTGGTTACTTAGTTCATACATTCAACTTTTTTAAATTAAAAAATGTTTCATTAAAAATAACTGACATACAACATGGTATTGTTTCAATTTCAGATGTACAATATAGTGATTTGATATTTATATACATTATGGTCACCATAGTAAGTCTAATTGTCATCTATCACCATACAAATTTGTTACAGTATTATTGATGATATTCCCTATGCTATATACATCCTGTGATTTATTTATTTTATACCTGGAAGACTATACTTCTTAATTCCTGTCACCTATTTTGTCCATCCTCCCCAACCCTTCCTTCTGGTAACCATCAGTTCGATCTCTCCATCTAGGAGTCTGTTTCTGTTTTGTTTGGTTTGTCTGTTTGTTCTGTTGTGTTTTTTTTTGTTTTTTGTTTTTTTAGATTCCACCTTATAAATGAAGTCAGATGGTATTTGTCTTTCTCTGTCTGACTTTTTTCACTTAGCATAATTTTCTCTAAGTCCATCTATGTTGTCTCAAATGGCTGGGTAATATTCATTGCATATATGTATACCTGTATATATACATATACCACATACAACCCAGCAATTGCACTTCTAGGTATTTAACTGGAGAAAAGGAAAACACTAATTTGAGAAGACATATGCACCCCTATGTTCATTGCAGCATTATTTACATTAGCTAAGATATGGAAGCAAAAATAATCCTTTATAGCACAAAAGATTTGATAATGATAACATGATCTGAGCTGCAAGAAGGGAAAGGGGTTTGAAGAGGGTTGTAACATAGTGTAACTTGAGAGTCCAAGTTCAAGTTCCAGGTGAGCACTGGCCAACTGGGAGATTATGGCTACCTATTTCATCTTTCTGACCATCTGCTTGCTCATGTCTAGCATGATGGAATTGGACCAAGATGAGTTCAGGAGTCACATATAATTCAGATTTAGTGATTCTCAGGCAGACTGACAGGAAAAAGACAATTCTATAAAGGACTTGAAAGTAATCAGCAAGCTATGTAAGATACTAGAAAATGCTATAACGCAGGAAATTGGCAGGACTGTCATGCTTAATCAGCTGGAAAACTGTGACATTTCTATTCTCCACAATGATTCCTCAAAGAAAAGCAAAAACTGGAGCTGGAACACCACTAATCTCATTAAATTATCACTACTAGCATCTGGTAGAGTACCTGGTGCTGCTGGGATTTCTACAGAAATCTGAAAACAGAAAAAGTAACAAATTACTTAGCAATTGACGTATTCAACCATCCACATATGGCTTGGAAAGGCACATCAGTTGGACATTTGCACAAATAAAAGATGAACTGTGCTACTTGAAAGCCATTGAGGCAGTTTTTTTTTTAAAATTCACTGTGGGAAAGATTTTTAACATAGAATGGACTATGTTCAACAGATCACATATATGAATCACTGGCCAAGAATTCTTAATTGAAAAGTATGACAACTTCTTCATGTCCATTTCTTTCTGTTTATCAAATCCATTTTTGGGAAAATTTGAAAAGACTAATTGTTTTAACACATTCTGAAATTCTGTAATTACCATAAGGAAATGTGGACATGAGAGCTAGAAAAAGGGGAGAGACTGACTGACTTAAAATCTATCAAAAAAGATAATTTTAATACTGTTCTTTCCATAAGAAAGGAGTCTTAATATGCACAGTAAAGTCCAAGTTTCTTTCCTGGTACTTGAGTCTCTGCCGGTCTAGTCTTACTCTTTTTACTGTATGTTACACTTTATACTTCTTGTCCAAAGTCATTCACGTGACACTCTGAGCTTATTATACTGTTAGCATTTCCTGGACGAACACTGTAACTTCATACTCATGTCTTTGGAGAACACCCTTACCCTCATCTTTACCTCATGTGAGGTTATAATTACACCATCTCCATGAAACATTCCCCTAGGAGGCAGTATAGTGCAGTGTTTAAGAGGGCCTTTTACAATCAGAAAAATCTGAGTGTGTGAACTTTCCAGTGGGAGAAGTGTTACTTAACCCCACTGAGCCTCATTTTAAAAGGTTTTCCATTTTTAAAAAATGATGTAACAGTAGTGCTTAAAATTATTATTAAAATAAATTAAATTAAAATTATTAAAATAATTAAAATAAAATTATTAATAAAATTAAATGAAAATTAAATGAAATAATGTGTATAAAATGTTTACCACAGAGACCGCCCAAACAAAAGCATTCTCTGCTCTCTCTCCACAATTTCTCTCCTACCGCTACTTTTACTGCTGTTTGTGATTCCAAACATTTTATTTGCCCTCCTATGGCACTTATCACATTCTGCCTATCACTCAGTAAGCTGAGCATTCTGTCCCCATCATTAGACTAGAACACAAAGTATGTTTCCCATCTTTATCTATAGAACACATAACAGTGCTTTATATAACACAGGTGCTTAACAAATATTCACTTAAATGGATTGAATTATTGAATTTTTTAACAGGAACACTTTATCTTTTCCTGTGATGTTAACATTGAATCTACTAAATTTATTATACTAACACTGAATATACAAAAGAGGCTATCCAAGTTACAGTAAATTGACATCAGAGCAAATTACTTTTTGAGATTTAAAAATATGTCTTCAATATTGTATGTCTTATTTCAAGTCACAACAAATTACAATTTTGTTAACTGTGTCCCAATAACTAGAGCCTGAAGAACTATCTTTAAATTTCCTTTGAGACTTCCATTCTTTCATCCACTCACCACACACTCTATCAAAATATTCGGGGGGAAAAGCCTACTAGGAAAGCCCTACCTGCCCATTATTTACTGATTGAATGATTCATCTTAGGAGATTCTGATGAGTTGGAATAATTTGGTGAAACATCTTGTGTAATCATTGAAAATAAAACTCCAGTGTTCCAGACCGGACCCAGTTAAAAATGGCAATGACAAAGAAGCCACACAGAGTTCAGCTCAACCATCAAAAGATGTTTGTTCATGAAGACACAATTAATTTTTTTCCAACAAGATCACTCCTAAGTATTAGAGTTTTCATAAATAGAAATCGTAAATATGATAAAGGAGTTATCCCTTTGATTCTATGAACTGTTTTTTGTTTTTGTTTTTTGTCAAAAAGCCTGTGAAACACACGATCCAGTCTCTGTACACGTTTTCAGTTATACACTACAGTATCTCACTTTCTTTCTCTCAATGGGCCCTCTACAATCAGCCAAGATTATATACTTATTTTATTTTCTCTAAACATATTCTCTCTCTCTCTTTCCTTTTGCTCAAGGTAAACTCCTTCATCTGACAATTATTTCCCTTATTCCAGGCTTGTCTTTCCACCAATATATGTCCTTTAAGACCTAGCTGAGGTCCAAATGGTCTCTCAGTATTCCCAGGTTCCATTACACTTCTTTCTACATTTTGCACCTTGTGTATTACTCAGTATTAATATTTACTTGTTCATTTCAGTATGTTCTGTTTCTGCTGTAAGTGTAAGCATGCTCAAATTGGTATTGTTTTTTTCTTCACAGCTCCCAACTAAGGACCATGAGTATAGTCAGTATGAAATATATTTCTAGACAAGCACATAGAGAGGGCAGAATGTGTGAATATCGGGCTGGAGGAGTGCTCTGTGGCTTCTGGTCTAGTTTAGAATAGAATTATAGATACAGGTTAAGAGTCTTATAGAAATAGAACAATGTAGGAAACTGAGGATGCATTTGTTGACTTTAACCTCTGTTCATATGTTTCTGATGATGATTATTGTTTTTTAAATGTAAGAGTCTGAGATGACAAGACACAATATAAATGTCATCAAAGTAATGACTTTGTAGCTTTATGTGGAGGGAAATAAAGAATACCAGTGTTTACAAAACAAGGGAAATAAGTTTGAGGCCAAAGGTAGTGTTATGTGGCAAATAAGTTCTGCATTAATTGGATGAAGCTTCCTCCAGAGTTTGGATATTTTTTAACAAAAATAATTTTTTGTCATGGTTAAATATTTAACAGACTAAAAGAGAAACACATTCAGAGCTCATTTTGTACAACTATTTGATTCTACCTAATAATTTATTATGTCTTTTGAATTTCTTAGAATTCTGTTTTAGCTGTCCTAATTTATTTAATAATTTGTTTTCTACAAGGAAAAGATATATTTTTAAAAATATCCACCCAGGGGCGCCTGGGCGGCGCAGTCATTAAGCGTCTGCCTTCGGCTCAGGGCGTGATCCCGGCGTTATGGGATCGAGCCCCACATCAGGCTTCTCCACTAGGACCCTGCTTCTTCTTCTCCCACTCCCCCTGCTTGTGTTCACTCTCTTGCTGGCTGTCTCTCTCTGTCAAAAATAAATAAAATCTTTAAAAAAACTAAAAAAAATCCACCCCAAAATGCTTAACAAAGGGAATACAAAACCTTTCAGTTTTTTGCATTACAATTTCACTTTTTTGTAATTATGAGATATGTATTTTGTAACTAGAACTTGTTTTGCTAATAAATGAGGCCAAAGGGTACATAATACAATTTATTTATTTTATTTGAATTTACTATATTTAGATTATACTTATTTGAATATTTTACATTAGTGTCATGATAAAATACTTCCACTAGTAGGCAGAAACTTGAGAACATTATACTTTTGAAAGAAGAGAACTTTGCTGGGTGAATTCCACATTACAGAACTTTTCTCCTGAGTACAGTCCACAGTCCAGGTACTACAGTTTGTCTAGAACGCAAAAAGAGAGCCACGGCTTTCCAGCTCAAGCTGTCAGAGAATGGATTTTAGAGCTTCCAATAAAACCTGAAATAAAAGGGGAATAACCAGGAAGGAAGACAGCCATGGAGTGGGAGACCTCAACATTGCAACTTAACTCCCATGAAAACCTTGACTGAAATGAAAGTGTTGTTGTGAGTATGGAGGGAACTTTGAGGAACCTAGTGAATAGCAAAAGTTAAAGGGTGACAAGGCAGAATAAAAAGTAGAGTTTGGGGTTTGAGTCCTGCATTGTTAGCCTTGATAAATAACTGTGACTTCCTGTTTAAGCCCCAGAAAGACTACATTGTAGGAATAAAACATGTTGGAACTAAGGGATTCATCCTAAAAGTAAGAAAAAATCCAAAAGATCTACCCTTCATGAGTTTAAGGTAATCAGGTAGTAATTCCTCTGTTTGCTAGAACAAAAATCAATACTCTTTATAAGAAGAAAATCAAAGCTGGAGAAATCACAATTTCAGACCATAAGGTATATTACAAAGCTGTAAAAAACATGATATCAGCACAAAAACAAACATATAGATCAGTGGAGCATACAAGAAAACCCAAAAATGTACCCACAACTACATGGTCAACAAATCTTCAACAAAACAGGAAAGAATATCCAATGGAAAAAAGACAAATGGTATTAAGAAAACTGGAGAGCAATATGCAGAAGAATGAAACTGGACCACTTTCTTACACCATACACAAAAATAAATTTAAAATGGATCAAAGACCTAACCATGAAACAGGTAACCATCAAAATCCTAGAGGAGAACATAGGCAGCAACCTCTTTGACCTTGGCCATAGTAACTTCTTGCTAGACATTTCTCCAGAGGCAAGGGAAACAAAAGCAAAAGTGAACAACTGGGACTTCATCAAGATAAAATCTTTGGAGCATGGAAGGAAACAATCAGCAAAACTAAAAGGCAACCTTCAGAATGGGAGAAGATACTTGCAAATGACATATCAGATAAAGGGCTAGTATCCAAAATCTATAAAAAACTTATCAAACTCACCCCCAAAATAAATAATCCGGTTAAGAGATGGGCAGAAGACATGAACAGACATTTCTCCAAAGAAGACATATAGATGGCCAACAGACACATGGAAAGATGCTCAATATCACTCATCATCAGGGAACTACAAATCAAAATCACAATGAGATAGCACCTAACACCTGTCAGAATGGCTAAAATTAACAACTCAGGAA